>NC_069503.1:782818486-783138486 GCF_027579735.1 Bombina bombina
TGGTTAGAAACTGTTACACTTTTGGGGCTCATTTATTTATTTATTTATTTAGTTTATACATTACAAAGCATTTATGTTTGACACAGTTGAATCAATTATACCTTTGAAACAAAGGGTATTCCCTGATTTGCTTGCAAGCCATTTGAAGGAGCGGGCTCATTTTCAATAGGTAGCATAGCCTTATTTAAAGGTGAATTTTTAGTAAGTATAACATACCTGATAAAAAAACATCTTTTACACAGAGAAACATGTTGCATTGTTTCTAAATGTATATGCTTAGATTACACTTTTTTCTTTCGTGATTCAGATAGAGGGGCCCATTTATCAAGCTCCATAAGGAGCAGCAGTTATGCAGGCAACGGTCACAAAGACCGCTGCTGCATAACCCTGTCCGCCTGAGCGTGCGGACAGGAATCGCCGGAATTCAACCCGATCGAGTACTATCGGGTTGATTGACACCCCCTGCTGGCGGGCAATTGGCCGCGAGTCTGCAGGGGGGGCGTTACACCAGCAGCTCTTGTGAGCTGCTGGTGCAATGCTGAATACGGAGAGCGTATTGCTCTCCGCATTCAGCGAGGTCTTGCGGACCTGATCCGCACTGTCGGATCAGGTCCGCAAGACCATTAGTAAATAGGCCTCATTGCATGCAATTTTAAGCAACTTTCTAATTTACTCCCATTATAAATTTTTCTTCGTTCTCTTGCTATCTTTATTTGAAAAAGAAGGCATCTAAGGCATCAGAACTCTGGACAGCACTTTTTTATTGGTGGATGAATTTATCCACCAATCAGCAAGAACAACTCAGGTTGTTCACCAAAAATGGGCCGACATCTAAACTTACATTCTTGTATTTCAAATAAAGATACCAAGAGAATAAAGAAAATGTGATAATAGGAGTAAATTAGAAAGTTGCTTAAAATTGCCTGCTCAATCTGAATCACAAAAGAAAAAAATTGGGTTCAGTGTCCCTTTAATGTTTTATCATTTTAATAAATGTATTTGACATTTTAACACTCGTTGCACTGTTGTAATTCCTGAATCTACGCAACCTTGAGTCCTGTGACCTGAGCCTGACAATGAGGATTCTGTGTTCCTGAATTGCTGGAGTTCAGCTAGCTGGATTGCTGTAAAAGATCCAGCATGCACTATTTGGCACAGTGGGGTGCCTTTTACAAATGTGATTACACTGCATAAACTTGTGTCCTCTCAAGATCTATAACCTTATTTATACACACATGCAGTGCCTCTCTTGTTTTATCATTATTCCTTAGAAACATCCTATACTATAAAAGGCCAAGGCCTAGATTTGGAGTTCGGCGGTAGCCGTCAAAACCAGCGTTAGAGGCTCCTAACGCTGGTTTTGGGCGCCCGCTGGTATTTGGAGTCAGTGATTAAAGGGTCTAACGCTCACTTTTCAGCCGCGACTTTTCCATACCGCAGATCCCCCTACGCCATTTGCGTAGCCTATCTTTTCAATGGGATCTTTCTTACGCCGGTATTTAGAGTCGTTTCTGAAGTGAGCATTAGAGCTCTAACGACAAGATTCCAGCCGCCTGAAAATAGCAGGAGTTAAGAGCTTTCTGGCTAACGCCGGTTTATAAAGCTCTTAACTACTGTACCCTAAAGTACACTAACACCCATAAACTACCTATGTACCCCTAAACCGAGCTCCCCCCACATCGCCGCCACTCGATTAAAATTTTTAACCCCTAATCTGCCGACCGCCACCTACGTTATACTTATGTACCCCTAATCTGCTACCCCTAACACCACCGACCCCTATATTATATTTATTAACCCCTAATCTGCCCCCCACAACGTCGCCTCCACCTGCCTACACTTATTAACTCCTAATCTGCCGAGCGGACCTGAGCGCTACTATAATAAAGTTATTAACCCCTAATCCGCCTCACTAACCCTATCATAAATAGTATTAACCCCTAATCTGCCCTCCCTAACATCGCCGACACCTACCTTCAATTATTAACCCCTAATCTTCCGATCGGAGCTCACCGCTATTCTAATAAATGTATTAACCCCTAAAGCTAAGTCTAACCCTAACACTAACACCCCCCTAAGTTAAATATAATTTTTATCTAACGAAATAAATTAACTCTTATTAAATAAATGATTCCTATTTAAAGCTAAATACTTACCTGTAAAATAAACCCTAATATAGCTACAATATAAATTATAATTATATTATAGCTATTTTAGGATTAATATTTATTTTACAGGCAACTTTGTAATTATTTTAACCAGGTACAATAGCTATTAAATAGTTAAGAACTATTTAATAGTTACCTAGTTAAAATAATAACAAATTTACCTGTAAAATAAATACTAACCTAAGTTACAATTAAACCTAACACTACCCTATCAATAAAATAATTAAATAAACTACCTACAATTACCTACAATTAACCTAACACTACACTATCAATAAATTAATTAAACACAATTCCTACAAATAAATACAATTAAATAAACTAGCTAAAGTACAAAAAATAAAAAAGAACTAAGTTACAGAAAATAAAAAAATATTTACAAACATAATAAAAATATTACAACAATTTTAAACTAATTACACCTACTCTAAGCCCCCTAATAAAATAACAAAGCCCCCCAAAATAAAAAATTCCCTACCCTATTCTAAATTAAAAAAGTTACAAGCTCTTTTACCTTACCAGCCCTGAACAGGGCCCTTTGCGGGGCATGCCCCAAGAATTTCAGCTCTTTTGCCTGTAAAAAAAAACATACAATACCCCCCCCCAACATTACAACCCACCACCCACATACCCCTAATCTAACCCAAACCCCCCTTAAATAAACCTAACACTAATCCCCTGAAGATCTTCCTACCTTGTCTTCACCATCCAGGTATCACCGATCCGTCCTGGCTCCAAGATCTTCATCCAACCCAAGCGGGGGTTGGCGATCCATAATCCGGTGCTGAAGAGGTCCAGAAGAGGCTCCAAAGTCTTCCTCCTATCCGGCAAGAAGAGGACATCCGGACCGGCAAACATCTTCTCCAAGCGGCATCTTCGATCTTCTTCCATCCGGAGCGAAGTGGCAGGATCCTGAAGACCTCCAGCGCGGAACATCCATCCGGACCGACGACTGAACGACGAATGACTGTTCCTTTAAGGGACGTCATCCAAGATGGCGTCCCTCGAATTCCGATTGGCTGATAGGATTCTATCAGCCAATCGGAATTAAGGTAGGAATTTTCTGATTGGCTGATGGAATCAGCCAATCAGAATCTAGTTCTATCCGATTGGCCGATCCAATCAGCCAATCAGATTGAGCTCGCATTCTATTGGCTGATCGGAACAGCCAATAGAATGCGAGCTCAATCTGATTGGCTGATTGGATCAGCCAATCGGATTGAACTTGATTCTGATTGGCTGATTCCATCAGCCAATCAGAATTTTCCTACCTTAATTCCGATTGGCTGATAGAATCCTATCAGCCAATCGGAATTCGAGGGACGCCATCTTGGATGACGTCCCTTAAAGGAACAGTCATTCGTCGTTCAGTCGTCGGTCCGGATGGATGTTCCGCGCTGGAGGTCTTCAGGATCCTGCCACTTCGCTCCGGATGGAAGAAGATCGAAGATGCCGCTTGGAGAAGATGTTTGCCGGTCCGGATGTCCTCTTCTTGCCGGATAGGAGGAAGACTTTGGAGCCTCTTCTGGACCTCTTCAGCACCGGATTATGGATCGCCAACCCCCGCTTGGGTTGGATGAAGATCTTGGAGCCAGGACGGATCGGTGATACCTGGATGGTGAAGACAAGGTAGGAAGATCTTCAGGGGATTAGTGTTAGGTTTATTTAAGGGGGGTTTGGGTTAGATTAGGGGTATGTGGGTGGTGGGTTGTAATGTTGGGGGGGGGTATTGTATGTTTTTTTTTACAGGCAAAAGAGCTGAAATTCTTGGGGCATGCCCCGCAAAGGGCCCTGTTCAGGGCTGGTAAGGTAAAAGAGCTTGTAACTTTTTTAATTTAGAATAGGGTAGGGAATTTTTTATTTTGGGGGGCTTTGTTATTTTATTAGGGGGCTTAGAGTAGGTGTAATTAGTTTAAAATTGTTGTAATATTTTTCTTATGTTTGTAAATATTTTTTTATTTTCTGTAACTTAGTTCTTTTTTATTTTTTGTACTTTAGCTAGTTTATTTAATTGTATTTATTTGTAGGAATTGTGTTTAATTAATTTATTGATAGTGTAGTGTTAGGTTAATTGTAGGTAATTGTAGGTAGTTTATTTAATTATTTTATTGATAGGGTAGTGTTAGGTTTAATTATATCTTAGGTTAGGATTTATTTTACAGGTAAATTTGTTATTATTTTAACTAGGTAACTATTAAATAGTTCTTAACTATTTAATAGCTATTGTACCTGGTTAAAATAATTACAAAGTTGCCTGTAAAATAAATATTAATCCTAAAATAGCTACAATATAATTATAATTTATATTGTAGCTATATTAGGATTTATTTTACAGGTAAGTATTTAGCTTTAAATAGGAATCATTTATTTAATAAGAGTTAATTTATTTCGTTAGATAAAAATTATATTTAACTTAGGGGGGTGTTAGTGTTAGGGTTAGACTTAGCTTTAGGGGTTAATACATTTATTATAGTAGCGGTGAGGTCCGCTCGGCAGATTAGGGGTTAATAATTGAAGTTAGGTGTCGGCGATGTTAGGGAGGGCAGATTAGGGGTTAATACTATTTATGATAGGGTTAGTGAGGCGGATTAGGGGTTAATAACTTTATTATAGTAGCGCTCAGGTCCGCTCGGCAGATTAGGGGTTAATAAGTGTAGGCAGGTGTCGGCGACGTTGAGGGGGCAGATTAGGGGTTAATAAATATAATATAGGGGTCGGCGATGTTAGGGCAGCAGATTAGGGGTACATAGGGATAACGTAGGTTGCGGCGGTTTACGGAGCGGCAGATTAGGGGTTTAAAAAAATATGCAGGGGTCAGCGATAGTGGGGGCGGCAGATTAGGGGTTAATAAGTGTAAGGTTAGGGGTGTTTAGACTCGGGGTACATGTTAGAGTGTTAGGTGCAGACGTAGGAAGTGTTTCCCCATAGGAAACAATGGGGCTGCGTTAGGAGCTGAACGCTGCTTTTTTGCAGGTGTTAGGTTTTTTTGCAGCTCAAACAGCCCCATTGTTTCCTATGGGGGAATCGTGCACAAGCACGTTTTTGAGGCCGGCCGCGTCCGTAAGCAACTTTGGTATCGAGAGTTGCATTTGCGGTAAAAATGCTCTACGCTCCTTTTTTGGAGCCTAACGCAGCATTTGATTAAACTCTCGATACCAGAGTTAAATTTATGGTGCGGCCAGAAAAAAGCCCGCGGAGCGTTAACAGCCCTTTTACCGCCGAACTCCAAATCTAGGCCCAAGTGTGTTTGTCTGAAGCTGTAATGCGCAGTAGAGACAGCACGAGGACAAACACACCTGGCCTTACAGTCCCTAAGTCTCTGCAGTGCTGGTCGTGAAGGGGGCGTGGCCAGGCGGGCCGTGAAAGGCTGTGCAGTCTGAGAGCTCAAAACAGCTCAAAAGAGTGGAGAGAAGGGGTAGGGAAAAGATAAGAAAGGTTAGAGAGAGATCAGGAGAGGAGAGAGAGATCAAGAGGGGAGATAAAGTGAGCACAAGAGAGGGAGCAAAAGAGAGAGAGAGAGACAGCAAAAGAGAGGGGGAGGGAGAGCAAAAGAAAGGGGAGAGAGGGATCAAAAGAGACGGGGGAAGAGAGAGAGAGAGGGGGGAGGGGGGGAGAGAGAGAGGGGAGAGAGAGAGGGGGAGGGTGGAGAGAGAGAGGGGGAGGGGGAAGAGAGAGAGGGGAGAGAGAGAGAGGGGAGAGAGGGAGGGGGGAGAGAGAGAGAGGAGGAGAGAGAGAGAAGGGAGAGAGAGAGAGAGAGAGAGAGGGGGGAGGGAGGAGGGAGGGAGAGAGAGAGGGGGGAGAGAGAGAGGGGGGGAGGGGGAGAGAGAGAGAGGGGGGAGGGAGAGAGAGAGGGGGGAGGGGAAAGAGAGAGAGGGGGGAGGGGGAGAGAGAGAGGGGGAGGGGGAGAGAGAGAGGGGGGAGGGGGAGAAAAAGAGGGGGGAGGGGGAGAGAAAGAGGGGGAGAGGGGGAGAGAAAGAGGGGGGGAGGGGGAGAGAAAGAGGGGGGAGGGGGAGAGAAAGAGGGAGGGAGAGAAAGAGGGGGGGAGGGAGAGAAAGAGGGGGGGAGAGAGAGAGAGAGAGGGGAGGGGGAAGGAGAGAGAGAGGGGAGGGAGAGAGAGAGGGGGGAGGGAGAGAGAGAGAGAGAGAGAGAGAGGGAAGAGAGAGAGGGGAGAGAGAGAGAGAGAGAGAGAGAGAGAGGGGAGAGAGATGAGAGGGGGAGAGAGAGGGGGGGGAGAGAGAGAGGGGGGAGAGAGAGAGAGAGAGAGAGAGGGGGGGGGAGAGGGGAGAGGG
The DNA here is from genome assembly GCF_027579735.1 of Bombina bombina. Taxonomy (NCBI): domain Eukaryota; kingdom Metazoa; phylum Chordata; class Amphibia; order Anura; family Bombinatoridae; genus Bombina; species Bombina bombina. The sequence goes on from NC_069503.1 coordinate 782,824,944, forward strand.
AGAGAGAGAGGGGAGAGAGATAGATGGGGGAGACAGAGAGAGATAGAGGGGAGAGAGAGAGGGGGGAGAGAGAGAGGGAGAGAGAGAGAGATAGAGGGGAGAGAGAGGGGGGAGAGAGAGAGATAGAGGGGAGCAAGAGAGATAGGGGGAGAGAGAGAGGGGGGGGAGAGAGACAGGGGAGAGAGAGAGCGCAAAAGAGAGGGGGAGAGAGGGGGGAGAGAGAGAGGGGAGAGAGAGAGAGAGAGAGGGGAGAGAGATATATATAGGAGAGAGAGAGAGGGGAGATATAGAGGGGAGAGAGAGAGGGAGAGAGAGATAGATAGAGGGGAGAGAGAGAGAGGGGAGAGAGAGACAGGGGAGAGAGAGAGAGAGCAAAAGAGAGGGGGGAGAGAGAGCGCAAAAGAGAGGGGTGAGAGAGAGCGCAAAAGAGAGGGGTGAGAGAGAGAGCACAAAAGAGAGGGGTGAGAGAGAGAGAGCACAAAAGAGAGGGGGAGAGAGAGCGCAAAAGAGAGGGGGAGAGAGAGAGCAAAAGAGAGGGGGAGAGAGAGAACGCAAAAGAGGAGGGAGAGAGAGTGTAAAAGGGGGGAGAGAGAGAGCGCAAAAGAGGGGGGAGAGAGAGAGCGCAAAAGAGGGGGGAGAGAGAGAGAGCGCAAAAGAGAGGGGGGAGAGAGAGCGCAAAAGAGGGGGAGAGAGAGAGCTCAAAAGAGAGAGAGAGAGCTCAAAAGAGAGGGGGAAAGAAAGCGCAAAAGAGAGGGGGAGAGAGAGCAAAAGAGAGGGGGAGAGAGAGCGCAAAAGAGGGGGGAGAGAGAGCACAAAAGAGAGGGGGGAGAGAGAGCTCAAAAGAGAGGGGGAGAGAAAGCGCAAAAGAGAGGGGGGAGAGAGAGAGCAAAAGAGAGGGGGAGGGAGAGAGCGCAAGGGGTGGGACCACTGTACCCTGCAAAAAATGGCCAGTGTGAACGGGCTTTAGGACTAGTGTACTATAATGCGTCACAATAACTCTGTTGTGTAAAATATTTTCCATGCTGCCACCTTGTTTATTATGTATGTGATGGATCTTCACTACTATAAATAAAGTTAAAAAAAAAAAAACTATCGGCTAGATTACGAGTCTTGAGTTAGGCTTAAAAAGTAGCGTTGGCCGGTCCCAACGCTGCTTTTTAACACCCGCTGGTATTACGAGTCTTGCAGGTACAGGTGTACCGCTCACTTTTTTGGCCAGACTTGGAAATACCGCAAATCCACTTACGTCAATTGCGTATCCTCTTTTTTCAATGGGACTTGCATAGCGCCGGTATTATGAGTCTGCCAAAAAGTGAGTGGTACACCCTTTCCTGTCAAGCCTGGTACCGCATTTTAAAGTCAGTAGTTAAGAGTGTTACACTACAACGCCGTAGCATAAAACTCTTAACTAAAGTGCTAAAAAGTACACTAACACCCATAAACTACCTATTAATCCCTAAACCAAGGCCCCCCCCACATCGCAAACATGAAAATACATTTTTTAACCCCTAATCTGCCGAACCGGACCTCGCCGCCACTATAATAAATATATTAACCCCTAAACCACCGCACTCCCGCCTTGAAAACATTAGTTAAATATTATTAACCCCTAATCTGCCTTTCCTAACATCGCCGACACCTACCTACATTTATTAACCCCTAAACTGCCGCCCCCAACGTCGCTGCCACTATACTAAAGTTATTAACCCCTAAATCTAAGTCTAACACTAACCCTAACCCCCTAACTTAAATATAATTTAAATAAATCTAAATAAAATTCCTATCATTAACTAAATAATTCCTATTTAAAACTAAATGCTTACCTATAAAATAAACCCTAAGCTAGCTACAATATAACTAATAATTACATTGTATCTAGTTTAGGGTTTATTTTTATTTTATAGGCAAGTTTGTATTTATTTTAACTAGGTAGAATAGTTAATAAATAGTTATTAACTATTTAATAAACTACCTAGCTAAAATAAATACAAAAGTACCTGTAAAATAAAAGCTAACCTAAGTTACAATTACACCTAACACTGCACTATAATTAAATTAATTCCCTAAACTAAATACAATTAAATAAAATTAGCTAACATACAAAAAAACAAGCACTAAATTACAGAAAATAATAAACAAATTACAATATTTTTAAACTAATTACACCTAATCTAACAAAATAAAAAAGCCCCCCCAAAATAAAAAAAGCCCTACCCTACACTAAATTACAAATAGCCCTTAAAAGGCATTGTCCAAAAGTAATCAGCTCTTTTACCTGTAAAAAAGATTACAAATCCCCCCCCCCAACATTAAAACCCACCACCCACACAACCAACCCTACTCTAAAACCCACCCAATACCCACTTAAAAAAACCTAACACTAACCCCTTGAAGATCACCTTACCGGGAGAAGTCTTCACCCAACCGGACCGAAGTCCTCAACGAATCCGTCAGAAGTGGTCCTCCAGATGGGCAGAAGTCTTCATCCAGACGGCATCTTCTATCTTCATCCATCCGGCGCGGAGCGGGTCCATCTTCAAGACATCCGACGCGGAGCATCCTCTTCTTTCCACGTCGACTGAAGAATGAAGGTACCTTTAAGTGACGTCATCCAAGATGGCATTCCTTCAATTCCGATTGGCTGATAGAATTCTATCAGCCAATCGGAATTAAGGTAGAAAAAATCCTATTGGCTGATGCAGTCAGCCAATAGGATTGAGCTGGCATTCTATTGGCTGTTCCATTCAGCCAATAGAATGCGAGCTCAATCCTATTGGCTGATTGGACTTTGGCCTGGTTGTGTGAAGACTTCTCCCGGTAAGGTGATCTTCAAGGGGTTAGTGTTAGGTTTTTTTAAGGGGGTATTGGGTGGGTTTTAGAGTAGGGTTGGTTATGTGGGTGGTGGGTTTTAATGTTGGGAGGGGGATTTGTAATTTTTTTTACAGGTAAAAGAGCTGATTACTTTGGGGCAATGCCCCGCAAAAGGCCTTTTTAAGGGCTATTTGTAATTTAGTGTAGGGTAGGGCTTTTTTATTTTGGGGGGCTTTTTTATTTTGTTAGGGGGATTAGATTAGGTGTAATTAGTTTAAAAATCTTGTAATTTGTTTATTTTTTTCTGTAATTTAGTGTTTGCCTTTTTTGTACTTTAGATAATTTTAATTAATTGTATTTAATTGTATTTAGTTTAGGGAATTAATTTAATTATAGAGTAGTGTTAGGTGTAATTGTAACAGGTTAGGTTTTATTTTACAGGTACTTTTGTATTTATTTTAACTAGGTGGTTTAAAATACCTAGGGCTATTTGTAATTTAGTGCAGGGTAGGGCTTTTTTTATTTGGGGGGGGGGCTTTTTTATTTTGTTAGGGGGATTAGATTAGGTGTAATTAGTTTAAAAATATTGTAATTTGTTTATTATTTTCTGTAATTTAGTGTTTGTTTTTTTTGTACGTTAGCTAATTTTATTTAATTGTATTTAGTTTAGGGAATTAATTTAATTATAGTGCAGTGTTAGGTGTAATTGTAACTTAGGTTAGGTATTATTTCACAGGTACTTTTGTATTTATTTTAGCTAGGTAGTTTATTAAATAGTTAATAACTATTTAGTAACTATTCTACCTGGTTAAAATAAATACAAACTTGCCTGTAAAATAAAAATAAACCCTAAACTAGATACAATGTAACTATTAGTTATATTGTAGCTTGCTTAGGGTTTATTTTATAGGTAAGTATTTAGATTTAAATAGGAATAATTTAGTTAATGATAGTAATTTTATTTATATTTATTTAAATTATATTTAAGTTAGGGGGTGTTGGGGTTAGGGTTAGACTTAGGTTTAGGGGTTAATAAATTTAGAATAGTGGCAGCGACGTTGGGGGCGGCAGATTAGGGGTTAATAAATGTAGGCAGGTGTCGGCGATGTTAGGGATGGCAGATTAGGGGTTAATAATATTTAACGAATGTTTGCGAGGCGGGAGTGCGGCGGTTTAGGGGTTAATATGTTTATTATATTGGCAGCGACGTTGGGGGCGGCAGATTAGTGGTTAAGAAGTATAGGTAGGCTGCGGCGACATTGGGGAAGGCAGATTAGGGGTTAATAAATATAATGTAGGTGTCAGCGATGTTGGGGGCATCAAATTAGGGGTTAATAATATAATGTAGGTTGTGGCGATGTCGGGGCGGCAGATTAGGGGTTAATAAGTGTCAGATTAGGGGTGTTTAGACTCAGGGTTCATGTTAGGGTGTTAGGTGTATTCATAAAATGTATTTCCCCATAGGAATCAATGGGGCTGCATTAAGGAGCTTTACGCTGCTTTTTGGCAGGTGTTAGACTTTTTTTCAGCCGGCTCTCCCCGTTGATTCCTATGGGGAAATCATGCACGAGCACGTTACACCAACTCACCGCTAATGTAAGCAGCGCTGGTATTGGAGTGTGGTAAGGAGCAAAATTTTGCTCAACGCTCACTTCTTGTCTGGTTTGTAAAAACCTGTAATACCAGCGCTGTCTGTAAGTGAGCGGTGAGCATAAACTGCTCATTTGCACCGCACAGCCTCTAACGCCAAACTCGTAATCTAGCCGTATGAATTGGATAGCATTTGTATTTAGGCAAAAACAAAATTGTCAAACAATAATACCAGCGGTTCCCTTTAAAGATATATACTACTAATATAGTAGTTTATACAATCAAATATAACAGCCATGTCCTTACAGGCCATATATATTGAGGATACAGTACTTGTGAGTCACAACTGTGCAAAAGAAGAAATAATACTAGTATTAAACAGAACTCGGTTTAATGGAACATTCTCCTCAAGGACGTTCCTCAGTGGGGTATGATGCAAAATTTTGCTTCTGTGGGGTATGATAGAACCGCTTCTTTAGAGAAGGGATATATTCTCTTTAAAACGTGTTTGTCTCCTCAGTGTGGCAAAAAACACTTCCGTATTGGTAGGTGCCACTTTTTGTGTATGCCTCCCTTAATTTAGATAACTATAACACAATGGAAAGAGAACAAAAGCATGACCTCTCTAAGCATTGTAGATTTCTTGTTAAGTACAGTATGCAAATAAAATTACTTACAAAATTGTAAATTAATAAAAGCGTATCATATAAAACACAGCACGGTCCATCAACTGGAATCCTTTCTTAACCACTTGGCTGCCGCCTGTGTGCCTCCATCTATGGGCCGTCCATTGGATAGTGGAGCTGGTAGGAGCACAAGTTCAGACTGGGACGTCACGTCTACAGAAGCCGAAGTAGACTCAAAAAAATATTGACTTGTTTCATCTGGGCCCGGCCAGACTTTTTCAAGAGGCGATGCACTGTTGTGCAGGAAACACAAAAGAGCAGGCACTGCACAGGGGTACCAACAGAGTAAAAAATCCAAATTTAAAAAGAGCGCAGGGATTGCATGAGAACGGAGCGGCATAAGGGCTGGGCTCCTGGCTAGAAGGACAGGGGGGAAGGGAGAAGGGGGGGAAGGAGTTAGGTTAGAAAATAGGGAAGTAGAAGATAAGAATGAGAGGAGGGACTGAAGAGCAAGAGATAAAAGAGGGGGGTTGGAAAAGGTACATATAGGGGGAACAATAGGAAGTGGCTTTAGTACTAACCTTTTTTTATTCAGGAGCTGCGTGTAGCTGTTGTAGAAGAAGTTGTTGAAGATGTCGTCCAGAAGCAGGAAGATTCCCAAGCGTTTCCTCACAGATGATGAGACCCTCTGGAAGACAAGGGCGATGCGGGCGCAGAAGAGATTGAAGCTCCTGGAAAAGAAGCAAGAAGAGAATCAGAAGAAGCAGGAGACGGTATTACAGCAGAAGGCAGCGGTAAACCCCCCAGAAAGAGCGAGAGGACAGGATGGTAATGTGAGTATGAGAGGCAGGGCTGTGGCAGAGGAAGGGGCCAATTCCGATGTGAGTATGGGGGAATTGGTTCTGTTGGTCTAGTGGGTCAGAGCGGTCCAGCAGTCCAGAGATCCCTTTAGGCCAAGGGGGCAGTCCGGTTGCAGTGCGAGGGCGGGCAAGGGCTTTCAAGGTGGGTGCAAGGCAGGGTGCAAGGCAGGACACGCAGCGGCGTAATGTGGGCCCAGATGGTGTGGGTTTTAGCAGCTGGGCGGGCGGGCAGTTGCGGGGGCGCGAGCGGGCGCATAGCGAGCGTGCATTGTCAGCAGATGGAGGCTCAAGTTCCAGACATAGGCACGGCAGTCCCCCCCCTTCCCTCCCCTCTTCTCCTTCTTTCTCCGGTAGTGCGCGAGATGGGCGCATGCGCACGGCAGCAGGGCTGCGTTGCACGATGACATCATCGCGGGGGGGGGGCGGGGGCGTACAGGCGCAGCATAGAGGAGAAAGGCAACAGGCGCATAGTAACAGGGGGAGCTGCGAGCGGGCGGAGGACGCTGCTTAAAGAAAGAAAACAAGGCACAGCAAGCGGAGTAGATAGGAAGGCAGACAGGGAAACAGGAAGGAAGGGAGCATCAGGGAATGCTAGCCCTGCAGGCCGGGGACTCGGCGGTCCAGGCTCACAATCAGAGGAGTCAGGGGAAGAGAGGGAGGGACAAAGCAGAAGTAGGGGGGGGTTAAAGAAAGAAAAAAATATTGTGATGTATACAGAAGAGGGGCGAGGGACAGCAGAGCCACAAAAAGGGTCAGGTTAGAGGAGTATAGCGTAGAGCGCCCCATGATGATTAGGGATACAGAAGGCCATACATATGTGAGGGTGGAGGAGGAAAGGAGGGTTAAGGATACAGAGGATGGGGGGCGCAGCAGTGGGAGGTCAGGTCACCGGTCTTAGAAACAGGATCAAAGAAAGGGGGGGGATGGCACTAATTCAAATATGACTATGTTACAGAAGAGGGACAAGGCGGGTAAAGCAATCAACGGTACAAGGGACAAAGAGGGCGAGGTGAGCACGGCAGCGCCGCAAGGAATGGTGGCGGAGGCGGACAAGGAGGGACAAGACGGACATCACACGCAGCAGAAGAAACACGGTAAGCAAATGTTTTATAGTGATAGTAGTGAATCTTCGTTAGATAGTTCAACTGATGATGATTTTGAGGATGATAAACGTAATGGGAGGGGGCATAGAAAAAACTTGAAAATTGTAAGAAAATTGTATGCTAAGCAAGAAAAAAATAAGGTGGTGAAGGAAGGGTACGAGGATGGGGACAGCAGTGATAATGCAGTAAATTTAGATGATGAAGTAGCAGCGACCAAGCTCTTACCCCTTCCCACACATTTGAAGGCGAAGGTTGTTAGGAAAGCACAGAGGACGGTATGTGGATGTATTTGAAATGACTAGGGAAGCTTTAGCAGTTAAATCTAATGAAGGTAGGGGGAGAAAGGCAAGGCAAACATTCCCAGAATGGGTGAAAAGGATGGTCATATATGCAGAATGTTTTCTAACGGCCAATCCAGACAAGATGAAAGGGGTGCTGAGATACATACATTTAATAGCGGAATGCTACACCACATACGGGGGTTTTGCATGGAAGGATTACGATAGGGAATTTAGGAAAGGAAATATACAATTGGGAGGTAAAGGTAGGAAGGATTTTGGGGTAAAAATACTGGATACGTGGACAAGGTTGATGAAGGTCCCTGAAGCACAAGGTAGGCCCATAGGGCAAGGGAAAACATTCAGAACAGAGGCAAAGGAATGCTGGGCGTTTAATGACAAGAGGTGCGACAGGGGGAATTCATGTAAATATAAGCACGCATGTAGGCATTGTGGCAGAGCGCACTCAGGAGTGGATTGTAGGAAGGGTAATGCCAATAACAATAGCAAGTTCTCCTTTTGAGGGCACGGGGGCAACGGTAGCGGGGGAGGAATGGCGGGTAATGGCCAAAACGCCGCTGAGGGTAGATAGGATTATTGAGGAATTGGCAATGTACCCGCTGAAAGAGGAAAGGATTTTGTTAACAAATGGTTTGCGTGAAGGTTTTGTGGTCCCAGTTAAAACAGAAGTTAAAGGGGCTATGCAGGCGAGAAATTTAAAATCTGCAGCAGAATTTCCAGGAGTACTAGCGGAAAAATTGAGGAAGGAGGTTAAATTGGGGTGAATGGCAGGGCCATTCAAGGAGAAGCCGTGTGCTGACTTGATTGTGTCCCCCCTGGGAGTTGTTCCCAAGAAAGAGAAGGGTAAATACAGGATGATACAGCACCTGTCCTACCCCAGGGGGAATTCAGTCAACGACGCAATTGACAAGTTGGATTCTTCAGTGCAATATCAATCATTTGATAGTGCGGAGAGAATAGTGAAACGGCTTGGAAAAGGGGCATTGATGGCAAAGATAGATGTGGAATCTGCTTTTAGGTTATTGCCTTTGAACCCAGTTAGTTTTAATTTAATGGGTTGTAAGTTTGATGGTGATTATTACATTGATAAGTGTTTGCCCATGGGGTGTTCGGTTTCTTGTTCAGTTTTTGAAAAGTTTAGTTCATTTTTGCATTGGTTGTTTACAGAAAAAACAGGATATGAGAGTATGTCTCACTACTTAGATGATTTTTTGGTGGTAGGCAGGAAAGAGACAGGGGAATGTAGAATCTGGAAGGAGGAGCTAGAGGCCATGTTCAAACAGTTGGGAGTGCCAGTAGCAATGGAAAAGTCGGAGGGGCCGGGTACGAGGCTGGTTTTCCTGGGTATCATGATAGATTCCGCAAAGGGGCAATGCGAGCTCCCTGCGGATAAGATTGAGAAGGCGAGACATATGATAAAAACGATGTTGAAAAGGAATAAGGTGACTCTTAGGGAAATGCAGAGATTGCTGGGGGTTTTAAATTTTGCGTGCCGGGTAATACCGGTGGGTAGATTATTTAAAAGAAGGTTGGAAATGGGGACAAAAGGGGCAAAGCTGCCCGAGCATATGGTGTGCGTGAATAAGGAAATGAAGGAAGACCTCAGAGTGTGGGAGGCATTTTTAGATGAATTTAATGGTATCAGGATATGGGAAGAGGCAAGGTCAGTGGAAGAATTGGAGTTGTTCACAGATGCAGCAGGCAGTGCGGGGTTTGGAGCGTATTTGCAAGGTAGATGGAGCGCGGGCGAATGGCCCGCAGATTGGAAGGAGAAAGGGTGGATAAAGAACATGACTTTGCTTGAATTATTTCCCATTATAGTAGCGATAGAGCTGTGGGGCCATGTATTAGAGAACAAAAGAATCATCTGTTGGTCAGATAATAAGGCAGTAGTGGATGTTATGAATAATTTGTCGTCATCATCTAACCCGGTTATTAAGTATTTGAGATATTTTGTATTAAAGTGCCTTAAGCACAATATTTGTTTTAAAGCACAGCATATACCAGGGTACAGGAATATTGTAGCAGACGCACTGTCAAGGTTTAAATGGGAAATATTTAGGAAGGTGGCTCCAAGGGCGAGGAAGGAAGGTGAACCCTGCCCTGTTCTTCTTTGGCAGATTGGCAGCAAATAGACGGAATCAGGGAGATGGTAGAGAAGTCCGTGGCGCCAAAAACGTGGGCCGTATACAAGAAGTATTGGGAGCGGTGGTGCGAATTTAACAAGATTATAGGTCGCAAGGAAGAAACGGTTTTTCTAGAATGGCTATGGGTATTGAAGCAAGGGGGGGTGAAGAAAGGGCAGTTGGGCACAGTACTGGCGGGGGTGTCGTATTTTTCGCAGTTATACGGGAGAAAGGATATAACAAAGAGATTTGTTGTAAGGAAAGTATTCAAGGGGTGGAGCGTAGGAGAGAAGAAGCAAGGCGATAGAAGGGAGCCGATAACGGAGGATAGGTTGGCGGAAATGTTAGCAGTGCTCAGCAAAGTATGTTTCAATGACGATGAGGCATTGGTATTCAGGGTAGCTTTCTCTTTGGCGTTCCATGGAGCATTGCGCATAGGGGAATTGCTGGCGAGGAATAGGAAAGACGTGGGCGGTGGTATAAGACGAGAAGATGTGAAATGGGGCTGGCGAGCAGTGCTAGTTTTAATTCAGAAATCAAAAACAGATACGGAAGGAAAAGGGGTATGGGTGTCAATGGGGAGGACAGGTGGCGCGACTTGCCCGGTGGCAGCAGTAAGGGATTATGAGTTAACAGCAAGGGCAGAGGGCCCGCAATTTGTTAGGCATAGGGACGGATCCGGCGTCACAGGTTTTCAGTTTAGGAAGGTATTGGAAAGAACGGTAGAAAGACTGGGTTGGTCAGATGCATACTATGCGCCGCACTCATTCAGAATAGGGGCAGCAACCAGTGCAGCATCTAGAGGATGTTCAATCGAGCAGATTAAAAAAATGGGAAGGTGGAAATCAGCAGCATACAAGTCCTACATCAGGCCAAAAGGGGGGGTTTGATTGCGATTAGGGATGCGAAGTCATGGCCAGTGATGTGCCAACCGAAATGAATTTAATTCTCCATTTTTTCTTTGTTATTTGTTACAGGAAGAGCACTAAGGATATGGGTGGTAGGGCATTCATACGTGTACTGGGCGCAAGTTAGGGCTGCGACATTGGCGAAAGGGACACATTTGGGATTTAGATACACCAAAGCCAGTGTTAGGTGGATAGGAAAGAGAGGAATGAGGTGGGAAGAGTTGGTAAGCACCATACAGCAGGCAAGGCAGAGATGGGGGCACCCGGACGTAAAGATAATACATTTAGGGGGAAATGATATTGGAGCATACCCTCTGAGGGAACTGGAAGAAAGTATAAAAAGCGTAATGGGGTGGTTGGCGATAACATGGCAAGGAGTAAAGATAGTATGGTCAAACATAATATCAAGGTTGGTTTGGAGGAACACTGACACGCAGAGAGCGGGCTATAGAGCAAGGAGGAAGATTAATTTGGTAGCGGCAAAAGCAGTCAGGGGGATAGGTGGATCGGTGCTGGAGCACCCATTGTTGGTGGCAAAAAGGGAAGAGATATTCAGGCACGACGGAGTTCACCTGAACGAGGCCGGTAATGACCAGTTTTTGGAGGACATCAGGAGAATGTTGGAGGAAATGATCAAGGTAAGGAAAGGTCACGGGAAAGGTTAAATGGTGTTTGGCAGAAAGAGTATTTCTTTGTTGGCGGTGAAATCGGGATCTGGCACGTAGGCGGGGCTTGCGAGGGGCGGAGGGGATCCTGTAGCATATCCAGTCTAAGTCGTGATTCGGTGGTCTAGCTAATGGCTGGTATATGCTGCAGGTTCGCTCCTCCCCTTCTGCTCTGCCACAGGGGGGGGTTTTGTGGTCCCCCCCCTGACACGTGGGATCCAAGTTCAGGTTATGCAAATGCTGACGCATTTTTGAGTGTTATGTTGATTAAGGGTATGTTATTACCCAGGGTATGTTATTACCCAGGGTATGTTATTACCCAGGGTATGTTATTACCCAGGGTATGTTATTACCCAGTGAGAAATTTTTGAATTTAAATTAAATTATTAAATGTGACCTTTCCATATTTAGCCAAACTCCTGTGTTGCGTCATTATTTCAGGTTGCCAGAATGGCAGAAGTGGTAATAGATGGTGGGGTTCAAAAGTGGGTCATTTGGGTGTAAAGTATATGGAAGCTAAATGGAGCCTCTAAGACCTTAAAAAGAGCGCAGGGATTGCATGAGAACGGAGTGGCATAAGGGCTGGGCTCCTGGCTGGAAGGACAGGGGGGAAGGGAGAAGGGGGGGAAGGAGTTAGGTTAGAAAATAGGGAAGTAGAAGATAAGAATGAGAGGAGGGACTGAAGAGCAAGAGATAGAAGAGGGGGGTTGGAAAAGGTACATATAGGGGGAACAACAGGAAGTGGCTTTAGTACTAACCTTTTTTGTTTCCCTCCCACCCTCCCTAGATGCAGGAGAGCAGTAAAGACAACTACGCGGAAAGGTCACAACCGGAGATATCGAGAGAAATTGGCATGGTTAGGGGCACGATGTCAGCTACTTAGTTGGATCGCAGTAAGACCGCCCGTGCCCCCTAATAAGGGGATCGAGAGAACTGCAGCTGGAGGCTAGTGGGTGACTCGAGCGGTCTAAGCTAGCCGAAAGCGTTAAGATAAGCAAGCAGCCATATAAGAGAAAAGTTGATAAGTTGTTGCGGTGAAATCGGGATCTGGCACGTAGGCGGGGCTTGCGAGGGGTGGAGGGGATCCTGTAGCATACCCAGTCTAAGTTGTGATTCGGTGGTCTAGCTAATGGCTGGTATATGCTGCAGGTTCACTCCTCCCCCTCTGCTCTGTGGTCCCCCCCCCCTGACACGTGGGATCCAAGTTCAGGTTATGCAAATGCTGACGCATTTTTGAGTGTTATGTTGATTAAGGGTATGTTATTACCCAGGGTATGTTATTACCCAGGGTATGTTATTACCCAGTGAGAAATTTTTGAATTTAAATTAAATTATTAAATGTGACCTTTCCATATTTAGCCAAACTCCTGTGTTGCGTCATTATTTCAGGTTGCCAGAATGGCAGAAGTGGTAATAGATGGTGGGGTTCAAAAGTGGGTCATTTGGGTGTAAAGTATATGGAAGCTAAATGGAGCCTCTAAGACCTTAATGGGTATATTAAAGATGACAACAACACACGCTGTAAGCACATAAAAAAGCCAATGGTGGGCAGACAGACAAACAGACACAGCCATCTGACGTGTTTCGTGTCCCCTAGTACCCCTGTGCAGTGCCTGCTCTTTTGTGTTTCCTGCATGCAAGCTCTTGTGGCTTGATTTTGCCACTGCTACGGCACTCCGTTGCTATAGGAGGATTGTGGATGACCTTTTGGCGGGTTTATTTACGCTATTGGAACAGTGAGCATCGGATGTTGCTTGGGCCGAAGCTTACTGTGATGTACTATTGTGTAACATCTTATAAAGACTACAATAGTTTCTGAATGGTCATACTCATCTATTAATCGACTGCTACAGCTATCAATGAGCTGTATTTTGCTAGTTTTGTATTAAGTACTTCCTAAAACTAATTGCAACCTTATATTTATAAAATTTTAGAATTGGTTGCAACAAAGTCTTGCACTAAAAGCATTTAAAAACAAATAGTTAATGCAAATAATATAGAAATTAATATATGATTAAAATCTTAAAAACCTTCTTTAGCTAATATGGATAATACCATACACAGCTGTTTTCATAAACTTACATGCCATAACATACAGATACCCTTCTTTTGTACTGATATCAAAAATACTAGGTGGAAATAACGTTATTTATTAAATTCACCTTATAAGTCCCTATTATTAGGGATAATAGAGATCATCATCCTTAATTTACATTTCAAAATGTGTATGTATAGTAAAGCCTAACTATCATAAGTATTGTTTCAGAGGGGAAAGGTTTTCTAGAGCAAATCCATATTTAAACCATTGGGATTTAGGGAGTTCATTTTGTGAATCTACAACGTCTCACATTGACTTAAGGCTTATAGATCCAAATCCATATTAAAACCATTGGGATTTAGGGAGTTCATTTTGTGAATCTACAACGTCTCACATTGACTTAAGGCAAATAGTCTATTGGCAAATATGTTTGGTGGGATCCAATCAATGAGAGATTACTGGGATCGGAATTGTGAACCAGTCTGAAATGATCTGACACACTTTGGCTCTGTAGTTAGTTTTTAATGCTATTAATGTATTCACTGAACTTTTTTCTCAAAGTCCTCTTTGTTCTACCTATGTAGATATGATTGCAATTGCAAATTAATAAATAAACAAATGGAACAACAAGTATACCTACTGTATATTTGACTTTATATTCTTTTGACTTATCTGAGTTTAAAAAAAAAATCACTTTGGGAAATTTGTGAACACATACCACATTGAGATACCCCCCATCTCCAAGTTCTATTTGGATGGAGTGAATGGAATTAGTTTTGTAGGATTTGATTGGTTGTAACTTTGAGAGGGCAAGTATGTTTTTTTAAATCATTCTTTTTCTTAAACGTAGGATAGACCTACTATTATGTTTAAGAAAAATCATGATTTAAAAAACATACTTTTTCAGTAAAAAGAATGTCAATTTGTTTTAAAAATGTTAACACTTGGCTGATATGTTTTTCTATAGAAACACAACAGAAGTATCTTGTAATTACAATGCACAATGGCAAAACAAGTATCAAAGTGAACATTTGCTCTAAAAATCCTAAACTTTTATGATTTCAATAGAGCATACAATTAAAAACAAAACTTTTCAATTTACTATTTACTTCTATTATCAAATTTACCTATTTCTTTTGGTCTTCTTAGACAAAATGCAGCCTTTTTCATGAAGGCATACTGAAGTAGGCTCATCAGAGTGCATCAGAGTGTTAGGAAGCTGCAGTGTGTGTAGCAATGCTATAATGCAACCTTTAGAGAGAGCTTTAGAGGCAGTAACTTTGGCAACACTATGGTAAAACTCTAGGGTAAACTAAGCTAATGAATGCGTCCACTGTAAAGCTAGAAATACTATTTAATAAAGAAGATTGTTCCTCTTAATAGGACACATCCAAACAATGGCCAGCATTTATCAACTTCCAGATGGACAGTGTTCACTCACGCAAACCTGTCCACCCAGGATCACAAAATGCGGGAAGCATATTGCTACAATAATCTACATATATTTAACATTGCACAAGCATTGGCTTGTGCAATGCTGCCCCCTGCTTGTTCAAGCCCAATGGGGCGTGAGTAGGGGATTCTCAATCACCCTGGAGCGAACGTACCTGGGGTGATTTAATATGCCAGCTAATAGAGGGAATACTGGTTAGAAAGCTACGGTCTAATGACCTCTGCTTCCTAACATTCGGCTGCAGGATCACTCATGCAAGCCTCCAGTGATGGGCCACCACAGCTTAATAAATGAGGGATAATAAGTGTATTAGAAAGTGAAGGCAAAACTGTTGGCATTCTCTGCATCTCTCAACACTTGATGCAGCCTCCCTCTACAGGTTTCTTGTATAATATTGCAGCACACACTGCTGCCACATAGTGCTGAAGACATGTGCACACTGATGAGCCTAATATATTATATCCTTATGAAAAGGAGCCAATGTTAAACCAAGGATACCAAACAAAAAGGTACATTAGATAGAGGTTCATTGGGAAGCATATTTGTCCCTTTCAAAGGATATATACATTTATGGTTTATATATAAACTAAGGATGACAATTTATTTGGGTATAGTGGTTCTACAAATATAGATCCAGAACCACTAAAAATGTTTATATCATACAAAGAAGAAAAAGCCCACTACAATAAGTGCGAACTATTTTAAGAATGCATCTAACAGAGTAAACAGAACATAATTTTCTCTTTGCAGTAACATCTTAACCTTCTCTGTCTTGTATCTTTGTTTACAATAAGATTGATGTATTCAGTTAACTTAAGATATCATATATTATAAGGTCAAATATTGATCACTCTGTTAACTGAGTCTTTTATATGTGGAACTATAGAATTTTTTTTCTAAGATACATACCTTTAATATGCAAACTGTGACAGATTTATGGCATCAGTACTTTATTGTGTATTTTGTGTTAATGGTTAGTATAAAACAGGTATTTGCTCTCAAAGGAAATTTGTATTCAGCCACAAGACTATATTTTAAAGCAACAATTAACTTCTGGTATAGTGTTGACTGCTAAACTGCTTTATTAGCTTCTACTAAAAAAAAAGAAAAGAGCTTACATGGGGGCTGAATTATCAAGCTCCGAATGGAGCTGGACAAAGGAGTTTTAAGGAGTTAAAGTGTGAAGATGTGGGGTGTTAGGGAAAAAAACGGCACTAAAAAGTGTCTTTACATAGTGTTCTATGGTGACTGTGATTATTCTGTAAATATACTGTATATGTATATGTTTTTATACATATATATATATATATATATATATATATATATATATATATATTTATGTGTTAATATGTGTATATACACATATAAACACATAAATATATATGCATATATTCATATACATATATATTTAACCTTTGCTGCCCATCGTTGCACGACTTACCCCCTTCGCTGCGCTAGGTTCTCTGCCGTGACTATAGGAATGAGAACGAAGCTCCCATTAGAGCCTATGTAAGCGAGCTCTCATAATCGCAAAGCTTCCATGCTTTGCATACTTTTGTATTCTGGCTTTTAGTATTGCAATTAGATAACAATTAGATTGTTTTGCTTCGGTGAGCAAAACAATCTAATTTACATACCTGTTACCTCTACAAAGCTGCCTCAGAAAAAAAGCCCCTTTACCCCAGAGATCAAACGAGAGAGACAGATGGATGACTGTAATGGCTCTGGAAGAATTAGAACAATAGACCAGAAGCATTGGCCATAACCTCTGCCAATGCAAAACTCCTATGCTCCTCTTACTGAACACACGTGTGATGAGGAGATTGTAGTTTCTGAGCCCTTTGAAGTTCTAACAGGTAAGTCAAATCTATTGGTACCTGATTCTCCAAGTAAGATAACACAAGTAAGAACTGCAGATGTGTTTTTGAGGAAAAGGTTGTTAGTGGGTGACAATTTTGAGGAATGTGTATTTAGGTGAAAGTTTAGGAGAAGCAAGGGAGGTTAGATGTCTTCCAGGAGCTACTGCTCACAGACATAAGAATCATATTTTGAGAATTGTTAAGGCAGCATGAAAAGAAAGTGATTGTTCATTTAAGAACAAATGATCTGGCTAGTAATTGTCACGGATACCAGACAGCTAAAGCTACCCCCAACCCCCCCTACAACCTCACCCCTGTTGTTTCTCAGTGGTTTCAGGCTCCTCAGAGCAACCACAATCTCTGGAAGCTTTTGTTTGCTTGTTTTGTGGAGAGATGGTGTATGACCAGGAAAAACCCTCCTAAGCTGGCCGGGCTCCTGGAACTCCCGGTCGACCTCCTCACAACAGACACCCGCCTAACTCCTCTCAGGCTGGCCGGGATCCTGGAACTCCCGGTCAGCCACAGGACAGCAGGACTCCAGCTAACTTTACCCCTGGTCGATCCAGCAGCCCTTTGCTCCAGAGCTCCACTCTTTTGGGGATTGGTAGCCCCTAGGGAGGACAAGCGCTGTGGCAATTATCAGAGGGGAGCTCCTTTGGGAACTGGGGGTTCTGGACACCCCTAACCCCATAACTTCAACAGACTGTAACTCCGGTCCCCAGTAATGAATCATGCTGATTTTTGGACTGTGGTATCTGGGAACCGATAGCTTTAAAGTGCCGCTGCTCTACTGGAATCACACCGAATCTGCCACCCCTAGGTTTTGGGATTATGTGAGATTGAGGCTCCTATGGAGGTGCCGGGCTGTCGGAGGGGCGGGAATGGCGGGAAAATAGTGGGTTTGTCCTTTGTCTTATCAAGATGAACTGTGTGTATAAAAGGAGTGTAAGTTGTACAATAAAATCAGTTCTTATTTCACCTGAATGCTAGACTGTCTAGTCATTTAGGTGGGCTCCTGCTAGAATCACTTTCCTGGGATACATAGAAATCACTTTCCTGGGCTACATAGCAGCCTGTTCCAGGCAGAGGAAGGACACTGTGGCAGAGCTACCTAGTCTGGGTAGCTGGAGTCTGCCACAGGGTGGGACCCTGAGTACTGGTGCTGTCGGGCATCAGGGGTGGCTACAGGCTGTGGTCACTTGCCAGCTACATAGCTGCAGTTGGCAGGGAGGAAGCAGGACCCGTTTGGCGGCCTTACCCAGTCAGGGTAGTCGGGGTATCCGTCACATTGGCTGGCAGTGGTGGGATCTGCTTCTTTTACAAGGTTCCTGCTGACAGAGGAGAAGTGCCACAGTAACCGGTAACCATGGAGGCCGAGTTTTGATGGAGAATGCCAGAGGCACTGGCCCCGCTGTACGGTCCAGGTTCTGCACAGAACGAGCGGGAAAAGAGGAACTTTTTCCATCAGCGACTCTGGAGGAACGCTCTCCAACAGGAGCGGGACTGTTTTGGAAAGGTCCTCCCCACTGATACGGAAAGGTACTGGCTCCAGCTAGATTTACAAATGCCTTTCCTGGGAGAGCAGCCCAGGGAGGAACAGCTGATTTCCGTACACGGACTGGTCCAGACAGAGATGACGCTGGAGGATGGCTACCGAGACCTCCAGTGGTATGCTATGCATGTGCGTTCATGGCTGGAGGAGGTCTACCCAACAGAGGGCTTTGGCTTTGGCGGCCCTGGATTACTATTTGAAAAGATGCTAAATGACCCCGCCTTTGGGGATAATACGGACGAAAGACTGGCTGAAATTCGCGGATACCAAGAGAGACTGTTGGATCTCTTGGGAGTGCCTTGGCTTGAAGCTGATCTGAATTTTAGGATTGTACAGGAATGGGAATTGGAAGTGGCATATGCAGAGCTGCTGGATCCCGATCAGCAATCTGGCTCCGAGCTCATGGTCTTGGACCAGGGGGCCACCCTAGCAGAAGCATTGGCAACAGGGCAGAGAGCCGCCAGCCTCTGTCCAGCACCTGCAATAGCTCCAGGAAACCAGGGAGAGGAGGAAGTCATCCTCCCTCCCCTTACAGAGAATCCCTTGCAAGGAGAGATGGATGCTGATAACTCTCCCCAGCAGCAGAACCCCTTCCTGGGAGAGGAGACAGTTGGTCTCTCTCCCCATCGACAGAGCCAGGAGCAGGGAGAGGAGACAGTCGGTCTCTCTCCCCAGCGGCAGAGCCATCCTCTGGGAGCGGAGGTAGTCGTCCTCCCTCCCCATAAGCAGAAACCCTTCCTGGGAGAAGAGACAGGTCTCTCTCCCCAGTGGCAGAGCCAGGAGCAGGGAGAGGAGACAGTCGGTCTCTCTCCCCAGCGGCAGAGCCATCCCCTGGGAGCGGAGGTAGTCTTCCTCCCTCCCCTTGCAGGGAGAGATGGATGTCGATAACTCTCCCCAGCAGCAGAACCCCTTCCCAGGAGAGGAGACAGTCAGTCTCTCTCCCCAGCAGCAGAGCCAAGAGCAGGTAGAGGAGACAGGCGGTCTCTCTCCCCAGCAGCAGAGCCATCCCCTGGGAGCGGAGGTAGTCATCCTCCCTCCCCTTAAAGAGAAGCCCTTGCAGGGAGAGACGGGTATCAATATCTCTCCTCAGCAGCTGAATCCCTTTCTGGGAGAGGAGACAGTTGGTCTCTCTCCCCAGCAGCAGCACAGTTTCCCATGGAGCGGAGGTAAGCAGACCTCCCTCCCCAGCGGTAGATCTCCTTCTCGGGAGAAGAGACAGACCGACTCTCCCTCAGGTAGCTTGGCAGGGTCTCTACCCTTTTCTTGTCCCAGAGTATTTCTCACCAGGGTCAGGCGTTGCATTGGGTAAGGAGGATAAAAGCTTATGCAGTTGGTGCCACATGTTTGGGCACCCGAGTTTTTCCTGCCGACACCAAGGAGCAACCTCCCCCCTCCGGTCTGGGTTGGGAATACAGGCCGGGAAACAGGCACTGGCTTTGTTTGTGGGTGGGTCATCTGGTTCTCAATAGAGTGTCACAGAGGGAGACAGTTTGGCCATGGAACTTAAGGACACTGCAACTTGTGGAACAGCAATTGTTTGGGAGCCGGCCTTAGCAAACTTGTTTGGGACTTATGTGACTATCCCTGCGCACAGGGCGCAGGGTATAAACGCCAGCAGGAACCCCCCAGGATGCCCCAAGCTCAGGAGAGATGGGATAACCTCTCCCAGCAACAGAGAAGTGGAGGCCCACCGTCGGACAGCCCCAGGCCGACCCATTAAGGGTCTAGCTGGGTCTGCCAAACTGGAGGGGGGAGATGTCACGGATACCAGACAGCTAAGGCTACCCCCAACACCCCCTACAACCTCACCCCTGTTGTTTCTCTGGAAGCTTTTGTTTGCTTGTTTTGTGGAGAGCTGGTGTATGACCAGGAAAACCCTCCTAGGCTGGCTGGGCTCCTGGAACTCCTGGTCGGCTGCCTCACAACGGACACCCGCCTAACTCCTCTCAGGCTGGCCGGGCTCCTGGAACTCCCGGTCGGCCACAGGACAGCAGGACACCCGCTAACTTTACCCCTGGTCGCTCCAGCAGCCCTTTGCTCCTGAGCTCCGCTCTTTTGAGGATTGGTAGCCCCTAGGGAGGACAAGAGCTGTGGCAATTATCAGAGGGGAGCTCCTTTGGGAACTGGGGGTTCTGGACATCAACGGACTGTAACTCCGGTCCCCAGTAATGAATTATGCTGGTTTTTGGACTGTGGCATCTGGGGACCGAGAGCTTTAAAATGACACCCTGGAAGAGCCCCCGCTCCACCGGGATAACCCCGAAACTGCCATCCCTAGGTTCTGGAATTATGTGAGACTGTGGCTCCTATGGAGATGTCGGGCTGTCGGGCTGTCTGGAGGGGCATGAATGGCGGGAAAATAGTGGGAGTGTCCTTTGTCTTATCAAGATGAACTGTGTGTATAAAAGGAGTGTATGTTGTACAATAAAATCAGTTCTTATTTCACCTGAATGCTAGTCTGTCTAGTCATTTAGGTGGGCTCCTGCTAGAATCCCTTTCCTGGGCTACATAGAAATCACTTTCCTGGGCTACATAGCAGCCTGTTCCAGGCAGAGGAAGGACACTGTGGCAGAGCTACCTAGTCTGGGTAGCTGGAGTCTGCCACAGGGTGGGACCCTGAGTACTGGTGCTGTCGGGCATCAGGGGTGGCTACAGGCTGTGGTCACTTGCCAGCTACATAGCTGCAGTCAGCAGGGAGGAAGCAGGACCCGTTTGGCGGAGCTACCCAGTCGGGGTAGCCGGGGTATCCGTCACAGTAATGATGTTGCAGCTGTTAAGAGTTTTGTGACCTAGGTAATCTGTTAGAGAATGTGGCATCAACTCTATCATTTTCTGCTATTTTACCTGTGTATCACCAGGAAGCGGGAAAGATGGAGCAGATGATACATTTATTTATTGGTTAAATAAGTGGTGCAGGGAATGAGGATTTGGTTTTATTGGCCATTATAGCCCTGTTTGGCAAGATACTAGGTTATTTAAAAGAGATGACTTGCATTTGGATTTTAAAGGAAAAGAGTATCTGGTAGAAGAGTTCAAATTCTTTATTAGAAATCATTTAAACTAGTAAAGGGGGTAGCATTAATATATCCACCTGACCCCCCCCCCCCACACACACACACACACACACAGCATGCCAAAAATGTTAGTCCAAGTTCCAGAAATTCTAGTAGTAAAAGTTCTTCATGCCATGAACACAAATGTTTGCAGCTTAGGAAATAAATTACCTGAACTCACTTCAATAATGACTAGGGACAACTTGGATGTAGTAGCTACAACAGAATCATGGTGCAATGACTGAGACATAGTCATACCTGGATAAAAGTTATTTAAAAACGAACAGTAGGAAAGAAAGGTGAAGGAGTTGTTCTGTATGTAAAAGAAAATATAAAGGTTACTGAAATTGTAGGAACTAATGATGAGGTGGAAAGTGTTTGAGTGACTTTGGAAACTGGGGATAAAAATGTGTTTAGAATAGGGGTTGTATATAAGCCTCCATTGCAAGATGAAAGACTGGACAATCTGTTATAAAAAGGAATAACCAAAATGACCATGAAGGGTAAGGTTATAGTAATGGGGGACTTTAATTTGCCGGAAATAGACTGGGAGATTCCCTCTGCTAGATTAGCTAGAAGCAGGTATATGTTTGAATCCTTGCAAGGGGAATCACTTGAGCAATTAATTAAAGAACCATCTCAAAAGTAAGCTATATTAGATTTAATACTTACAAACAGTAATCCAGTTTCAGATGTGTCTGTAGGTGAGAACTTAGGATTCAGTGATCATCAATCTGTTTAGTTAAGTATTCATGTACACTGTGTACCCAGACTAAAACAAACGTTTTAGACTTTAGGAAGGCTGATTTTTTATATATGGGAGAATACGTGATCATCAATCTGTTTAGTTAAGTATTCATGTGCAGACACTGTGTACCCAGACTAAAACAAAAGTTTTAGACTTTAGGAAGTCTGATTTTTTTATACATGGGAGAATACCTAAACAACTATTTAAAATGAAAAAAAAAACACTTATTACAGGGGTTTAAGAACAGTGGAAATATTTGAAAGGTGCCATTTTAGATGTATTAGACATGTCTGTAAAAGTAAAAGAAAGCGGAAACCAATATGGTTTTCCAAAGAAGTAGCACATGCTGTAAAGACAAAAAATATAGCTCATAAAAATTACAGACACACAAAGTCAGATGATGATATGCAAATATAGAGACTCCAACAAAAAAAGACTTGGGGGCCTATTATCATGTCCAACAGACATCGATGAATGCCGACAGCATATATCATTGCACAAGCGGTTCTGGTGATCGGCCCCAAGCAGGGGGTGTTTAATCAGCCCGATCATTTAGGATCGGACGGATTGATGTCTGCAGCCTCAGAGCAGGTGGACCAGTTATGGAGCAGCGGTCTTAAGACCGCTGCTTCATGACTGCTGTTTCCGGCGAGCCTGAAGCATATCTAGATTTCAGCAAATCATTTACCACCGTCCCACACAACAATCTAATTCACAAACTGTATATCCTCAGTCTAGACTCAAAAATTGTAAACTGTGTAGAATGCTGGCTTAAGGACAGAAAACAAAGTGTCTTAGTAAATGGAGTACATTCAGCAAAAGGGGGCTGTTACTAGTGGTGTTTCTCAGGCATCAGTTCTGGGGCCTGTTTTGTTTAACATATTTATCTTATCAGCAAAGGACTACAAGGGAAAGTATTTCTGTTTGCAGATGATACAAAATGATGATTTGATGATTACAAATGAGGAACGGGATTATTATTTCAGATTATTTAAAATTTAGTAAACAATGTAGTACTGCAGCGAGAAAGGCCAACAGAATGCTTGGATGTATTGGTAGATGTATTAGCAGCAGAAATTGTAAGGTTCTGATGCAACTTTACAGATCATTAGTTAGACCTCATCTTGAGTATTGTGTGCAGTTCTGGAGGCCATATCTTCAGAAGGAATAAACACGCAAGGAACGCAAGGTTGTGTTCACATTGCGCTGTACTTATAACACCAGTGTGCAGTTGTGTGCACTGGTATTACGAGTGGAGAACAAATATTGCACTTGCAAAAGCGCAATTTTGTGCTCCACTCGTAATATAGCCCATTATGGGCGTGAGTTGCATATTTTCAGCTCAACCTCACAATAATGCACAGGTGTCAGAAATTGTTGGTTAAAATTAATTTTAACCAAAGAAAAATGTTCAACCAAAACATTTTAAATGTACCAGACAAATAAAAAGCAAGCCTTATACTTTCAATGGGAGGCCATAGTAGCACGATCAGTGTACTCATATTACAAGTCACAGGTTAAGTGTTGGGCTTCCAAGCAATCTGAAATACTGCCTTTCCATTTAACACTTTTGAAAAACAGATATTAACTGTCACTTGCTATTATGTATTCAATAACATGTAGGGTGTATAGCAGACAACCAAAAACTCCATATCCTGAGTGGGATTTTTCTGTTTTTCAATAGGTATAGAACACAAACCTTATAAGACATGAATTTTAGTGTACTGACTCACAGAAATCTATTATATGAGTGAAATAACTCACCTGTACTACCCAACATGAATATTGTACTGGTCATTATGCTACCATATGCACAATAAATATTAAGAATGGACTTCTAATACCAGAGCAAGCAGTATGGATTTCGTTCTAGCGATGTTAATTCTCAATACCACTTGCATTATTGTGCTCCTCTTGTAATCTGGCCCAATGGGTCTCTGATTAGAACAACTGGATACCACTGATTATTTGAAGTCATAATTACAACATAATTACAAATTATATAAATATATAGTTGCATTAAAAACATTGTGAAATTCAGATATACATATACTAGGCGATAAGTCCTGCCCAAAGGGTAGTCTAACGTTCTCCTTCAATACAATAGGCGCATTGCGCAAAAGCCAGTTACGAGGAGAATAGAAAAATGACAAGTATCACAAGAACATGCTGATGTCACTGATGACAAAAAAGGGGAGGGCTTAACAGATATTTTGAAATGGCTGTGGCGCAAACAGTAAGTGATTTTACTGGCAAACACAATATATTTGAAAACTGGGCTACATTGGTAAATGATGATCAAAGGAAAGTTTATATGTATAACGTAAAACAGTTTTTGACTTGACTGTCCCTTTAAATCCCTAATCTTAAAAAAAAATAAAAAAATCCATGGTCTCCCCGATACGCAGATCTGGAGAGGCATTCCTTAGAGGCAGTTCTCAGTGGCGTTCTACAGCGACGGCGATCCTCTGCGGCGTGGAGGATCTTCTTCATCCGATCTCTGGTGTGCACTAAAAGTTGAATTGAAGGTACCGCAATCAATTTGGGGTACCTTGCATACCTATTGGCTGAAATATTTAAATCAGCCAATAGGATTAGAGCTACTGAAATCCTATTGGCTGTTCAAATCAGCCAATAAGATTTCAGTAGCTCTCATCCTATTGGCTGATAGGAATCTAAGGTACCCCAATAAATATGGGGTACCTTGCATTAAATCTTCAGTGAGCGACGGACAATTGCATGAAGATGAGCCTCCACAGCCGCTGAGGACTGCCACTGAGAACCGCCACTGAAAATCTGTGCATTGGGGAAGCCAGCTCTACACCTCCGCTCAGTGCCACCTTCGCTCCGGATGAAGATAGAAGATGATGGAGCCGTCTGGAAGAAGACCTTCTCCGTCGGACTTCAGGAACGGTGAGTACCTAATTAAGGCTTAGTTTTAGGATTTTTTAAAAAATTTTTTAGGGATTTAATGGACTGTAAAAGAGTTGAATGCCCTTTTAAGGGCAATGCCCATACAAATGCCCCTTTAGGGGCAATAGGTAGCTTAGGTTTTTTTATTTTGGGGGCTTGGTGGGTGGGGTTTTTTACTGTTAGCGGGGACTAAGTATTTTTTAAACGTAAAAGAGCTGTTTAACTTAGGGCAATGCCCTACAAAATGGCCCTTTTAAGGTTTATTGGTAGTTTAATTTAGATTAGGGGGTGTTTTTATTTTGGGAGGATTTTTTTATTTCATAAGGATTAGGTATAATTATTTTTATTTTTGATAATTTAGTTTATTTTTTTCAGTAATGTTAGACTTATTTTTTGTAATACAACAACACACCAATTAAGCAGCGCTCCTATATGACAGGCAAGACTATATGAATAGAAATAATACAATATAAAACACACGTTACATATTCACAATTAAATATATAAATAACCATAAAAATAAAAAATATATATTATACAACGTCCACAATAACCCTTGTTATGTATTATATATAACACATAGGGTAAATGAAAGTACCTAAAGATATTATTTTGTGACTTCAGTTAATAAATGAGTCACCCTTGGTTCTAATCTCTCAGTGTTGTGGATGTAATCTTTCCTGTGCCTGGTCGAATTGGTGCTGCCTCCCCAGAAACTGTGATAGACACCTGGTCTCCGATAAAAAATATGAAATACAAAAAAGGGGACAGGCGCAACAGCGACTCACAGGATCAGTTTATTCAAACACACACTTGACAGAACATATTGCACTTACAGGATAAAAGATTAAAATTTGAATTAATACTCCAACCCCTCCTGGCTATCAATCTTTGTATACAGTCAATTCAGACCACCGCCGATCGCCTCCGTGTGGGTACCGCTGTTATGATCTTGTCCCACAGTGTGAGATCGCCTTGGACGAAGGGTGAGGTTACAAGCACTGTCCAAAATTCCTTCTTTCTTAAACTCCTGGACGCGTTTCGTCCACAACACGGGCGGACTTTTTCAACAGGTTTTTTGGATGCAATGTATGGTGCCGGAAGGGGTTTTAAATTTACCAGGTCATGTTAAATTCCGCCCCTAACAAATGATGGGCAGTCCATGTTTAGAAAACAAATATACACACCATAAAAGTCGTTACTTGTAACAACATTAGATACAATTTGAACATTATACACTTTTATGAATAATTTGTGAACTGAATACCTAAAACTCAATAACATTAACAACATAAATTCTTATTAAGAATGTTTCATAAAAAACTTCATAAAAATGTCACACCACATATTGCATCAAAAAAACCTGCATCCAAGGTGATCTCACACTGTGGGACAAGATCATGACTATATATTTGTGTTTTTTATTTCTTGCTGGTGGTTACGTGTTTTTTAGTTATTTCATGCGGGCGGTTGCATGTTTTTTTTTAACGATTATAGTAAAGATTTTTATGTTCCAGAAAAAAAACTCTGGAATTTACTTTCATTATTTATTTTGCCCTTTTTATTACTTGAGCATATTTAATAAAATACTGAAAAACAGTGTAGTTGTTGTTAGCAAAATGACATTGCAAGCATTGTCCACTCCAGTAACAAGGAATATAACAATAGGAAATTATTTCCATATTGGTGAGTCCTCTGACCCAGCAGAAAAGTAAAAATACATAATAAATGATCACCATCATAGCCTAGATATAGAATTAGTCCCCACTTCACCTACCTTCACCTATATGTTTTGCCTTTACCATTACTACACATTTTTGTGCTTATTTAGTAGTACTATAGGTTAAAAATGGAGGTACATCAATAGGTGTAGCAATGTATGAACCTCACTGAATTAGAACACAGAAATAAAAAACCCTCAACAGCAATAACTATTGTATTTTGCAATAGCTTACTTGTAATGCCTGTAATAAAGGTGCATAAATACTGAACTGATGGGCAGATCAGCAGAGGTTTCAAGTCACAGCAGGCTCCCTACTTGATGGATGACTGTGGGGTCACATTGCCTGACTGGATGTGATCCCTTCCTACCTGCCTGCTCACTGTGCATTTGAAGTATGTCTCTGAGGTGCTGGAAGCAGTACAACAGCAACACATAAAAAGCTTTACAATGTGTTTGCTGAATGGGAACCCCATTCCACTGCAAATAGTGGTGGAACTCTGTTCTCAAGCATTCCCGCTTGACTTGACCCCTCTTAATATACCAATAATATAATGGAGGATCCCAGCTGTTAAGGTGGGCTGGTATTATTACAGTACAAACAAAGAAAAGGGTGACCAAATACTGTAGTATATAAATAGCCAAACATAAAATGCTTTTCAGACATAAACATCTCACTCATGTAATGGTTGTCATCATAATGATTTTATTGTGCTATGACCACTAGATGGATTTTTTAATTATTATTATTGTCCCTTTACCTAGCTTTGACATTTGGGGTTAATATTTTTTGTTTTTACCAGTATTAGTGTCTCTTTAAATCTTACCATCTAGACAAGCCTTATCATGCACACATGAACCCAATATACATTTTTTTATTTATATATTACAACAGGATTGCTTGAGTAATACGGTTAGCTGGGGAGCTGTTAAAAAGGCAGTAAATAACTAAACTTTGATGATTAAAACAGATCATGCAATTTTAAACAACTCTGCATATTCTATTATCAAATTTGCTCCAAACTCTTGATATACTTTGCCGAAGAACATACTTTGGTATTACTGGGATATAGCATGTGATTGTTACCTGTACATACTGTATGTGCCTCTTCTTACTTGCTCACCAGATATGTTCAGCTATTTCCCAACAGTATATTGCTGTTTCTGAGTCTACTCTTTAACAAAGGATACCAAGTAAATGGGAAAGCTGTTTAACACTGCATGCTCTATCCAAATCATAAAAGTATTATTTTGATTTTAATGTCCCTTTAACTGTCCCAAAATACATTTTTAACACTTGTGTAGGTAACAACCATCACATGAGTAAGATTCTTCTCTCTGTTTTTATATATTGCCTTGATATACTACATCATTTTGATCTAGGACCATTCTTTGTTTTTGTTTGGTTGTTTTTTTAATTGAGGTTTACATTATAAGTCACAACAGGCAAACTACAAAAGAATCATTACACAAATATATAGTCATAAGTTAACACACTATGATGTAGCCATTTACAAATATGCCTATACAGGAAAAAGAATGTTAATACAGGTAGGTATATAAAGCTTATAAACAGATATAGCAAACACATTCCATTAATTAACATTATGAGGCCTACTTATCAAGCCGTCAACTATGCTGCATTCGCCGGCACCAATACGCTCGCCTGACATCGCCTAACATCGCGGCCGCGGACCTGAATACGCTCTCTATATTTATCACTAAAGCTGTCAAAAAGCAGCGCACCAATAGGGGTAATAGTCATCGATCACGCTGCTATTCGGCTTTTTACCAACTTTATTTATACCCTGTCACTAAACACCGCCACTATACTAAAATGTTTAACCCCTATCCCGCCGCTCCCAACCCCGCCACAACTAAATAAAGTTATTAGCCCCTATCCCGCAGCTCCCGGACCCCACCGGAACTAAATAAAGTTATTAGCCCCTATCCCGCAGCTCCCGGACCCCACAGGAACTAAATAAAGTTATTAACCCCTATCCCGCCGCTCCCGGACCCCGCTGCACCCTAAATAAAGTTATTAACCCCTATCCCACCGCTCCCGGACCCCGCCACAACTAAATAAATATATTAACCCCTATACCGCTGCTCCCCCAGCCCACCGCAACTAAATAAATTTATTAACCCCTAAACCGCCGCTCCCGGAGCCCTCTAATGAATTCTACATGAACAGGAAAGGGAGATAAGAAGCTGTGCCACTTATGGACCCGTTATCTACAATAATACAGTATTTATGGCACAAGAGCTACATAAGTATTAGAGATTAGTCCACCCTCATATCTCATGAGCCAAGCTAGGTACTAAGAACAGACTATAAAATGAAAATGAGCTTAAAGGGACATTTAAACTAAAACATTTCTTTAATGATTTCCGTAGAACATACAATTTCAAACAACTTTCTAGTTTACTTCTGTTGTCACATTTTCTTATTTCTCTTGGTATCATTTGTTAAAGGAGCAACAATGCACTACTGGTTTTTAACTGAACACATGAGTGAGCCAATGACAATTGGTATATATGTATGCCACCACCAATCAGCAGCTAGATGACCTATGTTCTTTGCTGCTCCTGAGCTTGCCTTTTCAGCAAAGGATAACAAGTGAAGGAAGCAAATTACATAATAGAAGTAAATTATTTTAAATTATTTATGCTCTGTGTAAATCATGAATGTCTAATTATGAATTTACTGTCCCTTTAAGTTTAGCAGATAGAAGAAAAGATTAGATTAGGGTTATGGGCACTTCTTAAAAGAGCTGAATGCCCTTTTAAGGGCAGCAAAAGAGCAGAATGCCCTTTTAAGGGCAGCAAAAGAGCAGAATGCCCTTTTAAGGACAATGCCCATACAAATGCCCTTTTCAGGGCAATGGGTAGTTTAGGTTTTTTAGTGTTAAGTTTATTTATTTTGGGGGTTTGGTGGGTGGTGTGTTTTACTCTTAGGGGGGACTTGGAATTTTTTGTAACTGCAAAAGAGCTGTTTAGCTTAGGGAAATGACCTACAAAAATCCCTTTTAAGGGCTATTAGTAGTTTAGCATTAGATTAGGGGTGTTTTTATTTGGGGGGGGGCTTTTAATTTTCATAGGGATTAGGTTGATTTATTTAAAATTTTTGGGGGTTAGACTAAGTTTAGCATTAGAATATGGAAGTTTTTATTTTGGGGGGGATTTTTTAATTTTTATAGGGGTATTAGTTTAGGTTTAAAATGTTTATTTTTGATACCTTTTATTTTTTTCTGTAATTTTAGTTTTTGTTTTTTTTTAACTTTAGTTTGGGGGGGGGGGGTTGTAGTTTTTAAACATAGACTGCCCTCTGGGCAGGCGTATCACCTAGTAGTACATAAGTCCAACTATACACAAGCAAGAAAAGCACAATGTTCCCTTATTGACGTGAACGCTGAGATGAGTTGAAAGCATAGTTAAACACAACAAAATAATGTAAACTGAAATGTATTATTTATTTTATTAGTTAACTAAAATGAAATGCTATGTAGCCTCTTAACACACACTATATAAAGCTTTTACAGCTTCAAGAGAAAAGAAAAAAGTGAAATCATATACATCTGGCATGACATAGAAGTGTAAAAAGACTGCACAGCAACTATCAACTAATAGCATAAACTAAAAAGTCTTGAGCTATAAAAAAACATAGTTACAGTTTGAGCATATGACTAAATAATGTTCCACCTCAATGGCAAAGGTAAATATATTAACAGATATGAGGAAAGAAATAGTTCTCAGAAGAGTCACTTTTCCCACTCTGGTGTGGTCGCTCATCTGCCAGGTAACCTTGAATTTAGCAATATCTCTATAACGGAGCCTCCAGTAGCAGCAGATTTACAGCATTGTTCTAGGGAATTCATTTGAAATTAAGGTAGGTCAATAAAATTAAAGGAACAGTCTACTCCAGAAATGTTATTGTTTAAAAAGATAAATAATCCCTTTATTACCCATTCCCCAGTTTTGCATAACCAACACGGTTATATACTTTTTACCAATGTAATTACCTTGTATTTAAGCCTTTGCATACTGCCCCCTTATCTCAGTTATTTTGACAGACTTGCATTTTAGCCAATCAGTGCTGACTAATAAATAACTCCACGGGAGTGAGCACAATGTTATCTATATGGCACACATGAACTAGCACTGTCTAACTGGGAAAGCCTTCAAGGGCTTAGAAATTAGCATATGAGAACAAAGCAAATTTAATGATAAAAGTAAACTGGAAAGTTGTTTAAAATTGCATACTTTATCTGAATCATGAAAGTTTAATTTTGACTAGACTGTCCCTTTAAGCCAGTATGCACATAAACCTCTCCGAATCTAAAGAGATCTTGGTGGCTTGAAACCTTGTCTGCTGTCTCTGTAAATATTCTGCATGCTCAGAGCACATCCAATCTTTCAGCTCCAGGGGAGCAAAGGAGGGACATCCTAAAACATTTAATGTGAAAATGGCTTAATGTAGCTTAATGAGTAAAAAAGTGGCCAAATGTTAATCAATTGGTGCAAAATTTTGCACAACCCAAGATTTCCACTATCCAAGCCTATCCTAGAAGTTTCATGGATTTTGGTTTCCCACAAGGCAAATGAGTGACATTAAGCTTGTTTTTTGGGGAGCTTAATGTGGCTTAACATACAAAATTTAACTTAGATGTTAACCAATTTCCCCCAAACTTACCACAATACATTAATCTATCTATTCAAACATATTCTGAAAATTTCAGGACATTTGATAAAACATACCAAAAGTTATTTGCATTTAACTATTTTTTTACAATCCTAAAACATTTAATGTGAGCAGCTTAATGTAAAAAGAGCTTAATGTACCAAAATTCACCAAACCTTCAATCAATTGCCATGAAACTTGGCACAAACTCAGTTTTTCACTTTCCAAACCTATCCTAGAAGTTTCATGGATTTTGTTTTCCCACAAGGCAAATGAGTGACATTAAGCTTGTTTTTTGGGGAGCTTAATGTGGCTTAACGTACAAAATTGAACTTAGATCTTAACCAATTTCCCCCAAACTTCTCACACTACATTAATCTATCTATTCAAACATATTCTGAAAATTTGAGGAAATTTGATAAAACATACCAAAAGTTATTTGCATTTAACAATTTTTTTTACAATCCTAAAACATTTAGGGGCATATTTATCACGGTCTGGCGGACATGATCTGAAACTGCGGATCAGGTCCACCAGACCTCGCTGAATACAGCGAGCAATTGAACTTAGATCTTAACCAATTTCCCCCAAACTTCTCACACTACATTAATCTATCTATTCAAACATATTCTGAAAATTTGAGGAAATTTGATAAAACATACCAAAAGTTATTTGCATTAAACAATTTTTTTTACAATCCTAAAACATTTAGGGGCATATTTATCACGGTCTGGCGGACATGATCCGAAACTGCGGATCAGGTCCACCAGACCTCGCTGAATACAGCGAGCAATTTGCTCGCCATATTCAGCATTGCACCAGCAACTCACAGCGCCCCCTGCAGACTTGCGGCCAATGGGTCGCCAGCAGGGGGGTGTCAATCAATCCGATCGTATTCGATCGAGTTGATTTCCGGCGATGTGTGTCCGTCTGCTCAGGGCAGCTGATTGGCATTAGCCAATCAGATTTTTCCTACCTTAATTCCGATTGGCTGATAGAATCCTATCAGCCAATCGGAATTCGAGGGACGCCATCTTGGATGACGTCATTTAAAGGACCAGGCATTCGTCATTAGTCCGTCGGCCAGGAAGGATGCTCCGCACTGGAGGTCTTGAAAATGGAGCCGCTCCTCGTCGGATGGATGAAGATAGAAGATGCCGCTTGGATGAAGATGTCTGCCGGTCCGGATGTCCTCTTCTGCCCAGATAGGATGAAGACTTCTGCCGGTCTGGATATCCTCTTCTGCCCCATCGGATGAAGACTTCGGCCCGGCTGGTTGAAGATGACTCAAGGTAGGGAGATCTTCAGGGGGTTAGTGTTAGTTTTTTTTAAGGGGGTTTGGGTGGGTTAGAGTAGGGGTATGTGGGTGGTGGGCTTTAATGTTGGGGGGGGTTGTATTTTTTTTTACAGGTAAAAGAGCTGATTACTTTGGGGCAATGCCCGGCAAAAAGCCCCTTTAAGGGCTAGTAAAAGAGCTGATTACTTTTTGATGTAGAATAGGGTAGGAACTTTTATTATTTTTTATTTTTTTTATTTTATTAGGGGGCTTAGATTAGGTGTAATTAGTTTAAAATTCTTGTAATATTTTTTTTCTGTAATTTAGTGTTTTAATTGTATTTAATTGTAGGTATTTGTAGCTAATTTATTTAATTAATTTAATGATAGTCTAGTGTTAGGTTTAATTGTAACTTAGGTTAGGATTTATTTTACAGGTAATTTTGTATTTCTATTAACTAGGTAGTTATTAAATAGTTAATAAGTATTTAATAACTATTGTACCTAGTTATAATAAATACAAAGTTACCTGTAAAATAAAAATAAATCCTAAAAAAGCTACAATGTAATTATTAACCCCTTAATGACAGAGGACGTACCAGGTACGTCATAGAAAAAACTTCCCTTAATGACAGTTGACGTACCTGGTACGTCCTCTGTTGTCTGAAGTGCTGGAAGCGATCTTGATCGCTTCCAGCTGCTTACAAGGTATTGTAGTGATGCCTCAATATTGAGGCATCACTGCAATCCCCCATTTTACATACCGATGCAGAAAGGGCCACTCTGTGGCCCCATCTGCATCGGCTATGTATGTTTTACAATTACTGCCTTGGTGGGTGCTGCTTTCAACTTGTTTTCCATCAATATTTAAAATACTAACCGATCTTGTTTTTTTTCTGTTTGCTGCCGGTGTGGTGGTTGCGGCGGGGGGGGGGGGGGCGGGGGGGGGGGGTCGTGTGCGCGCCCGTGCGCGCGCACGCAAAATTTACAACAGCCCACTCAAAAAAAAAAAAAAAGATCGATCTAGATGCAGTGGCATCTTTGTTCTTTAATAAGGGATCTGGGAGGGGGAGGGTTGAATATTATTTAGGGGGGCCAGCTACACTACAGCAAACATATTTTTTATTAAAAAAGTTTAAAAAAAAACTATTTTGGGGGGCAAATTGGGTACTGGCAGACAGCTGCCAGTACCCAAGATGGCGGCATATAGACAGAGGGGGAGGGTTAGAAAGATGTAAGGGGGGGATCAGGGAGGTTGT
Source organism: Bombina bombina (assembly GCF_027579735.1). NCBI lineage: Eukaryota > Metazoa > Chordata > Amphibia > Anura > Bombinatoridae > Bombina > Bombina bombina. The sequence goes on from NC_069503.1 coordinate 782,858,483, forward strand.
GGGGTAAGGGGGGATCTATTACTGCAGACTTTATGCCAAAAAATAAAAAAAATTAAAAAAAATATTTTTATTTCAGTACTGGCAGACTTTCTGCCAGTACTTAAGATGGCGGTGACAATTGTGAGGTGGGGAGGGAAGAGAGCTGTTTGAGGGGGGTCAGGGGGGGATCAGGGGGTGGGATGTGTCAGGTGGGAGGCTGATCTCTACACTAAAGCTAAAAATTAACCCCACAAGCTACCTAATTAACCCCTTAACTGCTGGGCATATTACAAGTGTGGTGCGCAGCAGTATTTAACGGCCTTATTATTACCAAAAAGCAACACCAAAGCCATATATGTCTGCTATTTCTGAACAAAGGGGATCCCAGAGAAGCATTTACAACCATTTGTGCCATAATTGCACAAGCTGTTTGTAAATAATTTCAGTGAGAAACCTAAAATTGTGAAAAATTTAAGTTTTTTTTTTATTTGATCGTATTTGGCGGTGAAATGGTGGCATGAAATATACCAAAATGGGCCTATATCAATAATTTGGGTTGTCTACTACACTACACTAAAGCTAAAATTAAACCTAAAAGCTCCCTACAAGCTCCCTAATTAACCCCTTCACGGCTGGGCATAATACACGTGTGGTGTGCAGCGGCATTTAGCGGCCTTCTAATTACCAAAAAGCAATGCCAAATCCATATAGGTCTGCTAATTCTGAACAAAGGGGATCCCAGAGAAGTATTTACAACCATTTATGCCATAATTGCACAAGTTGTTTGTAAATAAATTCAGCGAGAAACCTAAAGTTAGTGAAAATAATTGTGAAAAAGTCAACAATTTTTTTTATTTGATCGCATTTGGCGGTGAAATGGTGGCATAAAATATACCAAAATGGGTCTAGATCAATGCTTTGGGATGTCTTCTAAATATAAATATATACATGTCAAGGGATATTCAGGGATTCCTGAAAGATATCAGTGTTCCAATGTAACTAGCGCTAATTTTGAAAAAAAGTGGTTTGGAAATAGCAAAGTGCTACTTGTATTTATGGCCCTATAACTTGCAAAAAAAGCAAAGAACGTGTAAACATTGGGTATTTCTAAACTTGGGACAAAATTTAGAAACTATTTAGAATGGGTGTATTTTGGTGGTTGTAGATGTGTAACAGATTTTGGGGGTAAAAGTTAGAAAAAGTGTGTTTTTTTTCAATTTTTTCCTCATATTTTATATTTTTTTATAGTAAATTATAAGATATGATGAAAATAATCGTACCTTTAGAAAGTCCATTTAATGGCGAGAAAAACAGTATATAATATGTGTGGGTACAGTAAATGAGTAAGAGGAAAATTACAGCTAAACACAAACACTGCAGAAATGTAAAAATAGCCATTGTCATTAAGGGTAAGAAAATTGAAAAATGGTCCGGTCATTAAGGGGTTAATTATATTGTATCTATCTTATGGTTTATTTTACAGGTAAGTATTTAGTTTTAAATAGGATTAATTTATTTAATAAGAGTACTATTATTTAGATTTATTTAATTAATATTTAAGTTAGAGGGGTGTTAGGGTTAGTGTTAGACTTAGGTTTAGGGGTTAATAATTTTATTATAGTGGCAGCAGTTTAGGGGTTAACATGTGCATTATAGTTGCGGCGGGGTCCGGGAGCGGCAGTTTAGGGGTTAATAACTTTATTTAGTTGCGGCGGTGTAGGGGGGGGGCAGATTAGGGGTGTTTAGACTCAGGGTACATGTTAGGGTGTTAGGTGCAGACGTTTCCCATAGGAATCAATGGGATATCGGGCAGCAGCGAACATGAGCTTTCGCTATGGTCAGACTCCCATTGATTCCTATGAGATCCGCCGCCTCCAGGGCGGTGGATTGAAATCCAGGTATGCTGGCCCGGAATAGTGGCGAGCATACCTGGTAGTAGTTTGATAACTCCCAAAAGTAGTCAGATTGTGCCGAACTTGCGTTCGAACATCTGTAGTGACGTAAGCATCGATCTGTGTCGGACTGAGTCCGGCGGACCGAAGCTTACGTCACTAGATTCTACTTTTGCCGGGCAGTAGGGGTTGATAACTAAGGCGAATCAGCCTCGCCACAAATACGCTGCAGAATTCCAGCGTATTTGCAGTTGAAGGCTTGATAACTAAAGGCCTAAATGTTTTAGGATTGTAAAAAAATAGTTAAATGTGAATAACTTTTGGTATGTTTTATCAAATGTCCTGTCATTTTCAGAATATGTTTGAATAGATAGATTAATGTATTGTGGTAAATTTGGGGGAAATTGGTTAACATCTAAGTTCAATTTTGTACGTTAAGCCACATTAAGCTCCCCAAAAAACAAGCTTAATGTCACTCATTTGCCTTGTGGGAAACCAAAATCCATGAAACTTCTAGGATAGGCTTGGATAGTGGAAATCTTGGGTTGTGCAAAATTATGCAGCAATTGATTAACATTTTGATTTGCATACGCTGTCTGCATTTATCATTGCACAAGCATTACTGGTGAATCTGATCAGGATGATTGCAATCCACCACCTCAGAGGTTGTGGGCGAGTTATGGAGCAGCGGTCTTAAAGGGACACTGAACTCAAATTTTTTCTTTCGTGATTCAGATAGAGCATGCAATTTTAAGCAACTTTCTAATTTACTACTATTATCAATTTTTCTTCATTCTCTTGCTATCTTTATTTGAAAAAGAAGGCATCTAAGCTTTTTTCTTGGTTCAGAACTTTTGATAGCACTTTTTTATTGGGGGATGAATTTATCCACCAATCTGCAAGGACAACCCAGGTTGTTCACCAAAAATGGGCCGGCATCTAAACTTACATTCTTGCATTTCAATTAAAGATACCAAGAGAATAAAGAAAATTTGATAATAGGAGTAAATTAGAAAGTTGCGTAAAATGTCATGCTCTATCTGAATCACAAAAGAATTTTTTTGGGTTCAGTGTCCCTTTAAGCCTGCTGTTTATTTACTCCGGTTTTCGGCAAGCTGCAAGACTCGCGCGGAATAAGCAGCATCGGCTGCTTAATAAATCGGCCCCATAGTCACTCACTTTTATAGGTTGTGAGCCAGCTTCTCAAAATGATCATGTAATAAGGCATTAATACTAGACAGGTACTGTTCTTCCTGCTTTTCCATTGCAATGGAAAATAAATGATTGTCTCTTAGATAGAAGTTGCACTAATATAGCTCTCAGAGTCAATATTGCACTCTGTAAAAGGGTATGCAGTGACAGGCAAGGTATGCAGTGACAGGCAAGGTATGCAGTGACAAGCAAGGTATGCAGTGACAGGCAAGGTATGCAGTGACAGGCAAGGTATGCAGTGACAAGCAAGGTATGCAGTGACAGGCAAGGTATGCAGTGACAGGCAAGGTATGCAGTGACAAGCAAGGTATGCAGTGACAGGCAAGGTATGCAGTGACAAGAAAGGTATGCAGTGACAGGCAAGGTATGCAGTGACAAGCAAGGTATGCAGTGACAGGCAAGGTATGCAGTGACAAGCAAGGTATGCAGTGACAAGCAAGGTATGCAGTGACAGGCAAGGTATGGAGTGACAGGCAAGGTACGCAGTGACAAGCAAGGTATGCAGTGACAGGCAAGGTATGCAGTGACAAGCAAGGTATGCAGTGACAAGCAAGGTATGCAGTGACAAGCAAGGTATGCAGTGACTGTGTTCGGCTAGGCCAGAAATTTACACTACAGATGTAGAATAGTGGGAGTCCACCTATACCATCCACCAATGCCTACAAAGTTAAGTCCTGGAAAACTTTAGCTGATGTTGAAAGAAACATATGAGCTTAACCCCCAAAATGTATCAAATCTAAAGACATTTAAAAGATAAACTTCAGCTTGCCTACCGCTTACAGTGCCATGATTTGTTATGGGCGCAGCACGAAAGTCTCTTCCAACCACCCTTGTTTTAAGCAAGGGAATTCTGAAGTGGAGCTAACCAAGATTTCTACTATCCACACAGGAATTTACACCAAATTTAATAGTACTTGGAATTTTACATATTTTATTTTTGCATTATAATTATATAAAATATTTGTTTTGACACGTCAGTAAATGTTAGTATTTTAGTTGTAGTTTTTGTATCTTGATCGTTATCATTATTTATTTGTAGACATGTGCGTTTCGATTCGTTCCGAAACGAAATTCGGCCGAATTTGTTAAATTCGGAGATTCGGATCGATTTGAATTTCTGAATTATGGTAGTACCGAATCTACCGAATAAATCCGAATTAGTTTGGATTTATTCGTTACATTCGGATGGTCATGGATTACACTAGTATTGTATAGTATATTAGGTTATATCACTCTGCTATGGGTTACACATAATATACAGTACATTCGAATCCGAATGAATCCGAAACAAATTCATTCAAATTTTTCCAAATTTGAATCGATCCGAACCGAAATTCGAAAACATCCAAATCGATCAGAACCAAATTTTTTGGCCATGCACAAGTCTATTTATTTGTAAAGTACCACAATAGTCTCAAGACTAAATACACATTTACTGTGGTATACAGTACAATGCATTACGCATAAAATGTATTGCCAGCATAGTTGTGTGAGATAAATTAGTGGTTTGGATGAAACTCAGTTTAGATTGTTTAAAAGTTAAATATTGATTTTGTATTAATTCAGTAGTATAAATAAATATGTAAAATGTGTGGTTAAAATTAAAAGGGAATCATTTCTATATGAACACTATGGGGCTCGTTAACTGCTTGTGCAATGCCGCCCCCGATCACATAGGCTTGGGTGGATTGCAGACCGCAGCCTCAGATGTAGAGGACCAGTTAAGGAGCAGCGGTCTTAAAACCGTCTTAAGAACGCTGCTCCTTAAATGCTGTTTCCGGTGATCCTGAAGACTCGTGCGGAAACAGGGGCATCAGGGGCCATTCGGCTCTTGATAAATCAACCCCTATGAGTTACTTTTAAAAGGATGTTAAACACTTGTTGCTTTTGTGAAAAAATTGCTTTTTCCCACATTCCCTAAAGAAGCCAAAAGAAAAAATCTGTAACCTAGATTTTCAAAGTACTACAAATAGCCTAAACCAACTATTTGATTTTCAGCATTTTTAGGTTACAACATTTGCTTTTTGTTCTCTCTAAGGAAAGTGGGACAGGCTCAGTTTTGCACAAAAGCAACACATGTTTAATGTCCTTTTTATAGGCATGTGACACAGGAAAACAGTAATGCTGGAGAAAAAATATGAACGTAGAAATGGTCAGTTACTGACCTTTCAGGCCAACATTAATTTTACGCTTAAATATTTTTGATTTCTCCTTTAAAATGTTGAAATAATCATATACTTCTAAATACAATCATTATACATAGAACCCATCAGTTACAATAAATCTAATTAAATTATAAAAACACATTTACCTGTCATACATTCAGAAAACAGTGCACCAGGTTTCTGAAAAGCCAAGAAGGTGGAAAAAACACTACTATTGCAACAGTGTAATAATATAAAGATTTAAAAAGTATGCATATAGTGTAAAATCTCTCATCTTCTCAATACTGCACAGTGTTCTCCATAATATGATACTTTTTGTGATTTAAGGGATTTTAAACAGTGTTTTGTTGTATTTTTTTTTAAAAAATCACTAAGAAGTAGTATATACTTAATAGCAATTATTGCAATATGTATTATTCATCTATTTAACTAGATTTTACCTTTTTTATTTTTAAAACTTAATTTGTGCAGTGTCCATTACTTCATGTTACAGCCATATAAGGCGGCTGTGGTCTCTACGTGAAGCTTATCTAGCATGGCATCATACATCTTCCAGAGTTGGTTTAGTATTAAGTGAATAGCCTAGATAAACGGGGAGTCAGATTTACTCATGCTCAGAACTGACAAAATGAAACTTAAGTTTCAGAAATGTTCCACTTTTTTCAGAGCAAGGGCTACAGTGAAAAAATCTAAGTGTTAATTTTGCAAGAAAACTAGTAAGTTGTTTACTGTTTTTTACACAAACTGTTTCTTTTTTGCTTACCACACTGGTTTTCAAACCTGTCCTAAGGCCTCCCCAACAGGCCAGATTTTCAGGATTACCTTGGGTGAGAGCAGGTAAAATAATCATGTTTACTAATCAGTTGACTATTTCACCTGTGCTGCAGTTCAGATATCCTAAAAGGGAGGCCTGGGGACAGGTTTGAAACCAGTGATTTAACATATTTGTTTTAACCAAAGGAGAAACATCAGGAACTCAAAAAAAAAAAAGTAAAACAAAAGAATAACACAGTACCAGAAATATTTTACTCTTTGGAAATGAATACAACCCAAAGGCAAACGTGTGAGAACAATTTTAGGAAGGTGTATTTTAGATATTTTAGGAGCATATATGAACATCTGATCTAATTCTATGTTTTTACATTTTAATATAACTTCTTCTTTCTTTCTTTCTTTTCTGGGTCCTTAATATTCTGGCCCCACAGTGTACTGTTTACTGGATGTAATACAAATGTGAAGAGATGTGGGTGGTTGTCGCATTGTTTTGTTTTATATTTTATGACTGTTAAAGGGACAGTCTAGTCAAAATTAAACTTTCATAATTTGGATAAGGCATGCAGTTTTATAATTTTTCCAATTTACTTTTATCATCAATTTTGCTTTGTTCTCTTGGTATTCTTAGTTGAAAGCTAAACCTAGGTAGGCTCTTATGCTAATTTTTAAGCACTTGAAGGCCACCTCTTATCTGAATGCATTTGACAGTTTTTCACTGCTAAATGGCGTTAGTGTGCCATATAGCTAACATTGTGGTCACGCTCATGGAGTTACTTATGAGAGGGCCCTGATTGGCTAAAATGCAAGTCTGTCAAAAGAACTGAAATAAGGGGGCAGTCTGCAGAGACTTAGATACAAGGTAATCACAGAGGTTTAACAAATATATTAATATAACCGTGTTAGTTATGCAAAACTGGGGATAGGTAATAAAGGGATTTGTTAAACAACAAAAATTCTGGAGTAGACTGTCCCTTTAAGTAAAGGATGTCTATAACAATGCCTATACCATAATAGAATACAAATTCCTCAAGACTGGTGCTACTCCTCGTACTTCACTACAAACAGTACTATATACATTTTGTGCTTAGTGGAGGATTTTCGCCTCCCCATAATTTTAAAAGTTGTTGTATTTCGCCCAGAAAGCAACTTCACCCAGCAGTGATTAAACCTACTCCAAGCTGATGAGTGACAAAAACCATGAAACACTTGTCCTGAGATAGTTCTGAATCACTGCACTAACCTCAGCTAAGCTTAAAAGTTGTGAATACAGCGATGCTATGACATAAAGGGAGTCTGCCTAAAAGCAGGCTGAAGTAAAAAAATGAGTCATTGTGAACCTAATTTGCATATATAAACTAGAATCCTTTACTGCATTGGAAACAATGTATCCAGAGGTTTTCTGTGGGAAAAGCAAATCTTCTGACTTGTCTAGATTTGTTAATGGACTATACAATAAGTTATTTTCTCTCTCCCTCTCTCTCTCTCCCTCTATGGGCTGCATTTATCATTCAGTTCTCCTATCAGTTCTCCTATCAGTTCTCCGCAGCTCACCCTCGGCAAGGCACACCTGTGCACCAATATTTATCATAAAATTGGTTGCAATAGCACAAAATTTCTAAAGTCGAGATGTGCCGTATTTATGATAAATCTCGCCGTTATTATTAGATATGCGCCTAATTTATCAATTAATCATCGCACAAACGCACTTATTTTTTGTTTGACTTAATTTTCTAATAGAGATTATGTTTTAAACTATAGATGAACTTGTTTTAGTATATATATATGGATAAAAAGAACTATGACTAACAGCGCTTTGAAGATAGTATAAGGACTCTAAGTGTATTATTATTAAGTATTATTAAGACCTGTAGTGCTGCCTTAATAACCTGACAGAGAATTCTTTGCGGCCCCCGCCACCAAAACTACAGAGTCTGTAAGCTAAAATGAATTAAAAGATTGGTTATGGGCGCAAGAACAAGGCTTAGAACTGAAAGTTATTCAGTTTGTATCAGCAATACTATACAATAAAATGCAGTAAAATATTATATAAAAAACTCTTAAAATATGTATATATAAGCATAAAACAAGTCCAGTGATAATAGTCCCAGAAACAATCTAAAAAAGTTCCCACGTGAAAGAAATTCTTCTAAAAGACAAGCTCCAGGTAAGTTGGTGTGCCCAAAATGACCAATAAGGATAGATGAACTTCCTACTTACAAAAAAACTACCTCAATCAAAATGAGGTAAGTACCGCACAGATTGTCAAGTAGTTGGCTCTCTAGTCATTGGCTCCTCCCCACAGGTAGATCCGCTTCCTTCAATGTCCCTTGTAGACAGATTTCCTCTTTGTTTATTCTCTCAGAGTAGTTGCAATGCCATTCCTGTGAAATCTCTCTGAGCAACATCAATTCCTAAACATTTGTAATTGCAACAATTTGCTGCGTGAAGAAGTGGTGCATTATATGACAGAAATGCAGGGGTGACAATATTTTTGGCCATGACTATATATATATATATATATATATATATATATATATATACAGTTCCTTGAGGGGAAAGCACAATCTCACCACTTGTTTAAATGCCACGGTGCTCTGCTGTAAATAATCCACAACGTCCACAAAATGCAGGCACTCACTGGTCTTAGTAAAATATAACAATTTATTTAGAAATCATTAAAAAGACATAACGTTTCGGCACCAATACGTGCTTTTGTCAAATGTCAGCATGTAACAAAACGAATATGCAGCACACTTAAAATCATATTGATTTTAAGTGTGCTGCATATTCGTTTTGTTACATGCTGACATTTGACAAAGGCACGTTATGTCTTTTTAATGATTTCTAAATAAATTGTTATATTTTACTAAGACCAGTGAGTGCCTGCATATTGTGGACGTTGTATATATATATATATATATATATATAAATATGTATTTAAAAAAAAATAACCTTTTCTTCTATGTGACGAACATTGGAATGAAAAATAATAATAACTCACTTTGGGTTTATCCCTGTTGGTCTAATGGGATGTCAGGTTAGTGTGCCAGCAATAAGTGTTAGTGTTAGTTTTTTTGTTTTATTTTAAACGCTCTATTAAAGGGATACTAAACCCAATTTTTTTTCTTTCATTATTCGAATAGAACATGCAATTTTAAGCAACTTTCTATTATCAATTTTTCTTCATTCTCTTGGTATCTTTATTTGAAAAAGCAGGAATGAAAGCTATAAGAGCCGGCCCACTTTAGGTTCAGCCCCTGGGTTTCGTTTGCTGATTGGATGGCTAAATGTAGCCACCAATCAGCAAGCACTTTCCAGTGTTCTGAACCAAAAATGGGCTGGCTCCAAAGCTTTCATTCATGCTTTTTCAAATAAAGACACCAAGAGAACAAAGAAAAATTGATAATAGGAGTAAATTAGAAAGTTGCTTAGAATTGCATGTTCCATCCGAATAATGAAAGGAAAAATTTGGGTTTAGTATCCCTTTAAAGTCTATGGAGAATGGGGAGAAGAAAATTACATGGCTGCAATGTCTAAAGTCCAGATGTTAACATACATCAGGTTTAGCTAGCACGTAAACATTTTATTTTCAACTAGTAATATGTGTGCTAACCCACCCCTGCATCAAAATCTTACTTCTGGTTTGTGCCCGAGTGAAAAATATTATTTAGAGAGCCACTTGTAATCTAACCCCATATATTTTTACATTCTTGTTTATTTTGATTCTTATAAATATTTAAGTGTTCAGAAAAACAAAGCTCTATAAGGATCAACAACACAGTGAGGCTAGCAGTTGCTGCCAGGTGATCAGTATTACTTTGTTGCTCACATGATAGCTATAAAAACATAAAAACAAGCAAATAGAGAGACACACTCAACTGAGACAGAACAAAAGCTAGAAAAACATCTGTGCTTGTCCACAAGGCCAGTGCCACTCAGGGTGCAGTCTCTTTTAGCACATTATGCCTTTCCCAGAGAAAAAATATCCTGTAGAATATCAGTCTGACCCTGCCCAATGACAGTCCAGTGCCAAAATACCAGGCAATTCTTTTCTGAACAAGAGAAAACAAACACAGACGTACGTTTCAGCCTCCTTTGGGCTTCATCAGTGAGGTGCAGTTGCATCTCTCAAGAAATCCCAAGAGTAATTTACATAAAAACAAGAAAATAGAGAGACACACTCAAATGAGACAGAACAATAGATTGAACAACTTCCTTGCTTGTCCACCAGGCCAGTGCCACTCAGGGTGCAGTCTCTTTTAGCACATTATGCCTTTCACAGAGAGAAAATATCCTGTAGCATATCAGTCTGACCCTACCCAATGGCAGTCCAGCGCCGAAATACCAGGCAATTCTTTTCTGAACAAGAGAAAACAACAAACCCCAGACGTACGTTCCGGCCTCCTTTGGGCCTCGTCAGGAAGGTGCAGTTGCATCTCTCTAGGGCATATGTGCAAGGAGTCCACGTCTGGTTTCCCCTTTTTAGTCTAAGGGAGACCCAAGAGTAATTTACATAAAAACAAGAAAATAGAGAGACGCACTCAACTGAGACAGAACAAAAGCTAGAAAATCTTCCGTGCCACTCAGGGTGCAGTCTCTTTTAGAACATTATACTTTTCACAGAGAAAAAATATCCTGTAGCATATCAGTCTGACCCTGCCCAATGACAGTTCAGTGCCGAAATACCGGGCAATTCTTTTCTGAACAAGAGAAAACAACAAACCCCAGATGTACGTTTCGGCCTCCTTATTTATTCAAATGAGAGGTTGCATGATATATTTCTTTGGTGAGGTCTGTATTTTAAGAATTCCCAGAACCCCCAACATAGAACCAATGGTGTGAAGTATTTGTTATTGTTATGCTGGCAGTGGGAATGAGAAATATCATTTGAAAGTGGAGGATTGCTGCTTTCATAGAAGGTTCTCAAGTTTCTTTATGTATTGTGGAGTAAACATAGAGGATGACACACCTGCCTGATATTGTTCCGTAAGCCAATGATTCTGTCACGTGATCAGTGTATAGACATCTGGGCATTTGACCCCTTTTTTAAAGAGCTGCCTCTACTGTTTTAAAATATAGGTCACTTTCCCTATTGTAGCACTTATTTTGGGGTGTTAGGGTCCCTTATAAAGCCCAAAGTACCATAAAAGTAGTATGATTGAAATTTCTATGGCAATTTCTATGGTAATTATCTACTACATAGAGGGACGTGTATGTGTCTTGTTGTATTCTTTGTTTAGGGGATAAAGGCTCCTTTGGAGCCACTGCCCCATATACAGTAAATATATTACATTAGAGATTGCCATTTTCATTACACACTAATAACAGGGGTATAAGACCCGACATAGAAAAAAGAGGTTCCCCTCTTTACAAACTATGGCCTCATGCCGCTCTTTGTTTTAGGGAGGGGAATAGGAGCTCTTACAGTGCCCCTCTTATTCTTAAACACTGCACTTGTGGCAGGCGATAACCATTACAACAGTGATAACTTAAGTGGTAATGGGGCTGTGTTAACTTATTTAAAAGAGGGAAATTCAGTCTTTCATGTAAGGGGTCTCATACTCCTACTATTGAGAGAGGTGGATAAGGACTTTATAATAGCCCAATACCTCACCAATAACAACGACCTGTTCTCTAGAAGAGAAACTAATTAACATTTTTAACGGTGATCAGCTAAATGCTAGGGGGTTAAAGGATCTCTTATAGGAAATAGAGGAGTCTTCCCATTCAAATTAGGGGTCACTTGTGCCTCTAGCTTTGTGGGTGTGGGACTCCTTTAGAGCCACTCTACCTCTAGAAAAACAGCACATTAAAGGGACACTCAAGTCAAAATTAAACTTTCATGATTCTGATAGAACATGCAATTTTAAACAAGTTTGAAACTTACTTCCATTAACAAAATGTGCACAGTCTTTTTATATTTACACTTTTTAAGTCAACAGCTCCTACTGAACATGTGCAAGACTTCACAGAATATACGTATATGCAATTGTGATTGGCTGATGGCTATCACGTGATACAGGAGGAGTGGAAATAGACATAACTTTGAAATTTGTAAGAAAAAAAATCTACTACTCAATTGAAGTTTTGACTAAGTTCTATTGCATTGTCTTGTTATCATGCATTTGTTGATTATGTAAATCTACTGTGTTTACTGGTCCTTTCAGAGATGTTTCAGGTTTTCATTGAAAAATGTTCACACTTTCAATTGAGGGGTCTTTTGTCCCTGTTAGTTGTCTGAACTCTGGGAGCTAAGGTATGGCCTCTTCCCAGTCTGCATTAACATGGATGTCTCTTACCCTGTGATATAACTCCCCTTGTTGATTTCACTGGCTGTTCTGGCAAAAGACAGCAAGGGGAAGGGGGGACTGCAGTTTCCTTTACGCAGTGCAGTGTGGGGGATCATCACAATCCAAATTGCTAAATTGTTGTCCTCTACACAAAGCCCAGAGTGTAGCGGGCACAACGTCTCATCACCATGCTCCGTTGAGAGGATAAGTGGAGCGGTATAAGTCTTGCATCCTACACAGTGGGAAGATTGCTGTCCTGGCTATATAGTGTTTACTAGTGGAATGTATACGGTCACGACCCAGTGAGTGTTGTTACAATTTGTGCCCGGAGCTACTTGTTGAAATATTCTGAAGCATCTCTTCTTTTTTCCATCTGAGAAAACTAATACCGGAGCGTGTCAGCTGACACTTGAGTGCCCGGTGGTAGATATGGACTTCTTAGTGGCCAGCCTAGGTACATGCTAGCATGTGGAGGATGATTTTATAAACTGTATTATTCTCCTATGCACCTTTTTAGGTTTGTATGGAGTTTTGATATTTTGAGATGAGGTGGTAGTAGACTCAGTCTCTCTGGTTTTTTGAATAAAGCACATTTTTTCTACTTAGTGCAGCCTTGTCCTTCTTTGGTTAGCCTGCAAATTGTGCTTTCCCTGTTCTTTTTAAGTTTGTTATAATATATATAGAAATATGCAATTATGAATAAACAAAACATATTCTGCTATGTGAAGAACATTGGAATGTGAAATATTAATATTACATGTTGTGTTAGCGAGTAAGAGTAAATGAAATGTACACGAAAAAAAGGCATGAATAAAGATACAGTAGAGCATCAAAACCAGAGTGCGCTCTTCTGATCAGATTACGAGTGTTATCTCCATCAGCCAACATGAGGAACTTCTACACACGTTAAAAAATAAATAAAAGGGGGGAGGAGCCAACTGCCAATATCGTCGGTCACATCTAGTCAGAGCTCTGCACTGGGTTTAGCTGAGGGACAAAACTAAAGTATGTAAACCTGCCTAAAAGTTATAATTTACAACCCCTACACTCAGCTCAGTTGCTAGAGACTCTGTAAAGCAATGCAACTACCCGCCATAGCACTGGAGTAGAATATAGAAGCCGCGGGAACCATTTGTACCGGAGGACTTTTCTTTCTCAAGACTTCCGGCCCCGGGTCTCATTCTTTTTTTCTCAATGACCCAGCAACCAAGCACGCCTAGCTAAGACAGTGCTAACGCCTGGAGTAGCATAGGCAGAGGCAGAGGCAGATACCGGGACCGGACAGGGGAACCTAGCCACAGATTGGAAGCCAATCTGTGGACGTGGTCACACGCACTGCGTCCCACGCCTCAACATCTGGGCTAGACTGCTGTTCCAGCTCCGGAGGGTCGGGGATCCGCTCCGGAGCCTAGCTAGACTCAACACATCAGTGACCTGCACATTATACAGCACATCACAGGGAGCCAAGCAGAGGCGGTCTCTCCTGATACACGCTGCCGAACTTCCAACAGTAAGTAGCAGCTGTTTAGATACCAGACGGCATCTCTATACTTTTAATATAGCTGCTTTCTTGGGCTGTTATAAGGGACACTGAGACATAAATTGCTTTATTGGACTAACGCCGAGTACCCTCTGAGCTGTGGTGCGAAAACTCCATTTTCAATTTCCTCACATGAAAGTGCCGTTGTCTACTGCACTGGTTTATTCTGAATAACGCCATCATATGTCTTTTGCCTTAACAATAAAAACAGCTTGAGTGTAAGGGAAAGTGACTTGCTCCCCTCAGTGGTGATAAGGAACTTCATGTGGGACATTCAGTCATCTAAACACATGTTTCTCTAACAGACTGTTGCTCAGTTGGCCACGTGGAACTTGCACTGGATATAGATACCCTTACATTGTAACGGATAATAATTAAATGTAAACTACAAACACTAACAAGTCTTTTTTTGAGCTGAAAAGTACCTAATGTTTACATAAGAAGCACTTCCATGCATTTTCGCACTCCCACAGTTTAGAGGTGAATATTGCTTCACTTTTTTTTTCTTTTTTTAGTTTATTTTTCTCTACTCTAATTTCTGCTAACTGGAGAGAGTGAACATAAAGGGGAAAAGCCGGAATTCAACAAGTGAATAGCTCTCTGGGTTGTTGACACAGTCCTTACATTGTACTGCAGTGCCTCTTTTTGAGTATACCACTCATTATCAGAGAATATAGTTAATAGCTTATCCTGCTGAATAACCTTACTATCGTCGTATCGCATAAGTACAACTTGAAGGGGTAGTACAGAGCACATATTTGGTAAGCACTCTCCCCTACCCTTTCCTGCTGCACACGGTTGCAGAAGGTCATATCCCATTATCCATTATCCGGCTTGGCCCAGTGGAGGCAATTTTCCCGGGGAGAGTGCCTGTTGCAAGTCCTGTGAGGCTTATAATTCTAAAGAGACAGTGTACATAGAGCCCTAGTCGACCAGGCTGACTTTCTGGAAATATGTGAACGTTTTACTCCAAACCAGTAGTGAATCTCTGGGTTTTTTTTAAAAGAATCACTCCAATCTCCATGTAATGGATTAAAGCTTTTTAGTAGGTCGCACTAACCTGCTCTGTGCTCAGTGTTTTATGTATGCTCTGGTCCCATTTCAGCTAACTCAAATTACTCATCTCTAACCTTGGGACTTGTTCCTCCATAGGCTGGCAACAGGGGAATACCAGCTGTGTGTACATTTTGTTTGAGTTAATTATACCTAACACTACTAACTTCCAACATGTCGCAACCAAATAGGAGGAAAAACAAGCCGCAATTCCCCCTTAAAAAGACAGTAATTGATCATTTCAGCCCTCCCCCTTCAGATCTTCAAACCTCCTATGACCCATCTGAATCTCCAGGGTCTGAACCAGCTGAATTGATCCTATCAGCTCTCAAGGATGTACAAGGCAGTTCCTCAGATACAGTTACCCCAACTTTTATTCTTGAGTCATTGAAGTCTATGCTTGATGATCACCATGCATCATTTGCTGCAAAACTCTCTGCCTCTACGGCCGAGCTCGAAAAGGAAATATCTTTCCCTAATGAACGAATAGATATAGTTGAAAGGAAGTATGATGACTTAGCTACAGAACAGTCTAAACCTTAACTTATACTCAACGCCTATCTGAATACCTAGACACGGTAGAAGACAAGATTGCGGACATAGAGGACAGGTCTCGGCGCAACAACCTAAGGATCCGGGGTGTGCCCGAGACCGTGACCTCATCTGATCTTCTGCCTTATCTCAAGGAGCTCTTTCAGAACCTGGCCCCAGTTACGTCAGAATCAGAAAACCTTTCGGATCGAGCTCATCGCTCACTCAGACCTAAAGGTCTGTCGGAAGACCAACCTCGTGACGTTATTGTAAGGCTACATTTCTTTACTTATAAAGAACGAATACAGAGAGCACATTTTCAAAAAGTATCACTTCCTGAAAAATTTCAAATCTCCAAATATTTCCAGACCTATGCGCTAGAACCCTCCAACAGAGGAAAACTTTCTCCGACATCACTGCTGTTCTGCGGAAGAAGAATGTTAGATATCGCTGGGGCTACCCACTCAAATTATTGGTCTTCAAAGACAAGCAAACACATATTATTCGAAATGTTTCTCAGGGACTTAAACTCCTTGAACTCTGGAAGATGACTGGCTCTCACCCGGGTAATGGGCAGAGCCCAAAACAACAATCCTCTCGATTGAATCCAGCGGCCCCTGACTGGTCTCACCCTCAGGAAGACCTCATTCTCCAGACATCTAGAGTGTATCCTTTTTTTTTTAGACATTCCCCAAACTCCTATGGGCATCTTGGTAATGTCCAATTCCTTGATGTAGAATGTTTATTGTTTATTATCCAGGGAGGCAAATCCCTGATGGACTTTTGTTCTCTATGGACTGACTCTCAAATGGACTATGATAAGTATATGCTGAACATGTGATTATTGTTTTTCATTACATATGGTTTATTATTTATATTGCAGTTATTAAGTTCAAATTGTTCATCTTGTTTTTTATGCAACCTTTTCCAAGACCTTAATGTTAAGTTGGTTCTATGCTTCCTACCCTATACACCTAAATAATAAGGGGTTACCACTCCTTTGTCATTCCTAGTTAGACGTTTTGTTGAGGTTGCTTCTGTTTTTCTCCCTTAGAATTTAGTTTAAACAGCCATGAACTCCTCAATTTGTCCACTATACATTTATGTTAATTTGACGACTGTTTGCCTCACTTTATTGACCGTGCCCTCACATTTTAGTTAAGTGGGTCATGTAAGCCTACGCTGCATCTTTTTTATGTTAAAGAAATGTATGTATATGATGTGTTCTATTACCCGCTCTACATCTCCTCTGTGCAGCTTGGGGGTATGTACAATATATCTTTAGTCTTATAAAATACCTTGAATATTAAGGTGATACAAAATTGTTTATGCGATCGAGTTTTAACAGCTGAAGATGTCTCTCTTAATCTATATCCGTGTATGATGGTAAATTCCCTCAATCTGAGGACATTCTTGCTCCAATAACAATGTTTATCTTTATGTTGTATATTGCATCCTTAGTTTCTCAGATATGTAGTATTATCTTCACTATAGGCCCAGTGTGTAACTTAGCAACATCTTATGCTTTCATTAATTGCAGAACACTCTGTATAATATTGTGATATATTGTTGCCTATTGAACCAAACTACAGTAATGGTAGATCCCCCTCTACTGTCCATACACCTTTATACAGTGATAGTACACTTGGAGCTAAGCTCTCGCATTCGTGGTTTTCCTTTATTTACTTACGCCCTACATTACAAGTCCACGATCGTCATCACCCTCCCCCATAGTCCCCTTTAGTCTTACTCTCTCTAAGGCATGTGGTGATGCACTGCTAGACCCTTAGACTAAGACCTGAACCCTTTTTGGGACCTGAACACATGACTCCCTTTAGACCAAACACTGAACAATTTTTCCAATTCGGCCTTAGGCTGTACCGTAACTCTTATTCGAGCAGGTGGTAATTTGCGGCCTCCTGTATTTCTATTACTCCTTCCTTTATATTAACTCTAGCCCCCTCCCCTCCTTAGTACTCAATCGCATCCATATTTCACCTACACCTCTAAGGTTAGGCGCTTGCCACCCACATTTATATCTCTCTTCTTTTACAACTCAGCCCACCTCCCCCCCCCTTTTTAACTAAGGAGCCCCTCTTTTGGAGGGGACTACCGAAGCGGTTTGTCTTGTCTATACCGCACCCTGTTTTCTTTTTATTTCTTCAACAGCCTCAACTTTTTTCTTTAGTTTGCTTATCTCTTCCCCTTCCCCCTTTTTTTTTTTGTGTCTCCTTGTCGTCCTTGACCTTTAACACTCTCTCCTCACGTCCACATATACATTAATAATATGGCTTTGACTTGCACGTCACACAATGTTAGGGGCCTCAATTTACCCAATAAGCGTAGCAGACTTCTGAGATATCTTACACATGCTAAATCTCAAATAGTGTTCCTCCAAGAGACCCACTGGATAGATGGCTCTCCTATCCCCCTTAAATCTAAGCTATACCCAGTGGTTGAAACTGCGTCCTTTTCCGGTAAGTCCCGGGGGGTCGCTATTTTAATTCACAAAAACTTACTTTATGAGAAATTAGATATCTATACTGATCCGCAGGGGCGCTTTCTTGTTTTGAATTGCAAACTGGAGGGAGTTCCATATACCCTTGCGTCCTATTATGGCCCAAACACAGGCCAGGTTAAGTCTCTTAGAAAGTTTCTTCGTTACTTAAACGAACACAAACTAGGTACTCTACTCTTAGCCGGAGACTTCAATATAGTATCCGATACCCTCTTAGATAGACGGTCCCCAAAATATAGAGCAGGTGACCATTCTCTGAACATGGTTTCCAAGCAGTTTAACACTTTAATTGCGCAATATGGTCTATTTGACATATGGCGCTCTTTACATTAAAATGCAAGGGACTATTCGTACTATTCTATGGTTCACAACTCCTATTCGCGGATCGATTTTATGTTTTGTGAACCGCGTTTGCTCGACTTCATTCGATCAGCGCATATGCCATGTTGTGTATGGTCGGATCATTCTCCTGTGCACATCACAATGGATTCCCCTATAGCTTTCGCTTCCAGACCTCCCTGGAAACTACTGGAGTTTCTCTTTGCTGATTTAAACAATGTCAATATGATAAGTGAAGAGATTAAGCGCCTCCTTGTTATTAATGACAATAATATGGTAAATGACTATTGCCTTTGGGGCTCGCTTAAGGCCTACATCTGAGGCATATTCTTTAAACTCCAATCCCAACATAAGAAAACTCGGGGAGAGACCCTCGCACAACTCCATATTCAACTTCACAACCTTGTCTCCCAGCATAAATCTACTCTTGACCCTGTTATTCTGGCCCAAATTGAATCTATCAAATCCCAGATTGTTAACTTAGAGAATATCAGGCTGCAATGGCAGGTACAGAAAACCAAGCAAATGTATTATTCTAAAGGGAACAAGGCTGACCACCTTTTAGCCAGCAAATTAAGGCAACGAGCAGCAGATGCCCGTATACCCTACCTTAAAACCTCTGATGGAGTGATTCGGCTTCCGGCTGACATTGGTAAAGCATTCGCTAGTTATTATCAGGATTTATATAATCTGGAAAGCTCCCAAGACTCCCCTGCTCCTACCTCCATGGCAGTTAAAAAATTTTTAGATCCACTTTCCCTTCCGACCTTGAATGACGATCAGAAAAGTTTTCTAGATGCGCCCATTACCTCTTTGGAAATTACCCAAGCAATTAAATCTCTAAAGTCGCATAAAGCCCCGGGCCCAGATGGCTACACCGCCACCTTTTACAAATGTTTTGGCCCCTTACTCACTCCCTTACTTACTAGAGTGTTTTCCCTCGTCAGACAGTTGGGAAGTTTTCCCCCCGAGTTCCTGGGAGCAACTATAGTAACAATACCAAAACCCGGAAAAGAGCCCAATATATGTGCCAATTTTAGGCCTATTTCTCGAATTAATCTTGATGTAAAGCTGTTCGCTAAAATTTTAGCCACTAGGTTAAACCATATCCTCCCATCTTTAATAGATTGGGACCAGGTGGGTTTTACGCCAGGTAGGGAAGGCCCCGATAATACCAGGCGCATCCTGAATATTTTTTTTTAAGCCAAGCGAGAAAAAATACCCTGTGTCACGTTGGCCCTCGATGCTGAAAAAGCATTTGACAGGGTCAACTAGCTTTACTTATTTGAAGTTCTTAAAAAATTTGGATTTCCCTCCCATTATTTCACGTCTATTAAAGCATTGTATGCTTCCCCATCAGCGTCAGTCAGAGGTTTAGGTTTCATGTGTTCTTCCTTCCCAATTACTAACGGGACAAGGCAGGGATGCCCTCTATCCCCTTTAATTTTTGCCTTAATTATAGAACCCCTTGCTGCGACAATTAGATCCAGCCCAAAAATTGAAGGGGTGACAATTGCATGAATCCCTCAAAAAACAGAGCTGTTTTCTGATGATCTTACCATTTTTTGGGGGCACCCTACTCATTCCCTTCCTGCTCTTATGGACCTCTTGCACACCTTTGGAGCAGTTTCTTACTATAAGTTAAATGTCAACAAGACTGATGCCTTCACAATTAATATTCCCCAGGCAGAGTATGCTTCTCTTAAATGGCGATATTCGTTTAATTGGTCACAGCAGAGGATTAAACATTTGGGAGTATTCCTCTCCTGGAATATCACTACTATAGTTGAATCCAACTTTTATCCTCTTCTGCACTCCTTTCAAAAATCGGTAGAGCACTGGAATGTCCCTTGTATTTCATGGTTAGGCAGAGTTGCAGCCTTTCAAATGACTCTTTTGCCAAAGTTGACCTATTTGTTTAGAACTCTGCCAGTACCTATACCCAAATCTCTTATAGGAAAATTCTAACTGCTCTGTAAAAAATTTATTTGGAAACTTAATCACCCATGGGTAGCTACAAAAATTTTGCAACTCCCATTGCTAAGCGGGGGCGCGGGCCCCCCCAACCTGGCGTGTTACCGTGAGGCCTCAAGGTTGGCCCATATTCTCCCGTGGAACACAGATACCTCGGAATGCAAGTGGTGGAGAATAGAACAAGCGACTCTCCCTGACTCACTTACTCTGACTTACTGTGGATTCCTAAGCATACTTGGGTCTCTTTCAACATCCAGAACTTTATAATCCTGTCGACGCTACGCTTCTGGGATAAAATTCGATCTCTGCCACAGATCGCTCCGCATCCCTCGCCTGTTCATGCGCTGTCAGGTCTTCCTCGAGCTCTTAGAGACTCACACCCTTCACTATGGCACTCACATGGCATTTCCACTATTAAGGATCTTTTCCCAGGTGGACAACTAATGTCACCAGTCACCTTTGACTCCACATACCATCCTACCCAGTTGCTCCAATTTGAGTTTTGGAGGTTGAGGAGCCTACTTCACTCATGGGGGTTTACGGCCTTCCCACTACGGGCTCTTACTAATTGGGAACAACGTTGGGCTACAGCTCGGAGGATTCCCAGATCACTATCCATCTCCTATCAGGATTTACTTAACCCCCCGACTTTTTATAAATCGCCCTATATTGTATCATGGGAAAGGGCTTTGTATTTTCACGCTTCACAAGAGGAATGGTCTAAGGCCACTCTACTCACAAAACAGGCTCTTCATTGTATTACTTTATTAGAGCTACATCTTAAAATTTGCACTCAGTGGCATCTTACTCCCTTAAGACTTTTTAAAATATCTCCCTTAAACTCTCCGTTGTGTTGGAGGAAATGTGGGGAAGTGGGCTCGCCATCACATGTTTGGTGGGGATGCCCCATATTGCAACCTCTCTGGAAAATGCTTTCCCGCAGGTGTCATGCCCTTGATTCCACTATGTGGACCAAGCCACAAACCATACTCTTTCATTTGTCCATCGAGACTCCCCTCAATCCTAGAGGGTTGTTCACTATTTACCTAGTGATGGCTACTAAACTCTCCATTGCCCGACTATGGAAACAGTCTATTCCTCGCACCTGGAATGATATAGCTAAGATTATGGATTATTTAGAATGTATGGAGAGCCCTATCTTTACCATTAATAATAAGACAAATTTACACACCCAGACCTGGGAAACTTGGAGACAAACTAAATAAGCCCAAAACTTGGATCATATGAGAGCCCTATTAAGCGTATAAGATGTTTCTGTATCTTTTATTGTCTTCCTCCCCTTTCCTTTCCCCTCTCTTACCACATCCCCCCCCCCTTTTTTTTCCCCCTCCGGCACTCCGCTGCACATCCATGTTTTCTTTGTAGTCTTTTTCTTTTTTGGTTTACTTACTAGACACCTTGACTTGAAGGATACTATTATACTTTCATATCCACAATACACATTGTATTATTCCATGACCTCTGATATTATCCCACACATCTCTTGTACGCCAAGACTACTGTTATTTATTGTTGGTATTCTGTTTATATTATTATTAATTATCCCTGGTTGAAGTTATAAACAAACACTCCAATATAAAACTGAGGTTTCTTTAACAAGATCCATAAGTGGTCTCTTATATCTCAGGAAGCCTTTTTGTGGTTATTAGGCCTATTTTGAGGTCCGTTAGCGACCCCTTATACCTATTGTAAGGCTTAAAAATTGTAAGCCATGTAATGTATATTGTATACTGTAACACAATACTGTATTGTAACCTTTATTTGTTTTGATTTTGAAATTTGTATGCCTTTTTCTCTAAACCTCAATAAAAGAATTTATAAAAAAAAAATAAAAAAAAATAAATAAAAGGAGTGTAAAAATAAATTTAAAGCGATATAACCTTATACAAACTTAACGGAGCTACAGATAAATATACATAAAAAACCTTGTCCCCAGGCTATAACAGAATAATAAATACAGTAATATCACCTAATAGACTTTAAAGAATGACTTCTAAACAAAAAAAAATTCTTACCTATAGGCAACCATCTACTGGAAATAAGCAGAAATTCAGTAGAAAGTGAAACCAGTGCTGAAACATATCAGCAGAGGATATAGTATACCGATGAATGCAAAAGGAGGAGGCAAAGGACAGGTCCCCACAACACCTGTGGAAAGGCTTGTGAATAACACCCAGAAGGCATACTTGTGCCACTACCTAGTACTCCCAATACATCCCTCTGACAATAGTTGTAACTTTGAAGGGAAACTGTGCCTCAATTCAGCCTGAGAATCCCTCTCACATTAGAACAACTGGAACACCTTCATTCTATACCTTCCTCCAGCGGAAGCAAAGATAAGAGTAGTTACCATAGATGTGGGACAGGCTTCTTGAGTTTGGGAATCTTTGCCTCCTCCTAGTGGTCAGGAAGAGTAATACCCAGGAGTAATAGATTTTGAACTCTCCCCACCTTTATGAAAGAAAACTGTATGATGAAAACAGGGTTTGTTGTCATTCTCTGTTTCCTTCTTTTCAAACATTAATCCAAGCAACAAGTTCTCCTTTTGGTAACAAGGATCACAGAGATGCAGGTGAAATATACAGCAGCTTCCTATTGAATTAAGTTTCTCACCCTTTTGCTTCTTTTAGCTCTCTGCACCATGGGATTACTGCAGAAGTACGTTTGGCTGAATGCGATCTAGGCTATCAAAAGCAAAGTGACTCTGACAGCAACCTTTTGTTGGTGACAGTGATGGTCATAAGTAATTTTGGATACACAGTGGCAATAACGCTGAACTTTTGTTGGTCACAGTCTAAGTTAAAAAGGCATTTTGGATAGCCAGGCATATTAAGTGACAGTGCCTTTTGTTTGTCAAGGTCATGGATGTGGTCACAAGGTATTTTGGATTCGCAGAAATGCCGCAGGACTCTGACAGTGACAAGGACACTGTCCTTTGTTGGTTACAGTCATGGTCAAGTTCACAAGGTTTTTGGATAAGCAGAAGTGTCAAGTGAACTGATAATAACTAATTAACTTGTTGGTAATGGCCATTGTCACAAGGTATTTTAGATCAGAAGAATACCAAGTGATTCTTAGACTGACAGTTACATTTATTGTGTCACAAATCAAAATGCTACTCAGTGTCACATGGAAATGTGCTCATAATCTGCTATGTGATTATGAAATTTAAACAGTGTGCTAAAATGGACACTGTACAGTTGGAATATTGTCTTGACTTAGTAGTGATTTTCCATGAGCAAATAAAATGCATTCTTTTGAAACAAGGTGAAACTTTTATATTATTATTACTCTGTCTGGAAAGTAGAAACACAACATTTCATCATGTATACAGAATATACTGTATGTTTTGTAAATAAATATTGGTAATGCTGCAGCTCAATGAATTTAGAACATACTTCCTGTATACTTCAGGGGGTCGATCCGATATAAATCGTCGCCCGCAAAAGCCGGCGACGCCAATATTTACGCTGATTTGGTATCCTATATACGGCGTAACCTAGAAGTTACGCGCGTATATTTCTGCCGTCGCCCGTAGTTTTTTGGGCCATAGGCAGGTATACCAAACCAGCACAGTTTGGTATCCAATATGCAGCGTAAGGACTTACGTGGCGAAAATGGAGAAAACTTACTCCATTTTCACCTCGCCACAAAAAGCAGCCGTAAGAAGCCTTACGCTGACTATTGGAGCCCCGTAACTCCCTAAACTAACTAGAAAATAAACCTAACACCTAACGCATGCGCAATGTCTATCTACCGGTCAACCGCGATCCCCCCCCCCCCGAAATCCCTAATAAAGTTATTAACCCCTAAACCGCCGCTCCCGGACCCCGCCGCCATCTACATAAACTAAAACCCTACTGTGAGCCCCTAAAACCGCCGCCATCTACCTTATCTATCCCCTAATCTGACCCCTTACACCGCCGCCACCTATATAAAAATTATTAACCCCTAATCTAATCCCCCTATACCGCCGCCAGCTATATTAATATTATTAACCCCTAATGTAAACCCCTTACACCGCCGCCATCTCTATTAAAATGATTAACCCCTAATTTAATCTACCTACCCCGCCGCCAGCTATATTATCTATATTAACCCTAAGTATATTATAGTTAATATAGGTATTACATTATATATATTAACTATATTAACCCTAATTATATTAGGGTTAATATAGTTAATATAGTTACTATAGTATTTATATTAACTCTATTAACTCTATCTAACCCTAACTAAATTTATATTAAATTAATCTAATTCATTTATAAACTAAAATATTCCCATTTAAATCTAAATACTTACCTATAAAATAAACCCTAAGATAGCTACAATATAATTAATAATTACATTGTAGCTATGTTAGGGTTAATATTTATTTTACAGGTAAATTGTTAATTATTTTAACTAGGTATAATAGATATTAAATAGTTATTAACTATTTAATATCTACCTAGTTAAAATAATTACCCAATTACCTGTAAAATAAATCCTAACCTAAGTTATAAATACACCTACACTATCAATAAATTTAATAAACTACAAACATCTATCTAAAAATACAATTAAATTAACTAAACTAAATTACCAAAAAAAACAAACACTAAATTACAAAAAATAAAAAAAAGATTACAAGATTTTTAAGCTAATTACACCTATTCTAAGCCCCCTAATAAAATAATAAACCCCCAAAATAAAAAAAATTCCCTGCCCTATTCTAAATTAAACAAATTTCAAAGCTCTTTACCTTACCAGCCCTTAAAAGGGCCTTTTGTGGGGCATGCCCCAAAGAATTCAGCTCTTTTGCATACAACAAATACAATCCCCCCCCCCATTACAACCCACCACCCACATACCCCTATTCTAAAACCACCCAAACCCCCCTTAAAAAAGCCTAACACTACCCCCCTGAAGATCTCCCTACCTTGTCTTCACCACACCGGGCCGAACTCCTGATCCGATCCGGGCGATGTCTTCCTCCAAGCGGCAAAGAAGAATTCTTCCTCCCAGTGGCGTCACTAGGGTTGGTGTCACCCGGTGCGGTAAGTCATGGTGTCACCCCCCCCCCCCCAGAAAGCAGACACACACAAAAACACAGGCAAACACACATACAAACACTCAGACACACTTAAAAACATACTCAGGGACTTCCGGTGGGCGGGCGAAGCAGTAGGCAGCAGGATAGTGGAGCTCCGTACTTTAGGGCTCATATACCTGAGGTTTTGCTACCAACAGCCCGGAAAGCTACATTCCTTGGCAGGATATACTCCATTTACCTGCCCGGACACAGATCAGCAGGGAGCGTGAACATCTGCTCCCCCATCGGCAAGGAAAAAAAAAAGAAGAAGCCACGTGTAAGACCGCGGCAGAGTTCAGAAGGAACGGACCCTCCTAACAGTAAACCTCGAGTGGAGGCAAAGAATCAAGTTACCTGGTCGCACCCTGGTGTGGAGATTAGGACCTTGCTACTGGGACACGGAGATCTGACACAGCCCAGCCGGTCGGTGAGTTGCGCAACAGTCTCATAGCCGCCATCTTGGATAACGGCTCTAACACAGAGGGGGATATATACCAGGTCTTGCAGACCACAAAGACATTCTAGAACCCGGGGGTAATCACACTGGTTGTAGGGGAGTGTGGGGGATCCCCCAAAACAAAACAAAACAAAACAAAACAAGAGGAGCAAAAGCAAAGGGTCTCACTAAAAAGCGGATACACTTTATTGCTCAGTGAAATTGAATCTGCTGCCAGTAACTCTTTCTGACAATCTACTTCGCATGCTAGCTTAGAGGTATCCTACAGCTCTTTGATATCACCTACCAAGTTTGTAAAGTACGACACCTTATACTCCCACACAAAGGAGCAAGGAACTATAAACAGATTATAAAAGAAGGCAGACACCCTAGCCACGCTGCTTGAGAAGCTCTGTGCCCCTTTTAACCATAGTATTTGCGAGGCAAGCACAACAACCTCTACTACCCTGTTCATCTTTATTTTATTGCATTTAGAGATGAAACTCAATTAAGTGGCTGCAGGGATTTGGAATCCCATCTTTGTATCACACCTACAGGAACTTTTGTTTTTGGAAAAGAAGTACTGATATGAAGATGGCGTAAGACCGGCTGGGTCCCCCCCCCCCCTTCCCTGGGCCCCCCCCCCCCCTCCCACATCCTAATCTTCAGCCTGAGCTTATTTTCCCTTTCTCCCTGAGCGGAGTTAAGGCTGAAAAAGAAATTATGAATCATTATCTTTACAACATGTGTTAATACTGAAGACCTGTTAGCAATCCTACTCAGAGACTTCTGTCATATACTCACAGTGAGGAGCAGTAGCCCTTGAACACACTTCTAGTATTTTACACTCTGAACGCTCACAAGCTGCTGGTCCTGCCCTTAGCGTAGGAGCCAGAGCGCTACCGTGCTTGCATGCAAAAGTATTATACGCTGTATAACAAAAGTACTGACAAAATGACAAGCAAGTCACGGCAACAGGACAGAAGACTTAAAAGTCAAGCAGAAGTTCATATGCCACCGTCAACCTCCTCTGATTTACAGGAAATGACTCAGCAAGAGACCCACCCTATAGTGTCCCAATTGTCAGCTCTTTTTCTCCCCAAGATCGAGCAATTGCAAACAGGGTTAGACACAATAACTACAGACTTGAAAGCCTTCTCCACGAGACTTAACACGGTCGAACAAAAAGTAGCAGATAATGAGGATCAGCAGAGAGAAGCCACACTGAACGTTGCACAACTACAAAGGCAAAACAAACTGCTCCAGGACAAGTTAGATGACCTAGAGAATAGGTCCAGACGGAATAACATCCGAGTAGTTGGCCTCCCTGAATCCATCCCTGGCTCACATCTTATTGACTTTGCTGAACAAACTCTGCCAAAATTGCTGGGTCTGGCTAACGCCAATATACCATGCGTTGCTGAAAGGGCGCATAGAGTGGGACAACTGCAACAACAGAAAGGAGGTCAAAATACCCAAACCAGACAAGTCATGATCAAATACCTTAACTTTAAGGACAAGACCATGCTCCTTGAAGCATACAGACAAACATCAGAGCTAACCCACGAGGGGTGCAGGATTCATATATTCCAAGACTATTCCGCTGAAGTGGCTAAAAAAAGGAGAGAATTCTCTCCCTACTGTAAAGAACTGCTAGAGCGAGGTGAATCTATCGCACTACTATACCCGGCGAAGCTCAAGATACAGACAGCGCATGGCCCGAAATTCTTCGACAACACCTCCCAACTCAAGATCTTCATGGAATCTCACAAGCCAAGAAGGAACAACTCACTCGAGGAAGAGGCGAACCAGAGTGGAGATGATGAGGATTGACAAGATATGACTAAGTCTCATTAACTTATTGCACATGAACACTATACAGATTCTTCTCATTAGGAGAGGATATTATGAAAAGGCTGAAAACTTTATGCTCTTACCATAGGCCTCGCCGCGCAATGCGTGGTACAGGCCACATATCCTTTTTTGAAAGTGTGGGTTGGGGGGGGGGGGGGGGGGCGGGAGGGGGGGGGGGGTTCTTCGAATGTTTATACTGTTCAGTTATTTACACAGCTTAGTTATTGTTATATTTGACCAGAGTTGGAATTGGTGAGCTCAGTAGCTTGTTGTGTTCAACGAATTGTTCTCCATCCCTTTTCCTTTTTTCTCTTCTTCACATACCAGATTTAGAACGCATCCTCTGAGAGAGCTGAAATAAGTACTTCGTGACACTGTGACAATTCAGGTAATTCCCCGGGGTGTCGTCCCATCAATACATACGCAGTAGACATACTACTTATCTATTCTGTACAAAAAAGGGGGCAGAGATACTTTTAAATCATGGGAGTACGCATAATATCTTGGAATGTGGGGGGTATCACATCTCCTATAAAACGGAAAGCCATACTTAAGTATTTAAAATCCCACAAAGCTGACATAGCTATATTAGAGGAGACCCATCTAAAACCAAGCGAGCATCAGAAACTAAAACAGCAGTGGGTTGGAGAGGTTCTATACACGCCATATGAAAACAGCAGAGCCAGAGGAGTAGCCTTTTTATTCAGGAGGAATCTTAACTATGTAATCTCCCAGACCATACTAGATCCCCTAGGAAGATTTGTCCTCCTCAAGATTAGCTTAGAGGGGCTTCCCCTGATTTTGGGAGGAGTATATGGACCACATACACACAAAAAAGAGTTTTGGAGTGATATGAGGATACACCTTTTAAAAATGGCAGATACACCAGTAATCCTAGGAGGGGACTACAACATTACACCTCAGGTTCCGGCTGATAGATACAGAAACCCACAATGCGCCTCTACTGGCCCTAGCAGACAATACAATGTGAAACAAGATTCTATCATATTGAATAAGTTCAAAAAAGCACTACAGCTTGTTGATATTTGGAGGGAGAGAAATCCTGAAACAAGAAACTACACATGCATCACACCTACTAAAGACACCTTATCACGCATAGACTACTTTCTGACATCCCCGTCCCTTAATGTGAGAATTCTAGACACCAAAATAGATAGCCCTACGATTTCTGATCACGCCCCTATCACACTTACAATAAAAACTGACTCCACTAAAACACACAGAGAGGGTTGGACATTTCCTAGATATCTGATGCATGATGCTAATCTTAGGAACCATTTAGTGGGAGAGTGGCTGGCATATTGTAACCTAAACGTTAGACATAGGGAGAACCCACTTCTTTTCTGGGAAGCCGGAAAAGCAGTACTTAGAGGCGTGGTTACCTCATATGTGATCGCCTCTAGAAGGCAAAAACGACTAAGGGAAGAACTCTTACTAAAACAGCTCCTTAATGCGAGAAACCGTTACCTACGTAATCCTACAGAGGCACATAGGCTCCAATACAAAACTGTCAAAACACAGAGAGACACCTTCCTACTACAGAGCTCAGCGAGAGACATGACAAAAGCCCACGCTAGATTCTATAGACACGGAAATAAAATAGGGAGAATGCTTGCTAGACTTACCAAACTAACTAAAACTCCTAATTTCATAGCGGCTATCAAGAGCCAAAATACAATAGTATCTGACACAAAGGGTATACAACAGACCTTTAGACAGTATTACTCAGATCTTTATAAAGCCCAAACCGTCAATTCCTTACACAGAGAAATCTTCTGGGAATCTATTAAGCTTCCTCGGATCTCAGAGAGTCAGCGCCATTTATTAAACTCCCGCATCTCAGTAGAAGAAATTGAGAAAGCAATAGGAAACATGACCTTAGAAAAAGCTCCCGGGCCGGATGGTCTCCCGGGAGAGTTTTATAAACTGCTTCAGAAAGAAGTAGCGGGGACATTGTCCGAGCTCTTTAATAATATCATGGAAGGGGAATTAAGAGAAGCAGGGAGATTCACCGAAGCCAATGTTAGTCTGATACACAAACCAGGCAAGGACCATCTAAATCCAGCCTCATATAGGCCGATCTCACTCATGAACTCGGACTATAAACTTTTTACAAAAATCTTGGCAGGGAGATTAGCAGTAATTTTACCAGACATCATCCATGAGAATCAGACGGGTTTCATAAAAGGTAGATCAGCAGTAAAAAATGTCAGAACACTCCAAATCATATTAACACACTACTGGAATAAAAAGACACAAAGGCCAATTATGGAGGTAGACGAGGCGTGTGTACTGCTTGTGGACGCGGAAAAGGCCTTTGACAAGGTCCTTTGGGAACATCTTTTTTGTACCATTAGGAAATTCGGAATCGAAGGGCCCTTTCTTGAAGCATTACAGACCCTATACTCCAACCCACAGGCAGCAATTTTGGTGAATGGGTCCCTCTCCCAACCATTCACATTGGAGAGAGGCACGAGGCAGGGGTGCCCCTTGTCTCCCCTCCTCTTTGACCTGGCTCTAGAACCCCTAGCGATAAAAATTAGAGCACAAACAGAGGGCCTCAAATTAGGCACAACCACACTGCATCTCTCACTCTTCGCGGATGACATGGTCCTATACATACAAAATCCCAGTTCCAACATACCCAAGTTAATAGATATCATCAGTAAATTCAGTCAAGTGTCAGGCTATAAAATGAATACTGATAAGACAGAAATCATCTGGCTAACTCACAACACTGTGGTACCTGACTTTCACTGTAATTTTAAAGTGGCAGGGAAATCCTTTCGGTATCTAGGAGTAGATCTGTCATTAAACCCAGATGATTGGTATGTAGCCAACTACAACCCATTAAAAAGAGAAGCCATGGATCTAATCACTCATTGGGCTAAGCTCCCACTTTCGATTTCAGGCAGGATAGGCCTCATAAAAATGATCCTGTTTCCCAAAATTTTGTATAAAATGCAAATGTTGCCAATAGTACTCAGTAAAATAGATCTGAAATTTTGGAACTCACTATTCCTCTCCTTCATCTGGGCCAATAAGAAACATAGAATTAAATCAGACAGAATGAGAAGTACTACTGACTCAGGAGGCATGGGAGTCCCAGACATAGAACTATATAGCTGGACAACTCAAGCTAAATATGTGTTAGATTGGTTGACAGGAGGGAGCAAGTTCACAATCCCTGACTTAGAGCGCCATCTTGTGACACCGTGGTCGCTGGCTATGTTGCCACATCTGCAGGCCACAAAGATTGATAAACACCTCACACAACATGCACTAATTCAGCAACCCCTGTTCGCATGGAGGAAGATATGTAACAAACTGCAGTTTAATCATGAAACTTCTACATACATCCCATTACAGGGGAATCCCAACTTTATTCCAGGGTTGTCCACGCAAGCCTTCAGAGACTGGGAGACATTGGGACTGAATGTAGTATCTAAGTTATTGGAGGGGGATGGAAAGACAATACACACATTTGCATACTTACAGGAAAGATACGCCCTACCGAGATCACACCACTTCGCATACCTCCAGGCGAGACACTATGTATCCATGCTTCTAGAATCAGATACGTTTTTGGGGAATGAGCAGACGATCTACCAGCTATGTAAGCTACACACACAAGGGAGCACGTCAATCACCCCAATTTACAAAGCACTGACAAAGGCAAACAATGAGAACACACAAAAACATATTGGAGATAGATGGTCTGCACTGTTAAACGACGAGGTTTCGGCTGCCCAAGTCAAACATAGCATCCAAAAGATCCAAAAAGCCACACTATCCATGGATCATAGGGAGTCCCACACCAAGTTATTGGAAATGGCCTATATCACACCCAAACTATACAAGGCATGGGAAACAGAATCGGCAGGGGCTTGCCCGAAATGTAAACAAGCCAATGCAGATCTCCTACATATGATCTGGACATGCCCCAGGCTGGTAAGGTTCTGGGGGATGGTCCAGCACTGGATGCGAACCATTGGAGTCACAGTCACTACACTAACGGTTAGATCAATTGTTTTCTTAGAATGTCAGAACTTAAACAAAACAAATACACAATTCGCACATATGGTGATCATACAGGCTAGGAAGATCATCCTCAAAAACTGGTTAAAAGATGTGGCTCCAACCTTGACTCAGCTTAAGAGAGAAATACATAGACAAATGCTCTACGAGCAGGTAGACACCATGGGAGATGCCCAACAACGCACAAAACGTTTCATGAGAAAATGGGAGGTTTATTTGCACACACTAGATCAGAATCAACAGTTACAAGTACTCTACCCGATTCGCAACACCGATTACATCCTTGAAGCACAGCTAAGAGGGGAGTGGAGGCTTGATTTTGATGGTTATGTCTCATCCCGAGAAAGCAGGCACTAAAACACTCAGAATAGATGGATGGGATGACACCCCGGGGATGAGGAATAGCGATGGAGGTAAAGGTTGGGAGGAGATAGGCAGGATAGAAAATAAAGTAAAAATGCAGGGACATGTGTTGGTTCAGTTCATTGTCCTACATTGTTATTTTCTGTACTACCCTTTAATGTAAAGACGTCTCTATGAGTGGAATAGATGTCTATGGCCTAGATTTAGAGTTCGGCGGTAGCCGTCAAAACCAGCGTTAGAGGCTCCTAACGCTGGTTTTGGGCGCCCGCTGGTATTTGGAGTCAGTGATTAAAGGGTCTAACGCTCACTTTTCAGCCGCGACTTTTCCATACCGCAGATCCCCCTACGCCATTTGCGTAGCCTATCTTTTCAATGGGATCTTTCTAACGCTGGTATTTAGAGTCGTTTCTGCAGTGAGCGTTAGAGCTCTAACGACAAGATTCCAGCCGCCTGAAAATAGCAGGAGTTAAGAGCTTTCTGGCTAACGCCGGTTTATAAAGCTCTTAACTACTGTACCCTAAAGTACACTAACACCCATAAACTACCTATGTACCCCTAAACCGAGGTCCCCCCACATCGCCGCCACTCGATTAAAATTTTTAACCCCTAATCTGCCGACCGCCACCTACGTTATACTTATGTACCCCTAATCTGCTGCCCCTAACACCGCCGACCCCTGTATTATATCTATTAACCCCTAACTTGCCCCCCACAACGTCGCCGCAAGCTACTTAAAATAATTAACCCCTAATCTTCCGACCGCAAATCGCCGCCACCTACGTTATCCCTATGTACCCCTAATCTGCTACCCCTAACATCGCCGACCCCTATGTTATATTTATTAACCCCTAATCTGCCCCCCTCAACGTCGCCGACACCTACCTACACTTATTAACCCCTAATCTGCCGAGCGGACCTGAGCGCTACTATAATAAAGTTATTAACCCCTAATCCGCCTCACTAACCCTATCATAAATAGTATTAACCCCTAATCTGCCCTCCCTAACATCGCCGACACCTACCTTCAATTATTAACCCCTAATCTGCCGACCGGAGCTCACCGCTATTCTAATAAATGTATTAACCCCTAAAGCTAAGTCTAACCCTAACACTAACACCCCCCTAAGTTAAATATAATTTTTATCTAACGAAATAAATTAACTCTTATTAAATAAATAATTCCTATTTAAAGCTAAATACTTACCTGTAAAATACATCCTAATATAGCTACAATATAAATTATAATTATATTATAGCTATTTTAGGATTAATATTTATTTTACAGGCAACTTTGTAATTATTTTAACCAGGTACAATAGCTATTAAATAGTTAAGAACTATTTAATAGTTACCTAGTTAAAATAATTACAAATTTACCTGTAAAATAAATCCTAACCTAAGATATAATTAAACCTAACACTACCCTATCAATAAAATAATTAAATAAACTACCTACAATTACCTACAATTAACCTAACACTACACTATCAATAAATTAATTAAACACAATTGCTACAAATAAATAACATTAAATAAACTATCTAAAGTACAAAAAATAAAAAAGAACTAAGTTACAGAAAATAATAAAATATTTACAAACATAAGAAAAATATTACAACAATTTTAAACTAATTACACCTACTCTAAGCCCCCTAATAAAATAACAAAGCCCCCCAAAATAAAAAATTCCCTACCCTATTCTAAAATACAAATATTACAAGCTCTTTTACCTTACCAGCCCTGAACAGGGCCCTTTGCGGGGCATGCCCCAAGAATTTCAGCTCTTTTGCCTGTAAAAAAAAACATACTATACCCCCCCCCCAACATTACAACCCACCACCCACATACCCCTAATCTAACCCAAACCCCCCTTAAATAAACCTAACACTACCCCCCTGATGATCTTCCTACCTTGTCTTCACCATGCCAGGTTCACCGATCCGTCCTGGCTCCAAGATCTTCATCCAACCCAAGCGGGGGCTAGACATCCACTGAAGAAGTCCAGAAGAGGGTCCAAAGTCTTCCTCCTATCCGGCAAGAAGAGGACATCCGGACCGGCAAACATCTTCTCCAAGCGGCATCTTCTATCTTCTTCCATCCGATGACGACCGGCTCCATCTTGAAGACCTCCAGCGCGGATCCATCCTCTTCTTCCGACGACTAGACGACGAATGACGGTTCCTTTAAGGGACGTCATCCAAGATGGCGTCCCTCGAATTCCGATTGGCTGATAGGATTCTATCAGCCAATCGGAATTAAGGTAGGAATTTTCTGATTGGCTGATGGAATCAGCCAATCAGAATATAGTTCAATCCGATTGGCTGATCCAATCAGCCAATCAGATTGAGCTCGCATTCTATTGGCTGTTCCGATCAGCCAATAGAATGCGAGCTCAATCTGATTGGCTGATTGGATCAGCCAATCGGATTGAACTTGATTCTGATTGGCTGATTCCATCAGCCAATCAGAAAATTCCTACCTTAATTCCGATTGGCTGATAGAATCCTATCAGCCAATCGGAATTCGAGGGACGCCATCTTGGATGACGTCCCTTAAAGGAACCGTCATTCGTCGTCTAGTCGTCGGAAGAAGAGGATGGATCCGCGCTGGAGGTCTTCAAGATGGAGCCGGTCGTCATCGGATGGAAGAAGATAGAAGATGCCGCTTGGAGAAGATGTTTGCCGGTCCGGATGTCCTCTTCTTGCCGGATAGGAGGAAGACTTTGGACCCTCTTCTGGACTTCTTCAGTGGATGTCTAGCCCCCGCTTGGGTTGGATGAAGATCTTGGAGCCAGGACGGATCGGTGAACCTGGCATGGTGAAGACAAGGTAGGAAGATCATCAGGGGGGTAGTGTTAGGTTTATTTAAGGGGGGTTTGGGTTAGATTAGGGGTATGTGGGTGGTGGGTTGTAATGTTGGGGGGGGGGTATAGTATGTTTTTTTTTACAGGCAAAAGAGCTGAAATTCTTGGGGCATGCCCCGCAAAGGGCCCTGTTCAGGGCTGGTAAGGTAAAAGAGCTTGTAATATTTGTATTTTAGAATAGGGTAGGGAATTTTTTATTTTGGGGGGCTTTGTTATTTTATTAGGGGGCTTAGAGTAGGTGTAATTAGTTTAAAATTGTTGTAATATTTTTCTTATGTTTGTAAATATTTTATTATTTTCTGTAACTTAGTTCTTTTTTATTTTTTGTACTTTAGATAGTTTATTTAATGTTATTTATTTGTAGCAATTGTGTTTAATTAATTTATTGATAGTGTAGTGTTAGGTTAATTGTAGGTAATTGTAGGTAGTTTATTTAATTATTTTATTGATAGGGTAGTGTTAGGTTTAATTATATCTTAGGTTAGGATTTATTTTACAGGTAAATTTGTAATTATTTTAACTAGGTAACTATTAAATAGTTCTTAACTATTTAATAGCTATTGTACCTGGTTAAAATAATTACAAAGTTGCCTGTAAAATAAATATTAATCCTAAAATAGCTATAATATAATTATAATTTATATTGTAGCTATATTAGGATGTATTTTACAGGTAAGTATTTAGCTTTAAATAGGAATTATTTATTTAATAAGAGTTAATTTATTTCGTTAGATAAAAATTATATTTAACTTAGGGGGGTGTTAGTGTTAGGGTTAGACTTAGCTTTAGGGGTTAATACATTTATTAGAATAGCGGTGAGCTCCGGTCGG
The DNA here is from genome assembly GCF_027579735.1 of Bombina bombina. NCBI lineage: Eukaryota > Metazoa > Chordata > Amphibia > Anura > Bombinatoridae > Bombina > Bombina bombina. The sequence goes on from NC_069503.1 coordinate 782,894,253, forward strand.
CAGATTAGGGGTTAATAATTGAAGGTAGGTGTCGGCGATGTTAGGGAGGGCAGATTAGGGGTTAATACTATTTATGATAGGGTTAGTGAGGCGGATTAGGGGTTAATAACTTTATTATAGTAGCGCTCAGGTCCGCTCGGCAGATTAGGGGTTAATAAGTGTAGGTAGGTGTCGGCGACGTTGTGGGGGGCAGATTAGGGGTTAATAAATATAACATAGGGGTCGGCGATGTTAGGGCAGCAGATTAGGGGTACATAGGGATAACGTAGGTGGCGGCGGTTTACGGAGCGGCAGATTAGGGGTTAAAAGTGTAATGCAGGGGTCAGCGATAGCGGGGGCGGCAGATTAGGGGTTAATAAGTGTAAGGTTAGGGGTGTTTAGACTCGGGGTACATGTTAGGGTGTTAGGTGCAGACTTAGGAGGTGTTTCCCCATAGGAAACAATGGGGCTGCGTTAGGAGCTGAACGCTGCTTTTTTGCAGGTGTTAGGTTTTTTTTCAGCTCAAACAGCCCCATTGTTTCCTATGGGAGAATCGTGCACGAGCACGTTTTTGATGCCGGCCGCGTCCGTAAGCAACTCTGGTATCGAGAGTTGCATTTGCGGTAAAAATGCTCTACGCTCCTTTTTTGGAGCCTAACGCAGCATTTGTTTGAACTCTCGATACCAGAGTTAAATTTATGGTGCGGCCAGAAAAAAACCCGCGGAGCGTTAACAGCCCTTTTACCGCCGAACTCTAAATCTAGGCCTATATCTTTTACTATGTATACCAGATGTCAAAGTTTATTTGTTGGACTGGATTTGATGCATGTTCTTGAATAAATAAAGATTTTCAAAAAAAAAAAACATACTCAGATGCACACACAAACACTCGGAAACACACTCAGACACAAACACAATCACACACACAAAAACACTGAGACACACAAAAACTCAGACACACACACATACAAAATATGTAAACTGCACTGCATTAATTATGAAGCTCATGCCTAGAGCTGCTCACTGGCTCAGCAGAACATCAAATGAAAGATAAACAGAGCACTCTAAAATAAATCACTGAAGAAAAGGTTTAGGCGTGCAAACTATGAAAATTCTGCTCTCTGACTCTGTTCCAAGTCTGTCAGTGCACAGCCCTGTGCCGCATGTCACTGAGCAGTGAGCACAGATAGGCAGGCAGGTTTAGGCTAGCAGCGCAACTTTGCAAGCCCCACGGCACACCCACAACATTCATAGTGAAATTGGGCAGGGGAGGAGCAAAGTACAAACAAGCAAAAGCAGCCGGGAAAACTATTTGTTGAAATTGCAGCACTGGCTCAAGGGGCAAAAAAATTGTGTGTCTACAACTTCCCCAGTCCCACTAATGTTCACAAATGCCAGCCTCTAATAAAATAATCTATGCATCTCAACATTGTATTTCTTTGAATTTTTTTTTTTTTTTGGTGTCACCCCCTGGAGGGTGTCACCCGGGTGCGGCCCGCCCCCCCTGCCCCCCCCTAGTGACGCCACTGCTTCCTCCGGCGATGTCTTCCTCCAAGCGGCAAAGAAGAATTCTTCCTCCGGCGACGTCTTCCTCCAAGCGGCAGCAAAGTCTTCATTCTTCCGGCGGCATCTTCAATCTTCTTTCTTCGCTCCGCCGCCGCGGAGCATCCATCCCGGCCGACTGCTGTACTACGAATGAGGTACCTTTAAATGACGTCATCCAAGATGGCGTCCGCCGAATTCCGATTGGCTGATAGGATTCTATCAGCCAATCGGAATTAAGTTAGAAAAATCTGATTGGCTGATTGAATCAGCCAATCAGATTCAAGTTCAATCCGATTGGCTGATCCAATCAGCCAATCAGATTGAGCTCGCATTCTATTGGCTGTTCCGATCAGCCGTTCGGATCAGCCAATCGGATTGAACTTGAATCTGATTGGCTGATTTAATCAGCCAATCAGATTTTTCTAACTTAATTCCGATTGGCTGATAGAATCCTATCAGCCAATCGGAATTCGGCGGACGCCATCTTGGATGACGTCATTTAAAGGTACCTCATTCGTAGTACAGCAGTCGGCCGGGATGGATGCTCCGCGGCGGCGGAGCGAAGAAAGAAGATTGAAGATGCCGCCGGAAGAATGAAGACTTTGCTGCTGCTTGGAGGAAGACGTCGCCGGAGGAAGAATTCTTCTTTGCCGCTTGGAGGAAGACATCGCCGGAGGAAGAATTCTTCTTTGCCGCTTGGAGGAAGACATCGCCCGGATCGGATCAGGAGTTCGGCCCGGTGTGGTGAAGACAAGGTAGGGAGATCTTCAGGGGGGTAGTGTTAGGCTTTTTTAAGGGGGGTTTGGGTGGTTTTAGAATAGGGGTATGTGGGTGGTGGGTTGTAATGGGGGGGGGGGATTGTATTTGTTGTATGCAAAAGAGCTGAATTCTTTGGGGCATGCCCCACAAAAGGCCCTTTTAAGGGCTGGTAAGGTAAAGAGCTTTGAAATTTGTTTAATTTAGAATAGGGCAGGGATTTTTTTTTATTTTGGGGGTTTATTATTTTATTAGGGGGCTTAGAATAGGTGTAATTAGCTTAAAAATCTTGTAATCTTTTTTTTATTTTTTGTAATTTAGTGTTTGTTTTTTTTGGTAATTTAGTTTAGTTAATTTAATTGTATTTTTAGATAGATGTTTGTAGTTTATTAAATTTATTGATAGTGTAGGTGTATTTATAACTTAGGTTAGGATTTATTTTACAGGTAATTGGGTAATTAATTAAACTAGGTAGATATTAAATAGTTAATAACTATTTAATATCTATTATACCTAGTTAAAATAATTAACAATTTACCTGTAAAATAAATATTAACCCTAACATAGCTACAATGTAATTATTAATTATATTGTAGCTATCTTAGGGTTTATTTTATAGGTAAGTATTTAGATTTAAATAGGAATATTTTAGTTTATAAATGAATTAGATTAATTTAATATAAATTTAGTTAGGGGTGTTAGGGTTAGATAGAGTTAATATAGTTAATATAAATACTATAGTAACTATATTAACCCTAATATAATTAGGGTTAATATAGTTAATATATATAATGTAATAACTATATTAACTATAATATACTTAGGGTTAATATAGATAATATAGCTGGCGGCGGGGTAGGTAGATTAAATTAGGGGTTAATCATTTTAATAGAGATGGCGGCGGTGTAAGGGGCTTACATTAGGGGTTAATAATTTTAATATAGATGGCGGCGGTGTTAGGGGCTCACTTTAGGGGGTTATAGATATAATATAGCTGGCGGCGGGGTACGGGAGCGGCGGTTTAGGGGTTAATAACTTTATTAGGTTGCGGCGGGGTACGGGAGTGGCGGTTTAGGGGTTAATAGCTTTTTTATTGTTAGGCTAGTGAGGGGGGATAGCGGATAGAGGGTTAGACAGTGCGGGCTATGTTAGGGAGGCGTGTTAGACAGTGCGGGCTATGTTAGGGAGGCGTGTTAGACAGTGCGGGCTATGTTAGGGAGGCGTGTTAGACAGTGCGGGTGTTTTAGACTTTAGTCAGGTTTTATAGGCGCCGGCAGTTTCTAACGTGCCGCAAGTCACTGGCGACGCCAGAAATTTGTACTTGCGCAGATTTCTGGACATCGCTGGTTTGTCAGACTTACGGCACGTTAGCATCTGACGGCGACCTATATGGGATAGCTCGAGTTGCGAGCTGAAACTGCGGGCGACGCCGGTTCCCTCGCTTGCACCGCAAACTGCGATCTATATCGGATCGCGCCCCTGAAAGGTACATTCTTCAATAAATCTAAAGAAACCAGTTAAAACTTCAGTCTTAGATGTGCATGTTGCATCACCCCTTCTTAAATGGAATCACAAATGACTCATTGCGCCTAAATAAAGTGGAATGCTGTTCTTTTAATGGAAGTGTTGTTAGTCATTTGTACCTCTGAAATGTAGACTAATAATACCAGCACATATGGTCTGATTGTCTAGACTTTTTTTTTTTTAATCTTCATGAGAAAACTTTAATCAGGAAACATGCATTCAATTAAAGGGACACTGTACCCAATTTTTTTCTTTTGTAATTCAGAAAGAGCATGCAATTTTAAGCAACTTTATAATTTACTCCTATTATCAATTTTTCTTCGTTCTCTTGCTATCATTATTTGAAAAAGAAGGCATCTAAGCTTTTTTTTGGTTTCAGTACTCTGGACAGCACTTTTTTATTGGTGGATGAATTTATCCACCAATCAGCAAGGACAACCCAGGTTGTTCACCAAAAATGGGCCGGCATCTAAACTTACATTCTTGCATTTCAAATAAAGATACCAAGAGAATGAAGAAAATTTGATCATAGGAGTAAATTAGAAAGTTGCTTAAAATTTAATGCTCAATCTGAATCACGAAAGAAAATTTTTGGGTACAGTGTCCCTTTAAATACGACTGAAATGTGTGCTTCCAGTACTCATTTATATTGAACACTATTTCATGTGTTTGGCCTTGAGTAAGATTCCATTATTGAAATAAGATCAAATATTATGTATAACAGCTGTTTTGCTGCAACTGCAAACAGAGAATAAATAATTGTTTAGTATCAGATAATGGTATTACACAAATTTTACAAGAACAGTAGAAGATTTAAGAATAGTTTTTTTTTCTATTATATATATTTAATGTTGGTTAATTGAGGTTAGTCACGATCTGGAAGAGTCAAATGCTCAGTTGTGAAAATGTCTGTAATTAAAGTAAGCTACCAAAACACTTGTGTTGTATGGGGAAATAAGAATAATTAAAGAACTATTATGTATCAATTACCAGAAAGGCTTGACTAGGGGGCATATTACAAAGATAGAGCAGCGGAGCAATTATGTATATATTTGCAAGTTCTGTTTTTACTTTTTACAGCTAGTAGTTCTAATGCACCAAATATTAAAGGGACACAGAAAACACACAATTGTTTTTATGCATAGAAAATAATCTTTTAATTATTATGTAAATATAAAACATTTCTAATCTGCTAATAACAAATCATACACATTGTGCTAAAATGTTACTGCTGTATTAAGTGAAAACACTGTAATATGCTGTATTAAAGGCACACTAAACCCAATTGTTTTCTTTCATGATTCAGATAGAGCATGCAATTTTAAGCAACTTTCTTATTTACTCCTATTGTCAATTTTTCTTCGTTCTCTTGCTATCTTTATTTGAAAAAGAAGGCATCTAAGCTAAGGAGCCAGCCAATTTTTGGTTCAGATCCCTGGACAGCATTAAGCCACCAATCAGCAAGCACAACCCAAAGATAGGCCGGCTTCTAAACTTACATTCTTGCTTTTCATCTAAAGATAGCAAGAGAATGGAGAAAATTGATAATAGGAGTAAATTAGAAAGTTGCTTAAAATTGCATGCTCTATCTAAATCATGAAAGATAAAATTTGGGTTCAGTGTCCCTTTAAGTGAAATACCGTCCACGCAAACCCCACAATCAACCCTGACATTACCACTCCAAATTAAATCATTATAACCAGACTGTTGTCCACTGCTATGAACACTAACTGAACCTTATCCCAAACACACCACCTGGACCCCAACAGCTATTAATTATTTATACAATGGTCATATAACTGCATGTAATAGACATTACTATAAAGAATAATATGCACAGATACAGATATAATTTTTTTTTAAAAACTTACTCCCAAGTTTAGCTCTGTTGCAAAGGTTAGCTGGAACACCCACTAAAGTGGTTGCATAGCCAAAAGAACAGACACTCCCCCCACCCTTCCTCTGCAAATGAAAAGACTCTTTACACAAACAGGAGCAAGCTGGAGTAGGTATACAACAGTATTCTTCTAAAAGTTTGGGGTTTGGTTAGAAGTCTGAAAATCAGCAAAATTATACATTTGTTTTTTTAAAAAAAACTGTATGGGCTATGTAAATGGATAATCTACAAAACATTTATGCAAAGAAAAATCTAGTGTATGATGTCCCTTTAACCATAAACAACCTGTACTCCTAATGAATTATATTTCAGACCATTACTATACTGACTGAACCCTAGAATCACACGTCCTATGCCTCCTGGAACCTGCTAACATTGAAGGGACAGCAAAGTCAAAATTAATCTTTCATGATTCAGATAGAAAAATGTAATAAAAAAAAACAACTTTCCATTTTCCGTCTAGTATCTCATTTGCTTTGTGTTCTTTGTATCCTTTGTTAAAAACATATACCTATGCCTAAGAGCAGCTATACGCTACTACGATCTAGCTGGTGATTGGTGGCTACGCAGTTATGGCTCGTGATCAGTGGCTCACTGAAAGTGTTAAGCTAGCTCCCTGTAGTGCACTGCTGCTCCTTCAGCATAGGATACTGAGAGAACAAAGAACATCTGATAATAGAAGTAAATTGAAAAGTGGTTTTAAATTGCGTGCTGTATTTATGGAAAAGTAGAATCTAGAAATCAATCTACAGAATTGCCCTATTTGTCTTTTTGTTATAAGGATTATAACTTGACCAGAATCTGATGCATAAGCAGAATAGTAAAGAAACAAGTTCAAATGTACAGAATAATCAGACAGTATTAGTTGCTAGTCTCCCATTTATTCTTAAGATAAAATGAAGATAGTCATTTTAGTGAGTTTAAATATTTTTCTAAATGTATCTAAATAAAGCCTTTGGCAGATGTCCTAGATCCATGAAAAAGCTTATTTAATGATAGTGTTTTGGTACTACTGAGATGGGGAAGAAACTATGTAGGTGATGTGTCTATTTAACAGGCTGACAACAGAATACTTGTTCTGTAGAGGGGTGTCAGGGGTATCAAAAGAAGGGTAGAAAAGTGGAGGGCCTAAGGCCTAGTAAATACTAATGTCACAGGAACATATTTACAAGGTAAAAATATAAATATTTCTTCCTGAGTATGAAGCTGGGTTACAACAAAGCTTTGATCTCACACACATATTCAATACTTATAGTTTCCAAGTATTCACAATGAATGTGCAATATAACCTCAATCATGCACTATCCCACCCCCTAGGGCATAAACAACTTGAAAAACTGGGTATGGTACCTTAAAGGGATATGAAACCCAATTTGTATCTTTCATGAATCAGATAGAGAATGCAATTTTAAGCAACTTTCTAATTTACTCCTATTATCAATTTATCTTCTTTCTCGTTGTATCTTGTTTTGAAAAAGCAGGAATGTAAGCTTTTGGTTTAGCGCCCTGGGTAGCGCTTCCTTATTAGTGGCTACATTTTAAAATTGCATCTAAAAATGTACCAAATATTCATCAGCATACATTTGTGGAAATAACTAGCAAAGGTCAAAGAAGGTAAAACAAAAGGAAAACATAGAGGCCCATCATCTCCATAATAACTAATGACAGAATTAATGATATCATACATTCGAATCACCATGGTGCATTAGAGGGCGGGTAAGAAAAGGATACAGTACCTACAAAAAACAGCACAGGCCCCACCATCATGTCTGTGGCTGTAGGTTCATTCTGTATGAGTGACGCTAACTGACAGTGGATACCATCTGACAATAAGCCACAATCCATAAATCCTCTGGGTAAATCCCTGGGTATGTGAGTGCATGTATACTGGAACCACTTGCAAGGTCGCATGCATGTAGCTGACTGGACGCTTGCTGTAGCAATCATGTTGCATTGTGACCTCACTTTTTCTTCATATTTGTGAAATAACGAATAATTTTGTTAGAGTTAAACTCCATCTCACTCTACCTTACTCCAAATAGGTTGAAACTAACTAAAGCAAGAAGGAGAGGAATTCTTTTGTTACGGTACAGACCCCTCAAACTCTTGGTACCTATTTTGACCTAATTCTTATTGTAATAATCTGTTTAACCCACTGTTGTTGATATGGTTCTACAAGACAATTAACCATTTCTTATATTCTTTTTAATATAATTCTAAATTAATGGTATACACTATGCATATATGGAATAGTTGAATTTAGGTGGATCATATCTATAGTTTAAGGCAGGGCTCGACAAACCCAGGAGCCTGGGAGCCACTGGCTCCTAGAATTTTACCCCTGGCTCCTAACTTTTTGGGTTATTCTCTCTCTCTCTCTCTCTCTCTAATACATATACACACACAAATCCAACTGTCTGGCTACTAAACATATGCCTGGTTCCGAAATATTCTTACTGGCTCCTAATTTTTTAACATATTCGTCAAGCACTGGTTTAAGGTAAATGAAACTTGGGAGATAAAAAACCCCATAGTGAAATATAATACTATAGAGCAGTGAATATATGAAATAATTAAAATATTCAAACTGAACTTTAAAGATTATATTTTTTAGAGGGAAAAAAACAAACAAATCTCGTGCCCCTCATGATTATCCTATAGCAGTCAGTTACATTACTGTGCATACAGTTATACAGTGTGATATTTACTAGAGGTCAATCACCCAGGGCTGAAGAGATCTCTAATCGAATGCTATTAAAATCAAAATTGAACACAGATAGCCCAAAAACAATATTCCTAATTTTCATCAAAGGATGTCATCAGCAATTTTTAGAATAGTTTCTATCAGTTTAGATCATGTCAATCTTTGTCATAGTTTCATGAAACAATACTGCTGAATTTATTGCCTCTTACAGCCTTCTTACTTCTTTTTAGCATTATTATGTAGTGAAAGCATTGTATCACTTAAATAAGCATTTAATCCCTCACAAAAGAAAAAATAATCATACATCTATTTTGACATTTTTAATGCTTTCAAATACATTAACATGACAAGCTAAAATTACTTTTACAATGTGCATTACATTGTAGAATAGAAATAGGTTTATGTATATTGTTTGAATTGCTTAGTAAAATTGTCAGTAAAATATAAAACAATATTCATAATGCACAGTATGTTGAATGAGAATAATGGAGCAATCAGAATGTTCAGTCATGTAGTAAAATATATTGGGCTAGCTTACAAGTGGAGCACTATCTTAACATACACCCAAAAAGGGGCAAATCTGCCGTTTACGGCGCACGTTAAAGGGACAGTCAAGTCCAAAAAAAACTTTAATGATTCAAATCGGGCATGTAATTTTAAACAACTTTCCAATTTACTTTTATCACCAATTTTGCTTTGTTCTCTTGGTATTCTTAGTTGAAAGCTAAACCTAGGATGTTCATATGCTAATTTCTAAGACCTTGAAGGCCGCCTCTAAGCTGAATGCATTTTGACCACTAGAGGGCGTTAGTTTATGTGTTTCATATAGATAACATTGAGCTCATACACGTAAATTTATCGAGGAGTGAGCACTGATTGGCTAAAATGCAAATCTGTCAAAATAACTGAAATAAGGGGGCAGTTTGCAGAGGCTTAGATACAAGATAATTACAAAGGTAAAACATGTATTATTATAACTGTGTTGGTTATGCAAAACTGGGGAATGGGTAATTAAGGGATTATCTATCTTTTAAATTAACAAACATTACAAGTGGCTGGTTAATGTGACCGTGAACTTGCGGACTCACTTTGCACTAAGGGAAATTAACCTCTGGTTACAATAAATATGAGCATTTTTATTTATTTTTTTAAACTGCACAAAGCAGTTATAAGGGGTTAAAGTGAGGGGATGTGGGGTGTTTGAAAAAAACACTGATATGAAAGAAAAGAAAGACTGAGTCCGGTATTCAGTAAAATCCAACAGTTTATTGGATAGGAGCCATACATGTAAAAGGCGCACTCCCTAGAAATTGATACATTTCGCACATGGCTTTACATGGAGGTCAATGGGCGACTATGTTTTCTCTATAAATATATATGTATATGCTTATATACATACAGTATATATTTATGAGTTAATATGTGCTTATACACATATAAACACATAAATATATACAGTATGTTCATAAGCATATCCAAATACATTTATTTATTGCTGTTCGATTTGCCCCCAGTGTTGAGCTAGGTGGTTTGCCATGGCTGCCAGAATGAAAACGAGGTTCCCATTGGAGCCTATGGAAGCACGCTCTTGTGAGCACTTGGCTTTCGGCATTGCTGCATTTACGTGCAATGGTATTACTTAGTGGTGCACAAATATTGCGCTTGTGTAAGTGCAATATTGGGCTCCACCAGTAATCTAGCCCACAATGTTTTACAGATACTTTAAAAAATCTAATATTTATTTATTGGTACATTTTTTATTTTGGGTGTTATATATATGAAAAAAAACACCAGATCCTACGCAAGTTGTTATTAGGGAGTAGTTATGTAAAAAATAAAAATAAATAGTATTGGCACATTTCTCATAGCAGCTCCATTTTAGCAAACAGATATATTGTGTAGCACTATTATTTTGTGACAGTTCTCTATAGAATGTTCATTAAAATAGAGGTTCTTGATTTGACATCTGTTTGTTATAACAAGCTGCCTGGGATTTGCTGACTCAAACCACTATAGCATTGGTAACTATATTAAATTGACACTTGTGATATAGCCTTTTAACCCTAACTCACCCTATTGCAAAAACAGTTAAATAAACAGTTAAAGATACACACTAGATATGATCCCTTCAATACACTAGTCTTTCCTCTCGACTAATAAACAACCTATATCCCCAATTGCAAATACCCTTCACTAAATTTAATCTCTCACATCTCCACAATGGTATCCATTCCTCCATCACAAATGCCTTCACTAACAAGAAACTACAACCTAAAACCTAATCCCTGGAAATTACAGAAATAGCAGAGCCCTAAAGAACAAACAAATAAATAAAATTTCACATATAAATACATATGTACACACATATAAATATATATATAAACATACATATATTTAGACATTCATATGTATATATACCTTTGAGGCCTCATATCTTTGAGACCTTATCACTTTTTATTGAAATTTCTTTTTTAAATATTTTTTATTAGATAGATAAAAAATTAGATAGATTAGAGTGTAACATGAATACTAAACCAAACAGATTGATGATAACTGGATCGTAAGTTCTTACCTACAGACATATCTGATACTGTATCACTGTTTATAAGTATTAAATATAATATAGCTTCTTTTCAAGTTGGTTCCTTAATCAACTGCTCAAGTGATTCCTCTTACAAGGATTCAATTATATACCTGCTCCTCAGGCCCGGACTGGCCATAGGGCATACCGGGCATATGCCCGGTAGGCCGCGGGAAGTTTAGCCCTGCCCACCATATACCATTTTTTTTTTTTTGGAGAATTTAATTTTTTTTTTTATATATTCACTTGGCCGCCACCGCACAGGCGCACTGTGTACGGCGGACGGCCGTTAATGACTGAGGCTGAGCAGTGCACTGTGAGTGGCAGACACGCGGCTGCACTACCCTGATGGCGCGCCGCCGCATCCATGTGACCCAGAGGCTGTGTCAGAGTGTCAGTGCAGCGTGCTAACTGCTGAGGGCTTTCCTGGTGAAGAAAGCTGCGCCGAGGCTGCGAGCACCGATCAGACTCAGCAGGTGGCCTGGCCAGGCCAGGCCAGGTGTCAGGTAAGACTGAGTCAGAGACTCTGGAGTCAAATGGCCTTTTTTTAATACTAGTAGAAGGCCGGCCGGCGGCCCCCAATCTGTGTGCTGCCTAAGCTCTCAGTACAGCAAGCTAACCAGATAACCCTTAACGCAGCGTACCGGCCCTCTCTGGCTGCACAGTCACCCGGCCTGTTCCATCAATTATGCATGAGAAAACATGCTTTATGCAAATGGAATTAAGCATGTTTTCTCACGCATAATTGATGGAACAACAGGCTGGGTGACTGTGCAGCCAGAGAAAGGGCCGGTACGCTGCGCTAAGGGGTATCTGGTTAGCTTGCTGGGTGACTGTGCAGCCAGAGAGAGGGCCGGTGCGCTGCGCTAAGGGGTATCTAGTTAGATTGCTGGGTGACTGTGCAGCCAGAGAGAGGGCTGGTACACTGCGCTAAGGGGTATCTGGTTAGCTTGCTGGGTGACTGTGCAGCCAGAGAGAGGGCCGGTACACTGCGCTAAGGGGTATATGGTTAGCTTGCTGGGTGACTGTGCAGCCAGAGAGAAGGCCGGTACGCTGCGCTAAGGGGTATCTGGTTAGCTTGCTGTTCTGAGAGCTTAGGCACTGTGGGGAGGGTGGTTACAATGCTATACATGTGTAATATGAGTGTCTCATTTAACTACTTTTACATTAACATTTCACACAATATGCTTATTTAAGGACAATTATATTCTGACAAGCTAAGTTAATGTTATGAGTCAACAGTATGGGAATTTATGTGGCTCGCATATTTGCTCTATGCATATAGTCTCTAGTTCTTTATAGTTAAGCTTAGTATTATAAAATGGGGCTAAAATATCTGTTCTGTATATAAGGATTTTTGCCAATTCTAGACAAGTTTACTGGTACAAGTGTCTAAGGGGCTCAAATATTTGTCCCATATATGAGGAATCTAGATATTTAGCGATAAGTTTAATAGTTGGAAAGCCAACAGTGACTTATTTGTAATTGATACCTCCATTATGCCTATGAGTATTGCTGCATAAGTTGGTTATAAATATATTGAGGGTCCAAAATGGCCCTTTATGTTTTGCGCACACTATTGTGTACTTTTATTTGGATTGGGTCCAAGAGGGGCCCCGCTGATATGTTTTCCCAACCCTCACCCCTTCTGTTTATTCATAGTCAGTGGTCCTACAGTGGTCACTAATTATCATTTAAGACATGTTTAACTACTAGTTTTGTTTATTTATATATACTCTGGGGAGTGCCTGAGCACTCAATCTTTAATAGCCTAGCTGTAAAGTCATATCCTTTAGTTCAATATAAGTTATTACTATATAGTTCATTAGATACTTCAAAGTTTTGTTTTTCTTTATATCCAGGCCCAAAAGAGGCCTACACTATTTAAAGCCTTTAGATCAGAGAGTAGAGAGAACTGAGGTCTAAAAGTGGCCTATACTGTATATGAGGGTTAAAATATAATTTATGGTAACAAAAAAACTGTGGTTCTTATTGTGTGCTAAGGTTCTTCTCTACATAAAAACATCCCATTCTGAAGTACTAATATTTTGTTTTGTTTTGATGTCTCCAGAATATTGTACTTCAAACCTACTGTACCTTTTTGCATGAAAATCGTGTCATGTGGCAAGTCTGTAGAATCTGATGTACTGACTATTATGCCTGTTTGAAAACTTATAGGGTTTGTTTGAACACCTCAATTTGAGTTTCATAACTGTTCTTTCTAGTACAATAGGATGACTCCTTTTTGTGAATTTTCTCGGTATTTTTTAACTCTATAAGTAACAGTGTTCCAGTTACTATTTTATCACTCTAGTTTAAAGATGAGGATTTTATATTTATGAAGTCATATGCTCTGAAGACATATAGGCCCTGCCTATGTAACCTTGTTGTACTATTGTATTCAGCTGCAATGTTCTTTATTTATGTTTACGAATCCTGGACCTTTAAATAATTCTGCATAAGTTGGTTTATAGAGTTAAGTTTATTGCCCATCAAAAATAAGGTTCTACCTCTGGATGGAATCCAAAAGTGGTCCTCTATTTACCATTTGCCTTCAATAGGTATTAGGTATTGGAAGGGTCCAAAAGTGGCTCTCACTATCAGAAGGCCTTCCTATGTTGTACCATCAATTGGAAATATTGACTACTTGTACTATGGTTTGTAGTAAGATAAGATATTTTTTTTTTAAATCTATATGAGTGTGTGCATGTGAGTATGTGTGTGCATGTGAGTGTATATGAGTGGTGTGTGCATACATGTAAGTGTATGTGTGGTGTGTGCGTGCATTTGAGTGGGTATATGTGTTTTGTGTGTGTGCATGTGAGTGGGTGTATGTGTGTTGTGTGCGTGCGTGCATGTGAGTGGGTTTATGTGTGTTGTGTGCATGCATACGAGTGGGTCTATGTGTGGTATGCGTAGATATGAGTGTGTGTATGTGGGCTTTTAAATAAAAAATTAGGGGTAGTGGGCTGCTTTGCCATAAAATGCCGGGGCCTATTTTTTGTCCCAGTCCGGCCCTGCTGCTCCTAGCTGATCTAGTACAGGAAATATTCCAGTCTATAAAGTCTCCAGTTACTATACAGTCATTTTGAATATTTCTTCTAATAACAGATTGTCTTTATAATGTAATGGAGGCCTATATACAACCACATATTCTAAACACATTTATACCTCCAGTTTCCAGTCACCCAAATACGTTCAACATCATCATTAGTTCCTACAATTTTAGAAACCTATTACAAACAGAGCCACTCCTCCACCTTTCTTCCCTACTCTATTCTTTTAAAAATAACTTGTATCCAGGTTTGACTATGTCCCAGTCATGAGAATCATTGTACCATGATTCTGTTATAGCTGCTAAATCCAAGTTGCCCCTGGTCATTATTAAAGTGAGTTTAGGTAATTTATTTCCTTAGCTGCAAGGATTTTGTGATCATAACACAAAGAATTGTTCTACTAGAATTTCTAGAACTGTAATTTGGACTTAACGATTTGGCATGCTGTGGGGGGCAGGTGAATATATTAATGCTACCCCCTTTACTAGTTTTAATTACTTCTAATAAAGCATTGGAACTCCTCCCTCAGATACTCTGTTACTTTAGCATCCAAATGCAAGTCATCTCTCTTAAATAACCAAGTATCTTGCCAAGCCGAGCTATAATGGCCAATAAAACCAAATCCTCTTTCCCTGCACCACTTATTTAACCAAGAAATAAATGTTAACTGCTCCTTTAAGATTGTGGTGGGGCCCTTTCTGTTCAAAATTAACCTGTCTATTTGCTCATTAGTTATTTGCAGCTTTAAAAGAATAATCCACAGTACTAAGTAGTTAGCTAACCTTGGCCTTGCTTCCATTGAGCCGTCATTAGGTTTGCATGAGGTTGCAAACCAATAAATATGCTGTCAGAAGCAATTTCATTTATCGACTGCTTCCAATGGTGCGTTATATCTCAATATTGAGAGCTGGAGTCTGGCTTCCGAAAATATTTTCGCGTTCCATAGAAAGTATTACAAGCCGTTAAGTGATAACTTATATGAGGTTTCCAAAGAAAGCGCAAACCATGAATACACTGTTGGAGGCTGTTGATACATTAAAACAAATTACACTCAGCTCAACTAGGTGTAAAAGAGGAAAAATTAGCTATTTGAGACCTATTTCCCATTGAAATTTTGAAACTTGAAAATAATTAAAGAGTTTGGGGCCTAGTTATCAAGCCGTCAACCTCAAATACGCTGCGTATTCCGCAGCGTATTTGTGGCGAGGCTGATACGCCTTAGTTATCAAAGGCTCGAGACCGGCAAAAGTAGAATTTTGTGACGTAAGCTTCGATCCGCCGGACTCAGTCCGACACAGATCGATTCTTACGTCACTCCAGATGTTCCGCACACAAGTGCGGCACATTCTCACTACTTTTGCTAGCTATCAAAAAACTAGCAGGTACGCTCGGCACTTTTACGGCCCAGCGTACCTGGTTTTCAAAGCGCCAGCCTGGAGGCGGCGGATCCCATAGGAATCAATGGGAGTCTGACCATAGCGAAAGTACAAGTTTGCTGCTGACAGACATCCCATTGATTTCTATGGGAGCTGTCTACACCTAACACCCTAACATGTACCCCGAGTCTAAACACCACTAATCTGACCCCCCCTACACCGCCGCAACTAAATAAAGTTATTACCCCCTAAACCGCCGCTCCCGGAGCCCACCGCAAGCTACTCTATACATATTAACCCCTAAACCGCCGCTCCCGGAGCCCACCGCAACTATAATAAATGTATTAACCCCTAAACCGCCGCTCCCTGAACCCGCCGCAACCTATATTAAATGTATTAACCCCTATCCTGCCCCCCCTACACCGTCGCCACCTATAATACATTTATTAACCCCTAATCTGCCCCCCCTACACCGTCGCAACCTATAATAAATTTATTAACCCCTATCCTGCCCCCCACTACGCCGCCGCCACTGTAATAAAATTATTAACCCCTAAACCTAACCCTAACCCTAACGCCCCCTAACTTAAATATTAATTAAATAAATTAACTCTTATTAACTAAATGAATCCTATTTAAAACTAAATACTTACCTTTAAAATAAACCCTAATATAGCTACAATATAAATAATAATTATATTCTAGCTATCTTAGGATTTATTTTTATTTTACAGGTACCTTTCAATTTATTTTAACCATGTACAATAGCTATTAAATAGTTATTAACTATTTAATAGCTTACCTAGCTAAAATAAAGAGAAATGTACCTGTGAAATAAATCCTAACCTAAGTTACAATTACACCTAACACTACACTATACTTTAATAAATTATTCCTATTTAAAAATAAATACTTACCTGTAAAATAAACCCTAAGATAGCTACAATGTAATTAATAATTATATTATAGCTATCTTAGGATTTATATTTATTTTACAGGTAACTTTGTATTTATTTTAGCTAGTTAGAATAGTTATTAAATAGTTATTAACTATTTAATAACTACCTAGCTAAAAGAAATACAAAATTACCTGTAAAATAAATCCTAACTTAAGTTACAATTAAACCTAATACTACACTATCATTAAATTAACTAAATAAACTACCTACAAATAACTACAATGAAATACAATTACATAAACTAACTAAAGTACAAAAAATAAAAAAAGCTAAGTTACAAAAAATAAAAAATTAAGTTACAAACATGTTAAAAATATTACAACAATTTTAAGCTACTTACACCTAATCTAAGCCCCCTAATAAAATAACAAACCCCCCCAAAATAAAAAAAATCCCTACCCTATTCTAAATTACATAAATTTCAAAGCTCTTTTACCTTACCAGCCCTTAAAAGGGCCATTTGTGGGGGCATGCCCCAAAAAGTTCAGCTCTTTTGCCTGTAAAATAAAAATACAACCCCCCCCCAACATTAAAACCCACCACCCACATACCCCTAATCTAACCCAAACCCCCCTTACAAAAACCTAACACTAATCCCCTGAAGATCATCCTACCTTGAGTCGTCTTCACTCAGCCGAGCCACCGATGGAACTGAAGAGGACATCCGGAGCGGAAGAAGTTAATCCTCCAAGCGGCGCTGAAGAAATCTTCCATCCGATGAAGTCATCATCCAGGCGGCGCTGAAGAAGTCTTCGATCCGGCCGATGTCATCTTCAAAGAGGCGCTGAAGAGGTCTTCTATCCGGGCGAAGTCATCTTCCAAGCCGGGTCTTGAATCTTCCTTCCGCCGACGCGGAACCACCTTCTTCACCGACGGACTACGACGAATGATGGCTCCTTTAAGGGACGTCATCCAAGATGGCGTCCCCTCAATTCCGATTGGCTGATAGGATTCTATCAGCCAATCGGAATTAAGGTAGGAAAATCTGATTGGCTGATGGAATCAGCCAATCAGATTCAAGTTCAATCCGATTGGCTGATCCAATCAGCCAATCAGATTGAGCTCGCATTCTATTGGCTGATCGGAACAGCCAATAGAATGCGAGCTCAATCTGATTGGCTGATTCCATCAGCCAATCAGATTTTCCTACCTTAATTCCGATTGGCTGATAGAATCCTATCAGCCAATCGGAATTGAGGGGATGCCATCTTGGATGACGTCCCTTAAAGGAGCCGTCATTCGTCGTAGTCCGTCGGTGAAGAAGGTGGTTCCGCGTCGGCGGAAGGAAGATTCAAGACCCGGCTTGGAAGATGACTTCGCCCGGATAGAAGACCTCTTCAGCGCCTCTTTGAAGATGACATCGGCCGGATCGAAGACTTCTTCAGCGCCGCCTGGATGATGACTTCATCGGATGGAAGATTTCTTCAGCGCCGCTTGGAGGATTAACTTCTTCCGCTCCGGATGTCCTCTTCAGTTCCATCGGTGGCTCGGCTGAGTGAAGACGACTCAAGGTAGGATGATCTTCAGGGGATTAGTGTTAGGTTTTTGTAAGGGGGGTTTGGGTTAGATTAGGGGTATGTGGGTGGTGGGTTTTAATGTTGGGGGGGGTTGTATTTTTATTTTACAGGCAAAAGAGCTGAACTTTTTGGGGCATGCCCCCACAAATGGCCCTTTTAAGGGCTGGTAAGGTAAAAGAGCTTTGAAATTTATGTAATTTAGAATAGGGTAGGGATTTTTTTTATTTTGGGGGGGTTTGTTATTTTATTAGGGGGCTTAGATTAGGTGTAAGTAGCTTAAAATTGTTGTAATATTTTTAACATGTTTGTAACTTAATTTTTTATTTTTTGTAACTTAGCTTTTTTTATTTTTTGTACTTTAGTTAGTTTATGTAATTGTATTTCATTGTAGTTCTTTGTAGGTAGTTTATTTAGTTAATTTAATGATAGTGTAGTATTAGGTTTAATTGTAACTTAAGTTAGGATTTATTTTACAGGTAATTTTATATTTCTTTTAGCTAGGTAGTTATTAAATAGTTAATAACTATTTAATAACTATTCTAACTAGCTAAAATAAATACAAAGTTACCTGTAAAATAAATATAAATCCTAAGATAGCTAGAATATAATTATTAATTATATTGTAGCTATCTTAGGGTTTATTTTACAGGTAAGTATTTAGTTTAAATAGGAATAATTTATTAAAGTATAGTGTAGTGTTAGGTGTAATTGTAACTTAGGTTAGGATTTATTTCACAGGTACATTTCTCTTTATTTTAGCTAGGTAAGCTATTAAATAGTTAATAACTATTTAATAGTTATTGTACATGGTTAAAATAAATTGAAAGGTACCTGTAAAATAAAAATAAATCCTAAGATAGCTAGAATATAATTATTATTTATATTGTAGCTATATTAGGGTTTATTTTAAAGGTAAGTATTTAGTTTTAAATAGGATTCATTTAGTTAATAAGAGTTAATTTATTTAGATTTATTTAATTAATATTTAAGTTAGGGGGGCGTTATGGTTAGGGTTAGACTTAGGTTTAGGGGTTAATCATTTTATTACAGTGGCGGCGGCGTAGTGGGGGGCAGGATAGGGGTTAATAAATTTATTATAGGTTGCGGCGGGTTCATGGAGCGGCGGTTTAGGGGTTAAACTATTTATTTAGTTGCGGAGAGGTGCGGGATCAGCAGGATAGGGGTTAATAATTTTATAATAGAGGGCGACGGTATAGGGGGGGCAGGATAGGGGTTACTAGGTATAATGTAGGTGGCAGCGGTGTCCGGGAGCGGCGGTTTAGGGGTTAATACATTTATCAGAGTTGCGGCAGGGTCTAGGAGCGGCGGTTTAGGGGTTAGTAACTTTATTGAGTTGCGGGGGGCTCCGGGGGCGCCGGTATAGGGGGTAGAACAGTGCAGTTTAGTGTGAGTGCTTAGTGACAGGCTAGCAATAAAGCTGGGAAAAAGCCGAAGGGCAGCGAGATCGGATGAGTGATAACTGTCACAGTCCGCTGCTCATCGCCCCGCGGCTTTTTGACAGCTTTATTTGATAACTTAGGCGTATTTTTTCAGGTCCGCGGCGGCGAAGGTAGGCGAGCTTAGGCGGACGTATTGGGCCGGCGAAGCCAGAAAAGTAGACGGCTTGATAACTAGCCCCCTTTCAATGTAGATTTTTTTTTTAAATTGCAATATTTATTGTTGTTCCATGTATAGGAATAGTGCCACTTATGTACATATCAGTATGTATGTACATATGAAAATAAATGCAAGAACATATCTACAAAATTCAAACTAGACCTATGCCTAGGGCAGCAATATATATTTCATATATTAATAAAGTAGAAAATATAATTATAATAAAAAATAGTATTTGCTTATAGTTCAAAAATACGTATTATAAATAAGTATATCTTTGTTTCTGTTTCTCTTTAGAGGTGATCACAGGTAAGGAGCACAGACGTTAAACATAAATTTGATAGTGTAAGGTTGAATTACCATAGCAAGTAATTGATCTGACATCGGATAGAAGTATTAACACAACGTTAACTTACACCTACACAAAAAGAGGAACTGCACGCAACTCACAATATATTTCAATGGAAACCTGGTACTAAAATAGAGCCGTAAACTAATTTTAGCTGACGGTCACTTCGGTAGCTTACAACTTCATCTTTTACGACTCAATGGAAATCGGCCCCTTATTGGGTAAATGTTTGCAAATAGAAAAGGGAATAATAAGATGAAGCAGAACATAACAAAGATAAAGAAAACGAGGACTTGAGGCTGCCATTCTGAAGAGGCTGAATAAAAATATGCTTCAACTGGATTCGGGTAATTGGGGCGGCCTTGTACTGAGGGGTCATGAGGTAATATACTTATGTGTAAAGGGGCTTCTGGATGGTAGGAACTTAGGGGTGTTGTGCAAATATTTACCAGGATTTTAGCCAGCATTACAACAAAATCTAATTAAACAATTTTCATTAGGTTTTGCAGGGAAATATGCCTAAATTAGAAGATTTAGCTTTCTTTCACACAAATCACTGCAATATAACTTCATATATAAAATGTGTGTCAAATGATGATTCCCACAGACATTCTATAACTGGATGCATGTGTAGTACACTTAAAGGGACATGCCACCCACATTTTTTTCTTTTATGATTTTGAAAGAGAGTGCAATGTTAAACATCTTTCTAATTTACTTCTATTATCTAATTTGTTTTATTCTCTTGATATTCTTTGATGAAAAGCATATCTAGATATGCTCACTAGCTGCTGATTGGTTGCTGCACATAGAAGCATCATGTGATTGGCTCACCATGTACATTGCTTTTTCTACAAATAAGGATATTTAAAAAATGAAGCAAAATAAATTATGGAAGTAAATTGTAATGTTGTTTAAATTTCTATTCTCTATCTGAATCATGAAAGAAAGATTTTGGGTTTAGTGGCCCTTTAAGTTTGCATATCCAAGGTGGCTGAACTTATGATTTCAAAAACAGTGTGTTTGTTCCACAAATTGTCCATCTAGAGCCCAGGAGCCTACCTTTTCCTAATATTTTGAATTGGGTGCACAAAGAGTGGTGGGACAGATAATATTAAAAAAGGGCAACAATTATACTTGCATTAAAGGGACAGTCTACACTATAGTTTTTATTGTTTTAAAAGATAGATAATCCCTTTATCACCCATTCCCAGTTTTGTATAACCAACACAGTTATAATAATACACTATTTACCTCTGTGATTACTTTGTGATTACCTCCTAATCTTATGACTTTTTATTTATTATCTATTGACTTGCATTTAAGCCAATTAGTGCAGTCTGCCACATCCCACAGGCATGAGCACTATGTTATCTATATGGCTCACATGAACTAGCACTTGTGACTCCCCAAGCAAATTAAAAAGCAAGTGATAAGAGGCGGTCTTCAAGGGCTTAGAAATCAGCATATAAGCCTAACTAGGTTTAGCTTTCAACTATGAATCCCAAGAGAACAAAGCACATTTGATGATAAAAGTAAACTGGAAAGTTCTTTAAAATTACATGTCCTATATGAATAATAAAAGTTTAATTTTGACTAGACTGCCCCTTTAAGAAAAACAGTATTCACAGTTAGAAAGCCCATTCATTTTGGAATGGGATTGGGGAAATGTTGAGCAGTTATGGAGAAGTTGAATAGAGGACTAAGGACAGCGGTCTATAGCATTGTGACACTTTCACAGCTACCTTTTAATGTCAGCAATTGCAATTTCTGCATTAAAAGTTGGGAAAGCAGTATCTTGTGCAATCATACTTTATTTTACAAACAAAAAGGTAGGCAATATATAAATATGTACATCCTATTTTTATACAACACCCAAAAGGATCAAATAGAATCACATCTATGCGGGGCCCTGGGCAAGATAAATTTGTGGGACCCCTCAGTCAAGTGCCCTTATTTCCCTCCCTTGCATACCCTGCCACTTGTATGGCTCAACCATGTGCCAATATTCAGTGATACCTATATAGAGATTAACACAACATATTAGGGGCGCGATCCGATATAGATCGTAGTTTGTGGCGCAAGCGAGGGAACCCCCGCCGCCCGTAGTTTCAGCTCGCAACTCGAGCTATCCAATATACCCCGTCGGCAATTGCTAAAGTGCCGTAAGTCGGATAAACCAGCGATGTCCAGAAATCTGCGTAAGTACAGATTTCTGGAGTCGCCAGTGACTTACGGCACTTTAGAAACTGCCGGCGCCTACAAAACCTGACTAAGTTATAAAATCTCCTGTACTGTCTAACACGGCTCCCAAACATAGCCCGACATGTATACCCCTCTATCCGCTATCCCCCCTCACTCTCCTAATAATAAAAAATTTATTAACCCCTAAACCGCCGCTCCCGGACCCCGCCACCACCTACATTAACTACCCCCTAATGTGAGCCCCTTACTCCGCCGCCACCTACATTACCTACCCCCTAATGTGAGCCCCTTACTCCGCCGCCACCTACATTACCTACCCCCTAATGTGAGCCCCTTACACCGCCGCCACCTACATTACCTACCCCCTAATGAGAGCCCCTTACACCGCCACCACCTACATTACCTACCCCCTAATGTGAGCCCCTTACACCGCCGCCATCTACATTACCTACCCCCTAATGTGAGCCCCTTACTCCGCCGCCACCTACATTACCTACCCCCTAATGTGAGCCCCTACACCGCCGTCACGTACATTACCTACCCCCTAATGTGAGCCCCTTACTCCGCCGCCACCTACATTACCTACCCCTTAATGTGAGCCCCCTACACCGCTGCCACCTACATTACCTACCCCCTAATGTAAGCCCCATACTCCGCCGCCACCTACATTACCTACCCCCTAATGTGAGCCCCTTACACCGCCGCCACCTACATTATCTACCCCCTAATGTGAGCCCCTTACACCGCTGCCACCTATATTAACTACCCCCTAATGTGAGCCCCTTACTCCGCCGCCACCTACATTACCTACCCCCTAATGTGAGCCCCTTACTCCGCCGCCACCTACATTACCTACCCCCTAATGTGAGCCCCTTACACCGCCGCCACCTACATTACCTACCCCCTAATGAGAGCCCCTTACACCGCCACCACCTACATTACCTACCCCCTAATGTGAGCCCCTTACACCGCCGCCATCTACATTACCTACCCCCTAATGTGAGCCCCTTACTCCGCCGCCACCTACATTACCTACCCCCTAATGTGAGCCCCTACACCGCCGTCACGTACATTACCTACCCCCTAATGTGAGCCCCTTACTCCGCCGCCACCTACATTACCTACCCCTTAATGTGAGCCCCCTACACCGCTGCCACCTACATTACCTACTCCCTAATGTAAGCCCCATACTCCGCCGCCACCTACCTTACCTACCCCCTAATGTGAGCCCCTTACACTGCCGCCACCTATATTAACTACCCCCTAATGTGAGCCCCTTACTCCGCCGCCACCTACAATACCTACCCCCTAATGTGAGCCCCTACACCGCCGCCACCTACATTACCTACCCCCTAATGTGAGCCCCTTACTCCGCCGTCATCTACATTACTTACCCCCTAATGTGAGCCCCCTACACCGCCGCCACCTACATTACCTACCCCCTAATGTAAGACCCTTACTCCGCCGCCACCTACATTACCTACCCCCTAATGTGAGCCTCTTACACTGCCACCACCTACATTACCTAGCCCCTAATGTGAGCCCCTTACACCGCCGCCACCTATATTAACTACCCCCTAATGTAAGCCCCTTACTCCACCGCCACCTACATTACCTACCCCCTAATGTGAGCCCCTACACCGCCGCCATCTACATTACCTACCCCCTAATGTGAGCTCCTTACTCCGCTGCCACCTACATTACCTACCCCCTAATGTGAGCTCCTTACATCGCCCCACCTACATTACCTACCCCCTAATGTGAGCTCCTACCCTGCCGCCAGCTATATTAAAATTATTAACCCCTAATTTAATCCCCCTACACCACCGCCAGATATATTAAATACATTAACCCCTAATCTAATCCCCCTACACTGCCGCCAGCTATATTAAATTAATTAACCCCTAATCTAATCCCCCTATACCGCCGCCACCACCTATATTAAATTAATTAACCCCTAATCTAATCTCCCTATACCGCCGCCACCTATATTAAATTATTAACCCCTAATCTAATCCCCCTATACCGCCGCCACCTATATTAAATTATTAACCCCTAATCTAATCCCCCTATACCGCCGCCACCTATATTAAATTATTAACCCCTAATCTAATCCCCCTATACTGCCACCACCTATATTAAATTATTAACCCCTAATCTAATCCCCCTATACCGCCGCCACCTATATTAAATTAATTAACCCCTAAAATACTAAACTATCCCTACCACTAAACCTAAGTCTAACCCTACAAATAGGCCTGAAAAGGGCCTTTTGCATGGCATTACCCCAAAGTAAACAGCTCTATTGCCAGCCCTTAAAAGGGCTTTGTGCGGGGCATTGTCACAAAGTAAACAGCTCTTTTGCCTCTAATCTAAATCCCCCTACACCGCCGCCACCTATAATAAATGTATTAACCCCTAATCTAATCCCCCTACACCGCCGCCACCTATATTAAATACATTAACCCCTAATCTAATCCCCCTACACCGCCGCCACCTATATTAACTATATTAACCCTAATTATGTTAGGGTTAATATAGTTAATATAGTTATTATATTATATATATTAACTATATTAAACCTAATTATATTAGGGTTAATATAGTTAATATAGTTATTATATTATATATATTAACTATATTAACCCTATCTAACTCTAACACCCCTAACTAAATTCTTATTAATTAATATTAATATTATTTTAAGCTAATTACACCTATTCTAAGCCCCCTAATAAAATAATAAAACCCCCCAAAATAAAAAAATGCCCTACCCTATTCTAAATTAAAAATTAACCAGCTCTTTAACCAGCCCTTAAAAGGGTTTTTTGCGGGGCATGCCCCAAATTAAACAGCTCTTTTGCCTGTAAAAAAACCCCACAATACCACCCCCCAACATTAAAACCCACAACCCACATACCCCTACTCTAAACCCACCCAAACCCCCCTTAAAAAAACCTAACACTAAGCCCCAGAAGATCTCCCTACCTTGAGTCGTCTTCACCCAGCCGAGCTGAATTCTTCATCCAATCCGGGCGATGTCTTCATCCAAGCGGCAAAGAAGAAGTCTTCCATCCGGCGATGTCTTCATCCAAGCGGCAAAGAAGAAGTCTTCCATCCCGGCGATGTCTTCATCCAAGCGGCAAAGAAGAGGTCCTCCATCGGGGCGAAGTTTTCCTCCAAGCGGCATCTTCAATCTTCTTTCTTCAGCCCTCCTATGCGGAACATCCAGCTGGCCCGACGACTGAACGACGAATGAAGTTTCCTTTAAATGATGTCATCCAAGATGGCGTCCCTCGAATTCCGATTGGCTGATAGGATTCTATCAGCCAATCGGAATTAAGGTAAGAAAATGTGATTGGCTGATTCAATCAGCCAATCAGATTCAAGTTCAATCCGATTGGCTGATCCAATCAGCCAATCAGATTGAGCTCGCATTCTATTGGCTGTTCTGATCAGCCAATAGAATGCTAGCTCAATCTGATTGGCTGATTGAATCAGCCAATCAGATTTTCTTACCTTAATTCCGATTGGCTGATAGAATCCTATCAGCCAATCGGAATTCGATGGACGCCATCTTGGATGACGTCATTTAAAGGATACTTCATTCGTCGTTCAGTCGTCGGGCCAGCTGGATGTTCCGCGTAGGAGGTCCGAAGATAGAAGATTGAAGATGCCGCTTGGAGGAAAACTTCGCCCCGATGGAGGACCTCTTCTTTGCCGCTTGGATGAAGACATCGCCGGATGGAAGACTTCTTCTTTGCCGCTTGGATGAAGACATCGCCGGGATGGAAGACTTCTTCTTTGCCGCTTGGATGAAGACATCGCCGGGATGGAAGACTTCTTTGCCGCTTGGATGAAGACATTGCCCGGATTGGATGAAGAGTTCGGCCCGGCTGGGTGAAGATGACTCAAGGTAGGGAGATCTTCTGGGGGTTAGTGTTAAGGTTTTTTTAAGGGGAGTTTGGGTGGGTTTAGAGTAGAGGTATGTGGGTGGTGGGTTTTAATGTTGGGGGGTGGTATTGTGATTTTTTTTACAGGCAAAAGAGCTGTTTTCTTTGGGGCATGCCCCGCAAAAAGCCCTTTTAAGGGCTGGTAAAAGAGCTGTTTAATTTTTAATTTAGAATAGAGTAGGGCATTTTTTTATTTTGGGGGGCTTTATTATTTTATTAGGGGGCTTAGAATAGGTGTAAGTAGCTTAAAATTCTTGTAATCTTTTTTTATTTTTTGTAATTTAGTGTTTGTTTGTTTTTTAATTTAGTTTAGTGTACTTAGTTGTATTTTAGTTTAGATATTTGTAGTTTATTTAATTTATTGATAGTGTAGGTGTATTTGTAACTTAGGATAGGATTTATTTTACAGGTAAATTGGTAATTATTTTAACAAGGTAGCTAATAAATAGTTATTACCTATTTAATAGCTATTGTACCTAGTTAAAATAAATACCAAGTTACCTGTAAAATAAATATAAACCCTAAAATAGCTACAATGTAATTATTAATTATATTGTAGATATCTTAGGGTTTATTTTATAGGTAAGTATTTAGATTTAAATAGGAATATTTTAATTAATAATATTAATAAGATTTATTTTAATAAGAATTTAGTTAGGGGTGTTAGAGTTAGATAGGGTTAATATAGTTAATATATATATATATATATATATATATATATATATATATATATATAATTTAATAACTATATTAACCCTAAATTATTAGGGTTAATATAGTTATATAATTTAATAACTATATTAACCCTAAATTATTAGGGTTAATATAGTTATTATATATAATATAATAACTATATTAACTATATTAACCCTAATATAATTAGGGTTAATATAGTTAATATAGGTGGCGGCGGTGTAGGAGGATTAGATTAGGGGTTAATGTATTTAAGTTAGGTGGCGGCGGTGTAGGGGGATTAGATTAGGGGTTAATACATTTATTATAGGTGGCGGCGGTGTAGGGGGATTTAGATTAGAGGCAAAAGAGCTGTTTACTTTGTGACAATGCCCCGCAAAAAGCCCTTTTAAGGGCAATGGCCTGCAAATAGCCATTTTAAGGGCTTGCAATAGAGCTGTTTACTTTGGGGTAATGCCACGCAAAAAGCCCTTTTCAGGGCTATTTGTAGGGTTAGACTTAGGTTTAGTGGTAGGGATAGTTTAGTATTTTAGGGGTTAATTAATTTAATATAGGTGGCGGCGGTATAGGGGGATTAGATTAGGGGTTAATAATTTAATATACGTGGTGGCGGTATAGCGGGATTAGATTAGGGGTTAATAATTTAATATAGGTGGCGGCGGTATAGGGGAATTAGATTAGGGGTTAATAATTTTAATATAGCTGGCGGCGAAGTAGGGGCTCACATTAGGGGGTAGGTAATGTAGATGGGGGCGGGGTAGGGGCTCACATTAGAGGGTAGTTAATGTTGGTGGCGGCGGTGTAAGGAGATCACATTAGGGGGTAGGTAATGTAGGTGGCGACAGTGTAAGGGGCTCACATTAGGGGGTAGGTAATGTAGGTGGCGGCGGTGTAGGGGCTCACATTAGGGGGTAGGTAATGTAGGTGGTGGCGGTGTAAGGAGATCACATTAGGGGGTAGGTAATGTAGGTGGCGGCGGTGTAGGGGCTCACATTAGGGGGTAGGTAATGTAGGTGGCGGCGGTGTAAGGGGCTCACATTAGGGGGTAGGTAATGTAGATGGCGGCGGTGTAGGGGCTCACATTAGGGGGTAGGTAATGTAGATGGCGGCGGTGTAGGGGCTCACATTAGGGGGTAGGTAATGTAGATGGCGGCGGTGTAGGGGCTCACATTATGGGGTAGGTAATGTAGATGGCGGCGGTGTAGGGGCTCACATTAGGGGGTAGGTAATGTAGGTGGCGGCGGTGTAGGGGCTCACATTAGGGCGTAGGTAATGTAGATGGCGGCGGTGTAGGGGCTCACATTAGGGGGTAGGTAATTTAGGTGGCAGCGGTGTAGGGGCTCACATTAGGGGGTTATACATTTAATGTAGGTGGCTGCAGGGTCCGGGAGCGGCGGTTTAGGGGTTAAATACTTTATTGGGGATCGCGGTTAACAAGTAGATAGACATTGCGCATGCGTTAGGTTTTATTTTGCAGTTTGCAGTTGACCGGTAGATAGACATTGCGCATGCGTTAGGTGTTAGGTTTATTTAGCTGCTAGTTTAGGGAGTTACGGGGCTCCAATAGAAAGCGTAAGGCTTACTACGCCTGCAATTTGTGTCGAGGTGAAAATGGAGTAGGATTTCTCCATTTTCACCATGTAAGTCCTTACGCTGTATATTGGATACTAAACTGTGCTGGTTTGGTATACCTGTCTATGGGCCAAAAAACTACGGCCGAAGGCAGAAATATACGGCGTAACTTCTAGGTTACGCCGTATATGTGATACCTAACCAGCGCAAATTTTGGCGTTGCTGGCTTTTGCGGGTGACGATTTATATTGGATCGGGCCCTAGATCTCCTGATACCATAAACACTTCTCATAAACTAAATACACCATATACATTGCACCATCTCATAACCTTACCGCTGACATTGAGGGACCCCCCCAAAGAGCAGGGCAGTGGGTGGTTGCTCTTTAAAGTATGTTACAGAATTTGTCATTACCTATTATTGTAGTCACATTAAATTAAAATTGTAATATCTATTAGATCATTTCCTTCAGTGATAAAGCAAAGCATATTATTTGTCAGTCATAGAAAACAAAAAACATAACTCACTTTGGCATCTGAATATCTGTACAAGTAAACAAGCCAGTGAAATGCTAAATTTAACAATAGATCTGTGTGCTTGAACATTAGATACACTTCCACAAATGGTTACTATTGAATGCTACAGCCAAATGTTGTGAGAGTAAAGCTGTCAGCAGCTTACTTTTGTAATTAGATATGCACTATCTATATCAGGCATAAATAGTAGTTCCTTTTTCCTGTGTGAAATGCTAGGTATTTCAAGGAGAGCACATGCTTAACCATAACCTGGGAGCATTCCTATCTGTCTATCTATAGGATCCATCATCTGGTAAAAGTACTAAAATGTTTCATTTCTCTCCAGGGCTTTTAAATAATTAAAGATATTAAGAATTTTGTAAAGTGCAGAAATGTGCATATTCACTGCAATGACTGCATGTTAAACCTGCTTGAGCAAAGTATATGTGTATTATATTATCTATATAGTACCTTAGGGATGCTCTGGGATCGATGATTGATGAACTAAATTTACATTAAAGTAATTGTTAAACATGCCTAACATTTATATGCTTTTTGGCGTTATTAAATGTTAAAAAGGGTACACTCCCCTATTTCTTAAAGGGACAGTCTAGTCAAAATTAAACTTTCATGATTCAGGTAGAGCATGCAATTTTAAACCACTTTCCAATTTAGTTTTATCATCATCATTTGCTTTTTTTCTCTTGATATTTTTTGTTGAAAGCTAAATCCAGGTAGGCTCATATTTTAATTTCTAAGCTCTTGAAGGCCACCTCTTATCTCAGTGAATTTTGTAAGTTTTTTTTACAGCTAGACAGCGTTAGTTTCTGTGTGCCCTATATATAACATTGTGCTCCTTCCCGTGGAGTTACCTAGGTGCCAGCACTGATTGGCTAAAAGGCATGATTGTCAAAAGAACTGAAATAAGGGGACAGTCTGCAGAGGCTTAGATACAAGATAATCACAGAGGTAAAAAGTGCATTAAAGTGAAAGTAAATCCTAGCATTTGACAAACGCTAGGATTGACTTTTGAAACAAATAAAGGGGACTTTCATTCATGAAGTATGAGATACTTCATGTAGAAAGCTCCTTTATTTGTTTTAACCGATCGTCGGTTTAAGCTGCTACAGCAGCCCACGGCTAAAACATTTTTTGCTAAGAGGAGACTTTTTCACCTCTTAGCCAATAGCTGTGCGGTAAATCCGGCTTGGGGCCCATGTATTTTCAAATTTTTCTATAACAATGTTGCTGTTTTATTTGGGTGTTTAATATGGGAGTTTGTGCTATCCAGTGCAGGTTATAAAGGGACGTTAATGTCTCCCCCCAAGTATATTGGACCTTTTGAAATATCCAGTATACGGTTAAACATAGTAGAGAAAAACTTTCTTTGGTCTGTGTTAGTGCATAGACGTTTATTAGAGTAATAGGTCTACCAAACAGGAGGCCGAACAAACCCAGGAACCTACCCTCAGTGTCTGTCAGTTTTTGTATCAATGTGAAGAGAATCGAGTTTTTAAACAAGATACTAACCCCTCCTTTTTTGCTAGGGCCTGAGCTGTGGTAGTGCTGAGTGTATGTCGATCCAAAATATTTGGGTTCCTTTTTATATCTAAAATGTGTTTCCTGTAAAAACAATATGTCTATATGGCGTCTGGCTATATCTGATAGGGCTTTAGACCGTTTGCAGGGTGAGTTAAGTCCTCTAGCATTTTGCGTCAGTAAGGATATGGGGTGGGTATGTTCTATTCATAAGGGCAACATGTGAGTAACTTGATGTTATAAAGATAATGTTGGAAGGGATATCCACTAATTTGAGTCTCGAATGATAGGAAATTAGTCGTGACTGTAGCATATGTCATCACACTATATATGAGCACAGCATAAGTATAACATATAAAAAAAGAAAACAAACAAAAAATATGGTAACATTGCAAAGATAATAACAATATTAGTAACAAGTACATTTCTCTCAACCTAGAATAAGGTCTAAAGAGATTAAATAAATGGGGTTAGCTTCAAATTAGGGTCTTTTTCAACAAAATACAATGTACAGTAATTCTGTACTAGAAATGTACTCTACTTTCTGCATACAATAACCAAGCATTAGGAGTATTGCTCCTTAGTTTTACTAGAAAGTCAATTTGATCCCTGTAAGGGGTCTTTTTATTGTAGGGCACTATGATACCTTAAGTTTTCTAGAGGGTCTCTAGTGTCCATTAATCCATTGTATGATGTTTCTTTCATCCCGGGTTTGACTCTGACGGTGAGGATGCAGGCTGTGAATTAGAACGGCTGACTTTGTTAACTTTTTTAACTGGAGTTTTCCCTCTCTTGGGGATGGTAGTCAGCCACCTTTCCTGGCGTGGATATGATCTTTTGGAAGGGGTATGCAGCTGGCTGGTATCTGTTTCCTTTTCCACTGGGGGGTCCAATCCTAGATCTTCACAGAATGAGGCAATGTCCTCTGGGGATCTACAGACTATTCTCTTGCTATCCATGAGGACCATGAGTTGTGTGGGGAATCCCTAGCGGTAGGGAATTATTTTGGCTCTTAGTAGCAGTGTTAGAGGGGCAAAGTCTCTCCTTTGTTGGAGGGTTCTGGAGGATAAATCTTGGAAGAATTTGAGCATTGAGCCTCTAAACTTTATAGGCTGTTTTTTTCTGGATTGATTGAGAATAATTTATTTTTCCAAAAATACCTTGAATCTTATTATAATGTCTCTGGGTGGTGCCGTGTCCGGCGGTTTAGGCCTTAGCGCCCTATGCGCTCTAACCCACTGGATGTTCTCTATGTAAGAAGAGTCCTTCATATTGTTAAATAGGGCCAACAAGTATTCTGGGAGGTCCCTGGGTAAGACCGATTCAGGGACACCTCTGATTCTTAGTTTCTTCCGCCTACTACGGTTCTCCAAATTGTCAATTTTTTCCATTAGCGAGACTATAGTTTCCTGCTGACGTCACATTTTTTCCTCGAAAATTTGAATATCCTCTCTGACTCCATGATTTTCTTCTAACATTTCCACTCTAGATCCCAGGGTGGAAAGTTCTTGTTTTATATCTGCCAGCTCCTCTCTAAGACAAGTTCTAAATATGTCAGTAATATCCTGCTTGGATGCCAGATTTATTAGCAAAGCGCTAGGTATTTGCGTAGCAGGTCCTTGGTGCTGTGTTTCCAAGTCCTGGATTGGGGTCCCCTGTCTGATCCCCCCTTTCTCTACACCTTGTGGCAGAGAAACAGATTTCTCCATGCTGCTAATGTAAGACGGCACTGTATTTGTTTTACCCTTTATTGGGTTGTTATTTTTTCCAGTCGGTTTGTTCTCCTGGCCGCCATTATGTTAAGAGATACCGGTGGTGCACTTATAAATGTTGTTTAGCTGTAAAGTGCTATCTGCCATAATATTAAGTATGGAGAAGGTATTATGCCACCCGCCACATGCGTTTCAGCTGTGCTGTGATCCTTTATGGAAGGGCAAAATACAGCCTTAGAGGAAAATAAGAGTAGTCCTTTTAGTCAGAGAGGCCAAAATCAATGTCCGTCCCAGGGGAGACAGTAAAGGGGCTTCGGCACCAATATTTGAGCACTTCGAGTCACAAGTAACAGAGTAGAAAGAGATTACTTTTAATCCCTGGCTTTTGGTGCGTCACTATCTGATTCTGGGGGGTTACTTATGTCTGTCCCCTTAATTCCTTGTGGCTTCCTGTATCAACCCCCAGGATTCCCCCTTTGTTGGGGAGTGTGGTGTAGGGAAGTCCCTAAGTATTTATGGGGGTATTAGCACTTGCCTTAAGAATTGTCCGTGCAGGCTCCGGGAAACCTGTATGTACCCAGTCCGGTGTAGGAAAGATGGCGCCTAAAATCTGTGCAGGCTGTGACGGCTTAGGTCGTAGATGGCTGGCGCGTCTGTGGTCACTTTTCACTTCTGTATGACATCCATGTGTTGGGATCAACAGGGATGGCAGCGGTTAGGTCCTGTACCGGCTATTGCAGCTGATATGAGAGTTAGTGTCTGACCCTTCTGCGGAGCTCCGGTATTACGCCGCTATCATGGCGCTGCCGGCTCCGCCCCCCCCATCTTTACCTTTTTATTTCAAGAAAAAGTGTCTAGCATGTTAATTTCTGTAATTTGACATTAAACTTTTTTTTCAATAGTTTTAATAGTTAATTATAATTATCAATAAGTGCAGTAGATGTTATGTTATAAAATAAATAGAACAATACTTTGGTATATACAGAAAATACAACTTAGGTACTGCAAGGGTCAAACACTGTGTTTCTTCTTCATCATTACCTGTACTCCAGATGACACATTTCCTTATAAGTCTGCTGAATGTAGCATTTCATACCTTTTGTTCATTTGTCAAAGCATTATATTGCAGGGTATAAAGTACATTTTACATATTGGAAGATATATACCAGAAATCCTTGATGATAAATGGTGAAATATTTTGCTCATAAAAAAAATAAATAACATTAAACTGTCATCCTTTTTTGAGAAGATGAAAACAGGGCCCTATTATAGATACTTTTAAAATATTAGAATACTCTGGCTTGAAAATGTTATTTGTTTTTTGAAGAAATAAAGTCATCTTACTGGTGAGGACAGTTTGATGTCTATAATGTAAAAGAAAATGTGAAGCCTCCTTGACCTCAGGATTTCAGTGTTCATTTCTTTCACAAAAAGCACTTTGGAGTATCTGTCATTTACCATCTTCTCAAGGAAAACCACATAGATTTTTTATGTAATAGACATTGTTGTAAGTATCTCTGTAACAAGCAAACTATCCAAGGATCACAAGGAAGGAAATTAATCCGTAAGATAGACAAGGACAGAAGGGGCTTGTTTTGGCAAAGTTACAGATTATTTTTAGATCAAATCTTATTTCATATCACCTCAAACATAAAGCTTAAATAAAAATATTCATAATTTACATAGCATTATTAGTGTTATTTTTAAACCACACAATCCTTTTTTTTTTATTAGTTATGTTTATAACTAGGTATGATATTCCATACATAATAAATAATAGTAACTTAGGACCACACTAGGTAAAATCAGTACATTTAAATAACTAAACCCATCAGTTTTATTTATAAACCATAGTGATGATTCAACTATTATGCATAGCTTCGATTCCCTCACTGAGACCAGCATGCTGACATTGAAAGGTTAATTTTAAAGGGACAGTAAAGTCAAAATTAAACTTTGATGATTAAGGTGGGGCATGCAATTTTAAATAACTTTTCAATTTACTTTAATTAGCAAATTTGCTTTTTGTTCTCTAGTTATCCTTTGTTGAAGAGTAAACCTACGGTAGGCTGATAGGCGCTCAGGAGCATGCATGTGTCTATAGCAGCAGTGTTTGCAACTATGTATAACATTGCTATAAGTAATATTGCAAACACTGTTGTATGCTCTTCAGCTCACCTAGGACTGCTCTCTTTAAAGGGACAGTCAAGTCCAAAAAAAACTTTCATGTTTTAAATAGGGCATGCAATTTTAAACAACTTCTCAATTTACTTTTATCACCAATTTTGCTTTGCTTTCTTGGTATTCTTAGTTGAAAGCTAAAACTAGGAGGTTCATATGCTAATTTCTTAGACCTTGAAGACTGCCTCTAATCTGAATACATTTTGACCACTAGAGGGCATTAGTTCACATGTTTCATATAGATAACATTGAGCTCATGCATGTAAAGTGACCTAGGACTGAGCACTAATTGGCTAAACTGCATGTCTGTCAAAAGTACTGAAATAAGGGGGCAGTCAGCAGAAGCTTAGATACAAGATAATTACAGAGGTAAAACGTGTATTATTATAACTGTGTTGGTTATGCAAAACTGGGGAATGGGTAATAAAGGGATTATCTTTCTTTTTAAACAACAACAATTCTGATGTTGACTGCTCTCTTTAAGCAAGGATACTGAGAGAACTAATCAAAAGGAATAATATAAGTCAATTGGAAAGTTATTTAAAGTGTCATGATTTATTTAAACCATTTAAGTTTACCTTGGGGTTTGCAAGGTTAATTAGTCAAGTAGTCAGAGGTGTAACTAGAAACCACAGGGCCCAGGTGCAAGAATATAAGAAAGACCCCCTGTAGTTTCGCCCCTGCAAGTAGTTAAATGGACAGTATACACAAATTATTATATAACTTCATGTAATAGACACTACTATAAAGAATAACATGCACAGATACTGATATAAAAATCCAGTATAAAACCATTTAAAAACTTACTTAGAAGCTCCCAGTTTATCTCTGTTGAAAAGGTTAGCAGGAACACCCACTGAAAGTGGTTGTATAGTAAAAAGAGAAGACACCCCCCCTCCCCCTACCTCTGCATACAAAAAGACTCTTTACACAAAAAGGAGCAAGCTGGAGTAGGTATACATCAGTATACTTCTAAAACTTTGGGGCTTGGTTAGGAGTCTGAAAATCAGAGCCATGTTATTTAAAAATAAGCAAAACTATACATTTAAAAAAAAAAGAAAGCTGTGTAGGCTATATAAATGGATCATCTACAAAACATTTATGCAAAGAAAAATCTAGTGTATAATGTCCCTTTAAGTTATTCAATAACAGAACATATTGCCCAAACCATTATCTGCCATGGTAGTGTGCTCCTGTTCTATTGGAGATGGCAAAAAGCACTACTATGTATAGGTGGCTGAGCTCTTCTCATACTGTGACTGAAGTACCCTATATGAGCGGTGCCAATATTATGTAAGAAATCATACTGTGTATATGCATTATGGCAATTTATGAAAATTTACTGATCTATCAAAAAGCCCAGAAATATTCCTCAGGGGTGAGCTCCCAAGTTAGATATTAGCAAAGGGCTTGTGATGCAAAAACATTTTTCAATGTTTCAATGCATACAATTCCTTAAAATACATTTATTTATAATTCACTTTAAAGGAATATGAAACAGATTTATTTTTCTTTCATGATTCACATAGAGCAGGCAAGTTCAAGAAACTTTCTAATTTACTCCTATTATCAAATTTTATTTGTTCTCTTGGTATCTTTATTTGAAAAGAAGAAATGTAAAATTAGGAGCCGGGCCATTTTTGGTTCAGTGCCTGGGTAGCGCTTGCTGATTGATGGCTAAATGTAGCCACCAATGAGCAAGCCCTACCCAGGGTGCTGAACCTAAAATGGGCCAGCTCCTAAGCTTACATTTCTGCTTTTCAAATAAAGATTCCAAAAAACAAAGAAAAATTGATAATAGGAGTAAATTAGAAAGTTGCTTAAAATTGCCTGCTCTATGTGATTCATGAAATAATACATTTGATTTTCATATCCCTTTAATGTAAGAACATGATAGATGACCACTATATATAGAGATTTATTATTGACATATAGACTATCAATACTAATCTTTTCAGATTAAGGGTTCCATGCTTCTCAAATAAGTAATTACTTAACATAAATACTAGCAGCAGTGATGTAGATGGGAAGAAAAAAAGGGGGATTGTGGGAGGTGCTCAAAGAGCAGTCACCTCCTAAATATGTCCTTTTATATATATATATATATATATATATATATATATATATATATATATATATATATATATATATATATATATATATATTAAAATATATATTAAAAAACAAATAATTAGAAATCCCTTATTAAAATCTGTGTGCTGATAATTAAAAGTTCCTTTAGAAAGTTACTCACAGAATATAAAGAAAACCTCACTCAAATTCCAAACACATCTATAATTTTATTAAACACTCTAAAATTAACACAATCAATTCCTATATTCCTAGGACACCGGTGTCTCAATTTACATATAATATTCCATATAAGAATTCCAAAATAGAATGCTTTTAATTAAAAA
The DNA here is from genome assembly GCF_027579735.1 of Bombina bombina. Taxonomy (NCBI): domain Eukaryota; kingdom Metazoa; phylum Chordata; class Amphibia; order Anura; family Bombinatoridae; genus Bombina; species Bombina bombina. The sequence goes on from NC_069503.1 coordinate 782,930,901, forward strand.
TATATAAAACAATTTTTACAGTTAGTAACTTGGTTAAAATAAGTTGCTCAATTGATACAAATAACTCAATTGATACAAGTTATCTCAAACAATTTCAATAAGCAAGCATATACTTTGTCTTTAAATGTTCCGTGTAAAAAACAGAGAATGAAGCAAAAAAAAAAAAAAAAAAAAAAAAAAAAAAAAAGAAGAAAAACAGAAAAACAGAGAATGAAGCCAAGAAGAAAAAAAAAAAAATTATTAAATTTGATGATTACACTAAGCACTTTTTATCGTGTATTCAATCATATGCACTTTGCCCAAAAGTTTTTTGACTTTCTGTGTCTTATATCAGGGCCAAATTTCCATATCCACAGATTTAACACTCTCAGTATCTGTGCAGTTCCTTTGTTAAAAGTACGTTTAACGGATATATTAATGAATTCCTTTTTGCAAAGATAAATATTACGTGCAGAGTCCAAGCCTCTTAGTTGAAAAATAAGGTTTACAATACCTGTTGTCTCCTGATAATAGAGAGTTCCTCACTCAATTTTCAAATATTGCTTCTCAGCAGTTCACTTGGTCACAAGCTGTTGAGTGTTTGGCTACCAGGAGCCGTTACTCACCAATCAGCTTTAAGGTTGTGTAGTGCGCGCACTGTTTGAATCCGGTGCTTTAAGCTCCTACCGCTGTTTCTCCATACAGTTGTTTCTTTCCTTAGTGTGTGAAGTCGTATTTGCGGTTATGGGAGCAGCCAGGGAAACACTTTCAATTGTCTTTCGTCAGATAGAAACAAACAGACAAATTCTCCAATAGTTTGGTATTTTCATCTGTATTCTTTAGAGCTCAGGTGTTTGATCAACCCGTGTCGGCTCCCTGTGAGCCTTTGTCAAGATACCTGATGATGTAGATGCTAAAGAGCCCAAAGCTCCAGGAGGACCTAACCTTTACCTTTATAAAAATACATTTACTTATTCATAATCAGCCAGATTACGAGTTTTGTATTATAAGCAGCTCGCTAACAACTTGCAAGTTATTTCCACCACTCACCTTTAATAGTGCTGCTATTACAGGTTTGCAAAATCCGGGCGTTTGCGGGCGATATGGCTGCTTTGAGCTCCATACCGCACACAAATACCAGCGCTGCTTTGACGTGCTCGTGCATGATTTTCCCATAGACATTAATGGGGAGAGCCGGCTAAAAAAAAGCCTAACACCTGCAATGACGGAGCATAAAGCTCCGTAACGCAGCCCCATTGATGTCTATGGGGACAGAAAATGTATGTTTAAACCGAACACCCTAACATAAACCCCACGTCTAAACACCCCTAATCTGCTGCCCCCGACATCGCCGACACCTACATTACACATATTAACCCCTAATCTGACACCCCTAATGTCGACCCCCCCTATATAAATTTCTTAACCCCTAATCTTCCGCTCCAATGCCGTCGCCACCTACATAAATTTATTAACCCCTAATCTGCCACCCCCAACATCGCCGCGGCAACTATACTAAATTAATTAACCCCTAAACCTCTGGCCTCCCACATCACTAATACTAAATAAATATATTAACCCCTAAACCTAAGCCTAACCCTAAGTCTAACCCTAACCCTAACGTAACCCTAACACCCCTAACTTTAATATAATTAAAATAATTCTAAATAAAACTTACTATTAATAACTAAATAATTCCTATTTAAAAATAAATACTTACTTACCTGTAAAATAAACCCTATACAATATAACTAATAGTTACATTGTAGCTATCTTAAGTTTTATTTTTATTTCACAGCTAAGTTTGTATTTATTTTAACTAGGTAGACTAGTTAGTAAATAGTTATTAACTATTTACTAGCTACCTAGTTAAAATAAATTCAAATTTACCTGTAAAATAAAAAATAACCTGCCTCACACTAACACCTAACATAACAATAAAATTAAATAAATTAAATTTAAAAAATACATTTATCTAAATTGCAAAAACTAAACACTAAATTACACAAAATAAAAAAGAAACAAATTACTCCTAATCTAATAGCCCTATCAAAATAAAAAAGCCCCCCAAAATAAAAAAAAACCCTAGCCTACACTAAACTGCCAATAAGCCCTTAAAAGGGCCTTTTGCTGGGCATTGCACCAAATAAATCAGCTCTTTTACCTGTATAAAAAAATACAAACAACCCCCCAACAGTAAAACCCACCACCCACACAACCAACCCCCCAAATAAAATGCTATCTAAATAAACCTAAGCTCCCCATTGCCCTTAAAAGGGCATTTGGATGGGCATTGCCCTTAAAAGGGCATTTAGCTCTTTTACATTGCCCTAAACCCTAAGCTAAAAATAAAACCCACCCAATAAAACCTTTAAAAAACATAACACAAGCCCCTGAAGATCCACTTACAGTTTTTGAAGACCGGACATCCATCCTCAACGAAACCGGGAGAAGTCTTCATCCAAGCAGCAAGAAGTCGTCCTCCAGGCGGGCAGAAGTCTTCATCCAGATGGCATCTTCTATCTTCATCCAGATGGCGTGGAGCGGGTCCATCTTCAAGACATACGGCGCGGAGCATCCTCTTCATATGGTCCCAGCCGTACAATTAAGGTTCCCTTTAAGGGACGTCATCCAAGATGGCGTCCCTTGAATTCTGATTGGCTGATAGAATTATATCAGCCAATCGGAATTAAAGGGAAAAATGGGATTGAGCTTGCATTCTATTGGCTGTTCTATTGGCTGTTGGCTCAGAGCATGCGGACAGGTTATGGAGCAGCGGTCTTTAGACCCCCTGCTTCATAACTGGTGTTTCTGGCGAAACACGGGGCTTCAAGCTCAGTACGGAGCTTGAGAGATATGCCCCTATATCTGCAAATTTTAGCTATGACCTGCTACATATCTGTTTATATAAACCCAGACATTTGCTGAAAGAGACAAGTAAATGGTTAACCCTCATTCTATATCTGCACATTTTAGCTATGACCTGCTACATATCTGTTTGGAGCTAAAACTAGACATTTGCTGAAAGAGACAAGTAAAATGGTTAAACAACATTCTATATCTGCACATTTTAGCTATGACCTGCACATATCTGTTTGGAGCTATACCTAGACATTTGCTGAAAAAGACAAGTAAATGGTTAAACCACATTCTATATCTGCACATTTTGCACATTACACAAACACAACTGTTTGCAAACATTACAGTGGCAATTGTCTAACTTCTTAAACATGCTGTCCACAAGTACTCATCAATGAGCCACCCTTAGGGAAACTGTCTGTGCTCAAACTATTGCCAGAGTGAGGACTGCCTGAGGATAGGTGCGTCGTGACTGGCGCCCCCGAAATTCGCAAACACGTTAATCATTTGCATCCATACGTCGCAAATGAACTGCACGTTCAAAGTGTTTGCGATTTTAAAAAGTACCCTTTTCTGCTGGAGCCCGCAGAGCAACATGGGTGCAATTTATTGCTCCCAAAACATTCGGCATTTCAGCTATTCCATAGAATTCCCTCTTGAGGTGTCTCCAATTGTCCTCATTTTGAGGGAATCATACGAAAAGCCTACAAATTATTTTCATGCCGTTCAGAAACCTTTCAAAAACCACAGAGAAGATGCCTTGAGACAAGCCGGACAAGTAACCCTCTGCAGATTGAAAGCTTCCGGATGCCAGGACATGTATACAGCAAAGCATCTTGGACATGCCAGGGATTGCAGTGTGCATATGTCTGTGTGGCTCCACATAAGGTCTTAGTACATCATACAGGTTCAATAGCTGCTGCCTATTGAGCCGATACTTGTCAAAAACCTCAGCATCACTCATGTTATCCAAGGTGAGCCTCACCCTGTGAACAGGAGGAGTCCTAATCCTCAGGCATTCCACAGGCTCCTCTTCGAGGCACTGGGCACGCCTGAGTCTGTTGTACATAACTTGTCCAAAAGCACCAACACAATCTAACTGGGGGTTGTCCATATTTGCAGTGCCAAATAGTAGAGCAAACACGAAATGAGTAACAAGGTATTCGAACACACAAAAGTGATCTGATTGTCATGGTGCCAGGAATCAGACTGAGACGAGAAGTGCAAAAATAATCACACCTTTATTAATAGCAAAAAATAATAAAAAGTCCACAAGTCAAATAACAAGCCAGGAGTCAAAATCAGAGCTGGTAGTCAGACGAGCTCACATGGATGATGCACACCAGTCTGGCCATAAAAGGAAGTGTAGGAAATGAGCAGCATCCCCCACAATGCACCATAGTCAGGAAGAGAGGTGAGTAAAATGGCTGCCAACAGCACAATGCAAACACAACAGGGAAAAAACCCTGACAGTACCCTCCCCTCAACGAACCCTCCCCTGCGGGAGGACAAAAGGCTTATTGGGGAAACGGGCATGGAAGGCATGGAGGAGGGCGGGAGCATGAACATCAGAGGAGGGAACCCAAGAACACTCCTCCGGACCGTAGCCCCTCCAGTGAAACAAATACTGTACACGGACCCTGGACATACGAGAGTCAATAATGCTGCTGACCTCATACTCCTCATGGTTGTCAACAAAGATAGGACCGGGGCGAGGCAACACAGTGGTAAACTGATTACAAACCAATGGTTTCAAGAGGGAGACATGAAAACCATTGAAGATGCGCATAGCAGGAGGAATGTCAAAAGCGTAGGCCACCGGATTAACCCGTCGGAGTATTCGAAAAGGACCAACATAACGGGGAGACAATTTATTGGAAGGCACAGGAAGGTTCAAGTTGCGGGAGGACAGACAAACTCTCTCACCAACCTGGTAGGAAGGTGCGGGCAGAAAGCCTACGATCAGCCTGGAACTTTTGGCGCTGCATAGAACGATGAAGGCATTCCTGAATCTGCACCCACGTGGAACGAAGTTGCCGGAGATGCTCCTTCAAAGCCGGAATACCCTGAGACATGAATGAATCGGGCAACAAGGATGGTAGAAACCCATAATTCGCCATGAACGGGGATAACTGGGAGGAAGCATTAATAGCACTATTATGAGCAAACTCTGCCCAAGGTAACAGTTCAGATCAATTATTATTGTGATCTGAGACATAGCAACAGAGGAACTGTTCCAGAGCTTGATTAGACTGTTCCGCAGCCCCATTGGATTGAGGGTGATATGCCGAGGAGAAGGAAAGCTGGATCCCCCTTTGAGCAAAAAAGGAACGCCAAAATCTGGAGACAAACTGGCTACCCCGGTCCGACACTATCTCCTTGGGTAACCCATGTAAATGGAAGACCTCCCGGGCAAAAATTGAAGCAAGCTCCTGAGCGATAGGCAGCTTCATCAAGGGAATGCAATGTGACATTTTAGAAAAACGATCAACCACCATAAGGATAAGAGTATTGCCATTGGAAACAGGGAGCTCGACAATGAAGTCCATGGAAAGATGTGTCCAAGGACGCTCACCATTAGCAATAGGTTGAAGAAGACCCACAGGAAGACGTCGAGGAGTCTTATTCTGTGCACAAACAACATAAACAGCAACATCAGAATGAAGACCTGGCCACCAGCATTGTCGAGTGACAGACCAAATCATTTGGTTCTTGCCTGGGTGACCTGCGGCTTTAGGATAGTGGTAAGTGTGCAAAAGTTTACTTGAATGATTCTCAGGAACAAAACACTTACCACTAGGTTTCTCAGGAGGTGCATTGGTTTGTGCAGCCAGGATCTCCTCCCCCAAGGGAGAAGTCAAATTAGTACGTATGGTAGCCAAAATATGGTCAGGAGGTATAACAGGAGTAGGCACAGACTCCTCCTTGGACAGAGGCGAAAATTGTCGAGAGAGGGCATCAGCCCTAACATTCTTACTACCAGGCAGGTAGGAGACCACATAATTAAACCAAGACAAAAATAGCGCCCATCTGGCCTGTCGGGGCGACACACATTTTGCTTCAGATAGATAAGTTAAATTCTTGTGGTCAGTAAGAATGAGCACTGGCACGCTAGTACCCTCGAGAAGATGCCTCCATTTCTTGAGTGCCAAAATTATGGCCAGTAATTCCCTGTCGCCAATTTCATAATTGCACTCTGCTGGAGACAATTTCTTAGAGAAGAAACCACACGGATGCAAGGAACCATCAGGCGTAGGACGTTGAGACAAGAGGGCACCTACTCCAGTCTCAGACACATCGACCTCAAGAACGAAAGGCAGGAAAGGGTTAGGATGAGCCAGAACTGGAGTGGCAGCAAAGGCAGTCTTAAGACTATCAAAGGCCTTAATGGCAGTAGGTGAACAATGGAGTGGATCATTCTCTTTACGTGTCATGTCTGTGATAGGTTGACCAAGGAAGAAAAGTTTTTAATAAACTTTCTATAGTAATTGGCGAACCCTGAAAAACGTTGAATAGACCGAAAATCAACTGGGCGAGGCCACTGCAGAACTGCAGATAACTTGTCAGGATCCATGGAGAACCCTGCAACAGAGATAACATAACCTAGGAAGGTTACTTGAGTCTGATGGAACTCACATTTCTCGAGTTTACAAAACAGGTCGTTCTCACGTAGTCACTGAAGAACCCGTGTAAAATCAGAACAATGAGCCTCAAGTGTAGGTGAGTGTATGAGGATGTCGTCTAAGTATACCACAACATACTGTTCCAGAGCTTGATTAGACTGTTCCGCAGCCCCATTGGATTGAGGGTGATATGCCGAGGAGAAGGAAAGCTGGATCCCCCTTTGAGCACAAAAGGAGCGCCAAAATCTGGAGACAAACTGGCTACCCCGGTCCGACACTATCTCCTTGGGTAACCCATGTAAATGGAAGACCTCCCGGGCAAAAATTGAAGCAAGCTCCTGAGCGGTAGGCAGCTTCATCAAGGGAATGCAATGTGAAATTTTAGAAAAACGATCAACCACCATAAGGATAAGAGTATTGCCATTGGAAACAGGGAGCTCGACAATGAAGTCCATGGAAAGATGTGTCCAAGGACGCTCACCATTAGCAATAGGTTGAAGAAGACCCACAGGAAGACATCGAGGAGTCTTATTCTGTGCACAAACAACATAAACAGCAACATCAGAATGAAGACCTGGCCACCAGCATTGTCGAGTGACAGACCAAATCATTTGGTTCTTGCCTGGGTGACCTGCGGCTTTAGGATAGTGGTAAGTGTGCAAAAGTTTACTTGAATGATTCTCAGGAACAAAACACTTACCACTAGGTTTCTCAGGAGGTGCATTGGTTTGTGCAACCCGGATCTCCTCCCCCAAGGGAGAAGTCAAATTAGTACGTATGGTAGCCAAAATATGGTCAGGAGGTATAACAGGAGTAGGCACAGACTCCTCCTTGGACAGAGGCGAAAATTGTCGAGAGAGGGCATCAGCCCTAACATTCTTACTACCAGGCAGGTAGGAGACCACATAATTAAACCAAGACAAAAATAGCACCCATCTGGCCTGTCGGGGCGACACACGTTTTGTTTCAGATAGATAAGTTAAATTCTTGTGGTCAGTAAGAATGAGCACTGGCACGCTAGTACCCTCGAGAAGATGCCTCCATTTCTTGAGTGCCAAAATTATGGCCAGTAATTCCCTGTCGCCAATTTCATAATTGCACTCCGCTGGAGACAATTTCTTAGAGAAGAAACCACACGGATGCAAGGAACCATCAGGCGTAGGACGTTGAGACAAGAGGGCACCTACTCCAGTCTCAGACACATCGACCTCAAGAACGAAAGGTAGGAAAGGGTTAGGATGAGCCAGAACTGGAGTGGCAGCAAAGGCAGTCTTAAGACTATCAAAGGCCTTAATGGCAGTAGGTGAACAATGGAGTGGATCATTCTCTTTACGGTCATGTCTGTGATAGGTTGACCAAGGAAGAAAAGCTTTTAATAAACTTTCTATAGTAATTGGCGAACCCTGAAAAACGTTGAATAGACCGAAGACCAACTGGGCGAGGCCACTGCAGAACTGCAGATAACTTGTCAGGATCCATGGAGAACCCTGCAACGGAGATAACATAACCTAGGAAGGTTACTTGAGTCTGATGGAACTCACATTTCTCGAGTTTACAAAACAGGTCGTTCTCACGTAGTCTCTGAAGAACCCGTGTAAAATCAGAACGATGAGCCTCAAGTGTAGGTGAGTGTATGAGGATGTCGTCTAAGTATACCACAACACACTGTTGCAACATATCTCGTAGTCATCACTATGATAATACAAAATTAGACACATAGTGTCATACTATTACAAGCTGCAATTTAGTAACGCTGTAATACAACTGTAGTCAAAACTGAGTGACAGAAAAAACAAGTCTGTTCTTCACAGGCCTAAGCAGCAGCTATTACTATTTACCATAGCGTTTAAATAATGGTTAACCGCTGCATCTGCATAATCAAATACGGTAACGTGTAGGAAATATAAATCTTGAGGATAAGGTTTCAAGATAACACTTTCTCAACAATATCTTTGATTATGTTATAAGCAGTAAAGTTTACAGGCGGCATTACCAAGATAATTTAACATTAGACACACAATGCCAAACTATTACAAGTTGTAACCTAGAAACCCTGCAACACTACTCGAGCAAAAACAGTGTGATAGAAAAAATAAGTCTGCAAGCGATTTAAGCACATAAATAAAGTTTTAGTCTGTAAAGTCACTTTAAATATAGCTCCAGACTGGTTGAAAATTCCCACAATCTATTAAGATGCTATAATGCCATTTATTTTGACAATAGAATGTCAAGTACCATAGGACTCAGACTGCTTTAAATTACCACTAGCTGAAATCCGAGCTTATCCCTTGATGCTATAGTATGTGCACAATCATTACTATCAGTTAGAGTTGCGAAGTTAACTCAATAATCAAGTGTTGTTGATACAATATAGAGACTGCCATATAGGTAATCCTCCAGACCTCCCAGTCTCCACAGATATTTTATTGCAAGTGTATACATTGGTATTAGCTCACTGTATACTGGTTATATAACTGGACATTGATGTTCATAGTGCCTTATAAGCCTATTTATCTACTAAGACCATTAAGTTTAAGTATAATAGGTATACCATATATCAATACCCACTAAAAAATCTGAAGGACAGGCCAGATATTAGGCCACATAGTCCTTAGATAGATAAATATACAGATATACCTAGAATATAAACTCGGTCTTAAAACTGGGTTACCAAGTACTCTATATCAGTGATATCATACAAGCTAAGTATCATACAATCAACAGAGAGTGTGCTTTTAACTCTCTCCAGGGTAGCATACACACACAATTTATGCTGTCTTTTTTATAAATAAAACTAATAAAGGTTATATTTTAATTTGATGACACAAATTCTTTTTCAATCATAAGTTCCAGTAATCTACCGAATTAATTACTACAATTCATTGTTCACAGTGCAATAAAAGCATTTCTTTAAGACTATCAGGTTTATTTAGCCTGTATAGTCCAGTCTTGTTAATATCTCGTAGGACATCATTAATAAATTCCTGAAAAACAGCAGGAGCATTACATAGGCCAAAGGGCATTACAAGATACTCATAATGCCCGCTCCTGGTGTTAAATGCTGTTTTCCATTCGTGGCCATCCTTAAGCCTAACAAGATTGTACTCTCCTCTCAAATCAAGTTTAGTAAAGACCGTAGCTCCCTTGAAGCGGTCAACAAGTTCCGTAATAAGCGGAATAGGGTAAGCATTCTTAATGGTAAGACAATTAAGACCCCTATAATAGATACATGGTCTTAACTCACCACCCTTTTTCTTCACAAAGAAGAAGCCAGCCCCTGCAGGAGAACAGGATTTGCGGATGACCCCCTACGACAGAGCATTGGCAACATACTCCTCCATAGCACAATTCTCTGCAACAGACAGGGGGTACACCCGGCCCCGAGGAGGAATGGCTCCAGTTTGCAGGTCTATGGCACAATCGTAAGACCGGTGAGGAGGCAACGTGAGCATGCACCTTGTCAAACACATCTAGGAACTCTCGGTACTCCTCTGGCAATTGAGATACCGAAGAAGTGCACAAGACTTTAACTGGTTTCCGAAGACAAATGGAAATACATTGCGGGGACCATGACAAAATTTCGGACCTGCGCCAGTTGAGACTGGGATTGTGCTTTTGGAGCCAGGGATAACCCAAAACAACTGGAAAATGAGGAGAGTTTATCACCTGGAACTGGAGGGTTTCAAATGGAGAGCCACAATAGCCATGGACAACGGAGCAGTTTCGTGAGTAACGAGTGCGGGCTGAAGGGGCCTGCCATCAATGGCCTCAATAGCAAGTGGAACAGACCAAGGCAAAACAGGAATGGAGTGCTTTGATACAAAAGCACTGTCAATGAAATAGCCCGCAGCACCGGAGTCAACAAGAGCCTGAGTGACTATGGAGAAGTCCACTCAGGAAAGGACAACTGTGACCAAAGGTTTCTCCTTAAGCGCTTCGGGGGACGAGGATAAACCACCCAAGGTCTGCCCCCGACAGGACCTTAGGTGTGAGCGTTTCCCGGCCGTGTAGGACAAGACTTCAAAAGGTGGCCCTGTAACCCACAATAGAGGCAGAGTCCCTCCCTCCTCCTAAAGGCCCTCTCCACCGCGGAGAGACGCGTGAATCCCAGCTGCATCGGCTCAGCAGTACCTGGTGACTCAGGACCAGGAGGCATGGGAGGAGAGGGAGGCATGGGTGGGAACGAACACGTAGGAGACAACGGGACAGGAGGCTTCCGCAAGCGCTCCTTGAAAGAGGGCCTCTCTCTGAGTCTGATATCAATTAGGATCAAAAAAGACACCAATGCCTCAAGATCCTCTGGTAAATCTCTGGCAGCAACTTCATCTTTAATCGCAGAGCCCATGAAAGAAGGCGGCAACAAGGGCTTCATTGTTCCAACCTATCTCTGCGGCAAGCATACGGAACTCAATAGCATACTGAGCAATAGATCTTGTACCTTGCTGAATGGACATGAGTCGTTTAGCAGCAGAGGAGGAGCGAGCCAGAACATCAAATACCCTTCGAAAGGAGGCCACAAATTCAGGGTAATTTGAAATCACAGGTTTATTAGTCTCCCACAAGGGATTAGCCCAGGAAAGAGCTGTGTCAGAGAGTAACGAGATGAGAAATCACACCTTAGCTCTGTAAGAGGGAAACGCCTGAGTTAACATCTCAAAGTAAATGCCCACCTAGTTCAAAAACCCACACAAGACACAAGTCTTGATAAAGGCGCAGGAGAGCGCTGAAACGCGTAGACAGACTATCGAGTGTGGATTTCGAAAGCCGCTACAGAACCAAGCAAGCGAGGATTCCAAGGAGATACACTCCCCCCACGATCCGGTTACCTGATTGGCCTCCAACGGAACACGTGAGACACACGACGTCAGGGAGAGGAAGTAAGCCGCCGGGAACTTCAAACGGAGAGACGCTGATCCTCCATTAAGGTATACCATCGGGCGTACAGCTTCCCAAGACCCCAAAGAAAAACGAGGTAAGACACAATCAGAAGTCCGGTTAGGGGGAGTGCAACACTACATTGTCCAGATTTGGAGACACAGAAGATAAGTCAAAGAACTCAGTTGTGGCCACAACTTCACTACATATTTTTCGCAACAAATGTATACATAATCTAAGAGTAAAGTTAAGGCACACAAGGAGAGTGTGCACTGAAGTATTTGATACCACATCACTAATCAGACTCTAACAGCCTTCTTATGTAAAAACGGACTTTTATACAAAGTTTTTTATTATATGTATGCCAACAATAGGTGGCTAATGGAATCATTCTGAATTTATCTTAGTAACATTTTATCTGTATAAATTTTATTTGTATCTGCATTTATTTTTATTTTTTATTTTTTATTTGTATCTGCATATATAACGTGAAATTTCATATAAAAATATTTTTGAACTTTAACTAGTTTGGTGTCATTAGATAGATATATCAATTTGGTATGAACTAATACAGAGGAGCAATCCATTCATTTTATGACTAACTAAGGGATTTAAAGGCAAATTACGAAACTATATTTTAAAGGCACATTGATTTAAAGGCATAAAACGACATTAGGTTCTCAAGGTATATACTATATGCACTATTAGCATAATATATGCACTATTAACACTATTAGCATAATATATGCACTATTAACACTGTTTAAAACCATAGGTTAACACTAAACAACATTAATATAGTGTTGACTATTTTTAATCACGAGGTGATAGACACTTGGAACAATTGTAAATACACATGAATAATATATAATAGATAATACATATAATTACCACATACATTAGTCCAACTCACAGCTAGAACTATTAGCGCTCCCCACACCCCCTCACACATACCTTGCTTAACCCTGATATTGGGAGAATATCAGAATTGGGGTAGCATTGTGAGCTGTAAAGGTTTGATAATAGTACACGCCACACACACCCCTAAACACAAGCAACTTCATCTTTAATCGCAGAGCCCATGAAAGAAGGCGGCAACAAGGGCTTCATTGTTCCAACCTATCTCTGCGGCAAGCATACGGAACTCAATAGCATACTGAGCAATAGATCTTGTACCTTGCTGAATGGACATGAGTCGTTTAGCAGCAGAGGAGGAGCGAGCCAGAACATCAAATACCCTTCGAAAGGAGGCCACAAATTCAGGGTAATTTGAAATCACAGGTTTATTAGTCTCCCACAAGGGATTAGCCCAGGAAAGAGCTGTGTCAGAGAGTAACGAGATGAGAAATCACACCTTAGCTCTGTAAGAGGGAAACGCCTGAGTTAACATCTCAAAGTAAATGCCCACCTAGTTCAAAAACCCTCTGCACTGAATAGGATCGCCTCCATATCGCTGAGGTAGAGGTGCAGAGCCGGACATGCTCCTGGTAGGCATAGGTGCAGCAGCGGAAACAGGAGCAGCCATAACTTGCGGGACACTTTGGTCCAAATGTGCAGTGCGAGTCAGCAGGGTTTGCAGAGATAGTGCAAATTGGTCCAAGCGGTGATCCTGTTCATCCATCCTGGAAATGATTGCAGGTAAAGGTGGATTATTAGCACCATCAGGATTCATGGCCTTTGCATAATGTCAGGGTGCCAGGAATCAGACTGAGACGAGAAGTGCAAAAATAATCACACCTTTATTAATAGCAAAAAATAATAAAAAGTTCACAAGTCAAATAACAAGCCAGGAGTCAAAACCAGAGCTGGTAGTCAGATGAGCCGAGTCAGGAGCCAAAGCGAATAGTCAGACGAGCCAGAATCAGGAACAAGGAAAACAGCAGAGTCAGGAACAAGCCAGGGATCAGGAACCAGGAAGGACATCAGGCAGCCAGGTAATACACAGGAACTCTCACAAACAGGCCTGAGACAACACAAAGGCAAAGCATAATGAACAGAGGCCCTTTAAATAATAAGTGATGACATCACAATTCTGAGACTGCATCCTGTCTCACATGGATGATGCACACCAGTCTGGCCATAAAAGAAAGTGCAGGAAATGAGCAGCATCCCCTGCAATGCACCATAGTCAGGAAGAGAGGTGAGTAAAATGGCTGCCAGCAGCACATGGCAAACGCAACAGGGAAAAAACCCTAACACTGATACAATGTCGGTCATAAGTGACGTTTTGGCCATGGTGTTTGGGTGATTTATAGTGCAAAATGTCTAATGATAGCGTGCTAGTAATAATTGCTAATTGTATACACTTGATTGTATCTGAGTGGCGTGAATGCTTTCAAAGTGGGCGTGTTTTTTTTTGTGTTTGTTGAAATTTTGTTTTTTCGCCAATAAATTGTAATGTGAAGTTTGAAAATGTAAAATATAACATATACAGTGTATCTTCTTAATGTTTGTTCATATGTGTAACAAATTGTCAGGAACCTACCTGTTACCTCCCACTGAGGTGTCATACCTGTTCCAGCCCTTTAAATGCTAGCTACGCCCTGTTCCTAGTGCTTAGTAATGTTGTTCACACCGCACTAGATGTTGCAATCTCCTAAGCTCTAAACTTCCAAGTTTTTCAAAAGAAGTTCTATACTGTTAGTTCTCTAACTAACACTCTCTCACTGGATTACAAAATTCATTCAGCGTTCCCTGCTGTGATACTCGGATTCATAACAACACTTTGAATTGATTTCTTTTGTTAATCATTTTGGAGACATCGTTCAACAAATTCATCTGAAGTTTTCTGCTACAACTAATTCATCTGAAGTTTTCTGCTATAACGAATTCGGACTCCCTGTCACTTTGCATACCTTCAGTTATACAACAAATTCACCGCATTCGGTGTTTCCAGAGTGCCGCAGCTCCGCTCCCCGGAACAGCGTGTGACGTCACCTGTCACTCTCAACACCCGACCAGTAACGCCTACTTCTCCCCACTCAGGGGATCGCAAGATAACTCACTCTCTCTCTCTGTCCACGCTGCCGGTAAGACTTGCAGCTAACAACTCGAGAGGGATTCTTTAGGCAGATTGAGTTGCTTAGTTTAACAAGAACTGTGTCTCTGGCTTTGTTGCATCTTATCTTGTCTCACAACTCAGGACTTCCACAACCCAGATAATACTACCAGAATAATAAGGTTGTTGTTCATTGCCAATACTACACTCTAAAAGTAGTTCACTAATCTCTTGTGGTAGTTGCAAAATAGCATCTAAGCCTCATCCATTATTTACTTACTCTGAAATTGAAACAACTTATGCTTACATTAGTCAATCAATTGCTTAAAATGCACTGAGCCATACATGCTATTGAATACATTGTTTCAATAGTTTTTTGCTTTGTGGAACAAACATTTAACGGTCTGCAGCTGTGATCACTACAACCCCTGCAACCTACAGGAATAATTACTCGTAGGGTTAATCCCTTACACAAATACTTAGTAAATGTGATGTTATATTAAAAAACACAAGTCCACGCTCAAATTATTGAAAGTGCATACTTGTGTATGATGTGTGCATAGACATGGCATAGAATCTGATTGAGGATTTTTGCTGCAATATTGTTCCAAAACTATAAAGTAACGGCTGACATATATAAGTGATTGACGAGATTTCAATATTTTACGTGTACCATTGAAATCGCAATAATAATGATTTTCCAAACCTCTTGTCTATGTATATGTAATATTGAATGAGAAAATGATTACAGAGACAGTAAAGTCCTAATAATAGAATCCCTATGGTTGAAGCTTAGAATGATGTTGTCATATTAGCTACATGCCTGTCTACTTTCCAAATCTTCGTTCTCTTGTTCTACTTTGAAACATTATTATTGTGTGATGATTACAAATATAAATGTGTGCTTTGTTGTTGTGTGATGTGTGTTATGTACATATATGTATGTATTGTGATTATCTCCCACATATATTCATTTTTATAATGCAGTATAGCATTGTTGTTCCTCCCAAAAAAGCGACAACTAGAAAATTTTCTAATGATATTTTTAAAGTAGACGAAATTCCTAATGGTATATTATGTTTAAATCCTGATGTTAAAGGGACACTAAAGCCATAATTTATTGTTCATGATTCAGACAGAGAATACAATTTTAAACAACATTCCAATGTACTTCTATGATCTAAATAGCTTAATTCTTTATATATCCTTTGTGGAAGAAATAGCATTGCACATGGGTGAGCCAATCACACAAGGCATCTATGTGCAGCCACTAATCATCATCTACTTAGCCTATCTAGATATGCTGTTCATCAAAGGATATTAAGGGAATAAATCAAATGATATAATAGAAGTAAATGAGAAAACTGTTTAAAATTGCATACTCTTTATGAATCATGAAATATAAAAATGGGGTTTATGTCCCTTTAAATATGTGTTAATTCTTGAAAATGATTTCCTATTTGTGATGATACAATTGATTGTGATTTATTTTTGATGTAATGTAATTTCGTAAATGATTTTGACCTTGTACTGATGTTCACACATGTAAAACACATAACTACGGTGTTAAATAGTATATTTCAAGATCTATTTGTCATTGCGGGACCTACGCAAGAATTAATGAATTAGGGCAAACTGTAGACCGCCAGTATTATGAGTTTAAAAAGATAAAATTAGCGCGTGCGTTACGGAAAGAGGCCGATAGCGTGCACAAGCACGTATTTCTCATAGAAGTCAATGAAGGAAAGAAATAGTAAAAAAAAAATTCCAACTCTCCTGTTGACCGCAAAGTGAGTGACGTCATGTTATTCTGTGAAATCATGATAATTTCATATTTAAAAAATGTTTTGTGTACGTAATCTGCTGTATATTGTTTGTATGTAGCTAATTATGTATGTTTGTGATGATATTTGTATAGATCTATAGCTAAATGATTGTATGTTCATGTAGGTCTATGTGAGTCAATGTAAAATGGCTTTGTGTGTTTTTTTTTCTAACACCCGAGATCTCGTATATTTCATCCGTTATAATAATTTTAAAAAATATTTTATTAAAATTTAATTTATTGGGGGAGGAGCTAGCAACCGAGCCGAACAATCGCACCATCACTAAGCTCCGGCTCAAGATCCATTTAAAGGCCAAAAAAAGCAGCATTTTCTAAGGGGTAATAAGGATACCATCACCAATTTTCAACATAGGAAAATCTGGTTAAGCCGCTGGATACCTTTTCTTTTTTTTTATTTATTCTTTTGGGCCGATCACTTCCCGCAGTCATTACACGAAGGCGGTCGCGGTCGAGGACTGTGCGCCACTGCAGATCTGGCCAATACAGGCATCCGCATGAAACCCTACTAAAGGGGAAGATCCCCTCCGGCCTCTCATACCTACTTCTTTGGTACAACAGCACGGGCCACCCACGCGGTGTGGCGCAGTGCAGCGATACCGGGGCCTAACACCTGAAGCCTTCTGCAGTGAGAGCGTAGGCTCCACACAGCATCTGTAACTCTGAACATAATCAGAGTATTATATAGGCAGCGACCTTTATCCATGCACTGGAGTTACGCACAGCACAATGGAGATGTCCTCATTACTATTGGAGGCAGAGCTACGTAAGCTTCTCAATGAACCCTTCAAGAGCCTCAATAAGTTAATTACCTCTTGTGTTGGACCTATCTTAGCCTCTACAACTACTAATGCAAGTCTGACACCTCTTTTACAGCCTCAAGAGCCTGACTTACCTGGCCAGGGAGGTAATCTGGATGTCACACTAGATGTGAGAGATTTGAATGTTAACCGAGAGGAGTCAGTTATTCTTACACTCCCACTGAACAACACCAGAGCACCCTACCTATATAATATTGACAAACAGCAAAAGTAACCCCTCTGCAAGCATCCCTCCCACAGCGGAACTTTGCTGAGATACAATAGATGAAGATAATTACCTTACAAGGATGGGGTGAGGACAGACATTTACTTTATCACTATCTAATACACCCCTCTCTCTGGTCGCCCTCTAGAAGGGTTGGCTCCAGGCGTGGCATCGGCTAAATTTATGAAGGGGTTGCATTCTCTTCCTCAATTGTAAAGTGGAACGCTTGTTATCATATTCAGCAATATACACTGTTATATATGTACAAGTGTTTACACTGTTTATTTTACCTGTTTTAAGGCTACATATGATTTTAATTTCTGCATGTTATGTTCTTCTTTGGAGTCTGGTAATGTTTAAAGCTAAATGTTAGACTCATCATCAATGCTATCCTAGTTAAAAGGAAGTTAAGTTTCCAACTCTCGCCATCTATTTGAAAATAGAGCCATAAGTCTGTTGGTTTTTATATGATATTCTTATGGTATCATATTTAGAATTTCCATGTTCATCCGCATAAGACAAATCCTTTTGGTCTCTATTTTGCTCACTAATAACTATTTTGTTATGATGCCATATTTCCCCCTACCATTTACTCTTTAGACAGCGGGTGGTGTGGTATCTGAGAGTTACCCATTTTATATGAGACTTCAAACTGAGTAAGGATGTAATAGTAAACGATTATATTCTATATATTATTGTTGTAGGTACAATTTTTGCGAATGTTATGGGTTGCCTTTTACCCCATAATCTACCCAAACTTGTTTAATATGTCCCTACTCTCAAGGGTTTTTTTAGTGGAGCAAAGGGGGACTGTATGCAGGTCCATGAAAAAAAAAAAAATCTCCCCTACTTAGAGGTGAATGTACAGATGTATGTTAGATAGTCATATTTGTTTTGCGGTTTCTACATGCAGTTACTAGATCTGAGTTATACTGTAATCAATAATTGCTGTACAATTGAACTACTGTTATTATACCTTGCGTATAAGGTTTTCATATAATTCTGAACAAGTATATCTCTGGGTATTTCATAAGATTTTTACACTGGAAGTGACACTGCCATGTGGTTAGCGGCAGAGATGACATGGCTAATATTATTGAAGTTAAAGACTTTTTTCACACTGTCTTTACTTTTTCTCCTCAATCAGCTTTATATTCCTCCAAGGGATCAACTTATGTCTACTTATAACCCTTTACTTATCAGTGTCTAACCAGACATATTATAGTAACTTCACTAGTTTCATTCTTCTTAATAGGCCTTATAAGACTATTTTTGCTATATCTAATGGCTGGTCTCCTAACACCCCCCCCCCCAAAAAAAAAAGAAGTAATCCGGTCACTTCCTTCATAACAAGAGACTATTTACGTGGTTTCCTTAGATATGCACCACTATTAATCTACTTTTCTTTAGTTCCTACAGTTATATCTCTATATATTATAGCCTGTAATGTTATGGATAGAGACTATGGGGCCTATCTATCAAGCTCCTAATGGAGCTTGATGCCCCATGTTTCTGGCGAGCCTGCAGGCTCACCAGAAACAGCAGTTATGAAGCAGCGGTCACAATGATCAACCCGATCTAATACGATCGGGTTGATTGACACCCCCCTGCTGGCGGCCGATTAGCCGTGAGTCAGCAGGGGGTGGCGTTGCACCAGCAGCTCTTGTGAGCTGCTGGTGCAATGCTAAATACGGCGAGCGTATTGCTCGCCGTATTCAGCAAGGTCTGGCGGACCTGATCCGCACTGTTGGATCAGGTTCGCCAGACTTTGATAACTAGAGGCCTATGTCATGACTTATTAGATAAGGGAAGACAGATTAGAAAAAAAGATCTATAAAATTTAACATTCCTGCAATTTTAGCTCTGAACAGGTGTATTGTATGTTTCTCCATCTAAGTACCGTTGGAATCTGGCGCCAACCCAAGGGCCCGGGGTGGCTTCGGATCCTGATAACCTCATATTGACCCATAGTTTTCAGTACTGAACTTATGTACGCTTACTATATACAACTCCACATATAGTTAATTTTATCTTTCAACTAATAGATAAATACCCTTTCAGTCAGTCTATTCTAATTTTATATCACCTAAAGTTAGTTGTGTTGTAATAGGTTTCTTCTTCTTGTCTATTTCATATTTACAGGTACAGAATAACTCTGATAACAAATATATTAGTAATATTACTATCTGCACTCCTACTTACAATAACTGTAGGACATTTTAAGATTGATTATTCTATCTTGTTGTATTTATATTCCTGTATTGGATTTATTTGCTGAAGGATGCTATTATAGTTACAGGATAATGGTTTTGTATTATATTCTGAATAAGGCTATCTAAATTCTAAGAAACAAAGCAAGCGGTGCTTACCCCCTGGCAGTATGATGGGCTACTTTCTTCAGCGATCCTGTTCAGCGTGTCTTCAGCGTGTGCACCATTCGCATTCCTACGGATGCCGATAGGAGCCAGATCCAGACGTCTCGGTCCAATGACGTCAGCAAAATTGGAGCATACAATGAGGAGACCGGCTAACTATCCGCCACAAATCCAAAGCACAATAGGTAAGATGCAACAAAGCGGGTTTATTGTCACAGGTACAGACAGTGCTTTAAAAACAAAAAGGGCATGCAGAAAAAAGCACCATACGGAATGCTCCGTAGGTTACAGTGCAGTAACAACAAACATACGCGTTTCGTGAGGGGCTGCCTCACTTGTTCACTGCTTTAAAATGTGTACTGGTCTGTAAGCCTAAATAGAGAGGTATCATGTTAATTAGACAGGTGTATTGCATTTAGTACTATAGATTTAATGTGTAAACTTATTTTTAACCCCTCATATACATAGGCTGCAATAGACAGTGTCAGTGCAGGACGGCAATGTTGTACAATTATCTTGTGTAAGAAATATATAAATGCAATTTATAATAAAACAGTTATACATGTAAACTTATTTTGTGCATTTAAAATATAAAGTTCTTACCACAGAAACAATATGTTAAACAGCAAATGAGACAATAAATGAAAAAATCAAAAAAAGAAAGAAGTCTCATTATATACAATGTCAGGATGCAGTATATTATACAAACAAATTAACGTCTGACTCAATATTTAAACCAGAGGGTGTCCTGGTGTTCATATTAAAGATCCACCTGACCTCCTTCTTACTTAACTGGTATTCCCTGTCCCCCCCTCTCTTGGAGAAGGGGACATGGTCAATTGCCTGAAAAAATGCTAGGGAAGAATCCCCCTGATGGTCAAATTTAAAGTGTGAGGCCACTGAGGTGAAAATATCTGGGTAATTTATATCTCTGATATGCTCCAATACTCTGTCCCTCAACCTTGCATTTATATATTTCTTACACAAGATAATTGTACAACATTGCCGTCCTGCACTGACACTGTCTATTGCAGCCTATGTATATGAGGGGTTAAAAATAAGTTTACACATTAAATCTATAGTACTCAATGCAATACACCTGTCTAATTAACATGATACCTCTCTATTTAGGCTTACAGACCAGTACACATTTTTAAGCAGTGAACAAGTGAGGCAGCCCCTCACGAAACGCGTATGTTTGTTGTTACTGCACTGTAACCTACGGAGCATTCCGTATGGTGCTTTTTTCTGCATGCCCTTTTTGTTTTTAAAGCACTGTCTGTACCTGTGATAATAAACCCGCTTTGTTGCATCTTACCTATTGTGCCTTTGGATTTGTGGCGGATAGTTAGCCGGTCTCCTCATTGTATGCTCCAATTTTGCTGACGTCATTGGACCGAGACGTCTGGATCTGGCTCCTATCGGCATCCGTAGGAATGCGAATGGTGCACACGCTGAAGACACGCTGAACAGGATCGCTGAAGAAAGTAGCCCATCATACTGCCAGGGGGTAAGCACCGCTTGCTTTGTTTCTTATTGTATTCATTGTGTCCATTAGCGGTAGCTCAGCGGGCAGTATACATAGGCCATTCTAGAAGCCTGGGCTTATTTTTACAGGGCGATCCCAGTGTTGGTTATTGTGCGGTGCTGAAGATACATTCCTTATTTATTGGCTATACTGCATCACTGGGACTTGGAAAGGGTTTTTTCTACAAGGTACAGTGCTTGTGTTTTTGTTTTTTTGTGGGCAGCAGATTATGACAGAAGTGCAGGATAGCTTTGTTTTGCGAGACTTAGAAGCGTCTCTTTATTCTTATGATCAGGATGTGGAAAGTATTACTAGTGACAATGAAAACACCATTGACAGTCTATTTTTCCATATCGATGAATTACGCAGAAAAGACATAAAACTGGACTTGGATATAAAGACTTTCTTGTTATATAAAAAATACCAACGAATTCCAAGGGGTTTAAGGATCAAAAAATTTCCATCTTTTCTAGTAAATGATCCTGTCTTTATCTCTAAATGGAACAAAATCCTTAACGACTGCTCCTTTGCCTTAATTGATCTGCTTGTGGAATTTAAGAAGCAAGAAAGGTTGGAAATAATTAACCTAATTAAAGCTACACAAACTGATTTACAACTATTGCAAGCAGATCCTGTATTTAAGGAATACGACATGAAGTTTGAGGCCAATATGTTAAAATTTTCAAAAGAACTTTGGGATTTTAAAAAAACTAAGCTATCTCGTGACAAAAGGGACTATGAAGCAAATAGAGTGTATAGATGGACTCAGACAACATTTAGAAACTCTAATGATAGAAAGTCCTTTTTGTTTAGTAGAAAAAATGATAACAAGGCTAAAAAACATGTGAGGTTTCAAGAAACTGAGTATGAGGTTGATACAACTGATATGGATTCTAATGAGGAAGGGATAGATCAGATAGATACTGCCTCGGTCCTGGATATACCTACAGACCCCTTAGAGCCTTCAAAAAACGAGCAGGCTCAGGGAGCAAAACAAAAAAGAAAAAAACAAGGAGAGGTAGTAGGGGCAGAAAAAGGAAAGGAATTAAAGAGATACCACATGAGGACCAATCGGACCCAAATCAGAAAGTACATCTGAAAAATGTGGTAAATCTCTCACAGTATCAATTAAATGACTCAGAACTAGAAGTTTTGAGTATGGGTTTAAATTTTTCCCCCACCACACACTTCAATCTTTTTGACACTATACTGGATATAAATAGTTTTGTAAGAAAATTGGTATTAAAAAAGCACTTTTTTGTAGATAATGAATTTGAGAGTGAGGGAGACAGGCAGGAAGAAACCACTAATCAACTAACTATATCTAACACTGTCTTAGACTTTACTGACCATTGCACTATTAATGAGTTAGTGGGCCTTATACAAGAAAGCGAGAATGTAGGTCACTCGCAGCAAATTAGATGTCCTGAATTGGCTGGAGTCAGCAAAAGCTCTTTCTATCCTGTGCATGCAAGGGGCAAAAATATTGATGTATTTCAGAGAACAATTGAAAATAAATTGAAGTCCCTTGCACAAAGGATAGAAAATGATCAAAGAAATAATTCCCCTCCTAACAATAAAAGCAAAAATAAGAACAATTTGAATGGCAATCAATATAAAGCATTAAAATCTTTGCAAGATAATGACACCATTGTGATAAAAATATCAGATAAAGGCGGCAATGTGGTCGTCATGGACAGGGAATATTATTTGTTTGAGGCAAAGCGTCAGTTGAGGGATACTGAGGTATACTGTAAATTGGATTCTAATCCAACAGCAAAGTTTAGATTGAAACTTGAAAGAATTCTACATCAGGGCAAATCCATAGGAGTCATAGCTGAAAGAAAACTTGAACAGTTCCTAATTAAGAATCCCAATGTACCTATTTTTTATTTTCTCCCTAAACTGCATAAAAATGCAACACACCCACCTGGTAGGCCCATCATCTCCGGAGTGGGCTCCCTTTTGGAGCCCACTTCTGAGTTGATAGATTCCTTTCTACAACCCCTAGTGGCCCAACTAACAAGTTATATTAGGGACTCCACACAAGTGCTTAATGCCCTACAAACTATTAATTGGAAACCTACTTATAGATTTATTACAGTGGATGTGGCTTCACTTTACACCTCCATCCCACACCAGGCAGGTCTTACATCAATTTCTAATATCTTGGACAGAATGTCTGGTTTTTCAGAGGATCTTAAACAGTTCATAATTTGGACTTTGGAGTTTTTATTAACTCATAATTATTTTTTGTTTGAGGGGTCTTACTATCTGCAGAGACGTGGAACAGCTATGGGGGCGAAATTCGCCCCCTCCTATGCCAATCTCTATATGGGATGGTGGGAGCTGCTCCACGTATATGCGGATAGTAACCCCTTCAAGGAACACATAATTTATTTTGGACGCTATATTGATGACCTGCTTTTGGTGTGGGATGGAGATGAGGAGTCTGCATCTAAATTTATGGAGTTTTTAAATTGCAATGATCTCAATCTGAGTTTCGTTGGATGTCAGAACACAACAAGGATTGAGTTTTTGGACATCGAAGTATCAGTTGATAATGGGTCAATTGTGACAGATTTACATAGAAAACCGACAAGTGGTAATACCATTCTTAACTATAGATCTTGTCATCCTCAACATGTACTCAAAGCTATCCCTAAGGGCCAATTTATTAGGGCAAAGAGAATTTGCTCTAATGAGACCCTATATAAAAAGCAGAGTGAGGATCTGTGTAGTAGACTCCAACACAGGGGATACAATAACCAATTATTGTTAAAAACTAGACAAGTTGTAGATAGCATGCCACGTGAGTCCCTTTTGCAATACAAAAAGGAAAGTAAATTATCTTCTAGCACCCCTAATTTATCTAATAAGGTGGTCTTCAGTACTCCATACAGTTTGGAATACAGAAAGATCTGTGACATTGTACAAGAAAGTCTACCTATTCTACAAACTGACCCTGTTCTGGAGAAAGTGATCTCCAGTGGTGTCAAATTTGTGTCCAGAAAGGCAAAGAGCATTCAAAATTATGTATCCCCTTCTTTTTTACCAGAAACTAAAAGAGGTACTTGGTTACCCACTAGATCTGGCTGTTTTAAATGTAGAGGCACTAGATGTATTACCACATTACGGAAGGGAATTCCTTTCAATCATATAGCACAGGGAAACAATACACAATTAGGTACAACCTTAATTGTAATTCAACACACATAGTGTATCTCATGACATGTAAAGGCTGCCAGGTCCAATACTTAGGAAAAACTAAAAGAAGGTTGAGGGACAGAGTATTGGAGCATATCAGAGATATAAATGACCCAGATATTTTCATCTCAGTGGCCTCACACTTTAAATTTGACCATCAGGGGGATTCTTCCCTAGCATTTTTTCAGGCAATTGACCATGTCCCCTTCTCCAAGAGAGGGGGGGACAGGGAATACCAGTTAAGTAAGAAGGAGGTCAGGTGGATCTTTAATATGAACACCAGGACACCCTCTGGTTTAAATATTGAGTCAGACGTTAATTTGTTTGTATAATATACTGCATCCTGACATTGTATATAATGAGACTTCTTTCTTTTTTTGATTTTTTCATTTATTGTCTCATTTGCTGTTTAACATATTGTTTCTGTGGTAAGAACTTTATATTTTAAATGCACAAAATAAGTTTACATGTATAACTGTTTTATTATAAATTGCATTTATATATTTCTTACACAAGATAATTGTACAACATTGCCGTCCTGCACTGACACTGTCTATTGCAGCCTATGTATATGAGGGGTTAAAAATAAGTTTACACATTAAATCTATAGTACTCAATGCAATACACCTGTCTAATTAACATGATACCTCTCTATTTAGGCTTACAGACCAGTACACATTTTTAAGCAGTGAACAAGTGAGGCAGCCCCTCACGAAACGCGTATGTTTGTTGTTACTGCACTGTAACCTACGGAGCATTCCGTATGGTGCTTTTTTCTGCATGCCCTTTTTGTTTTTAAAGCACTGTCTGTACCTGTGATAATAAACCCGCTTTGTTGCATCTTACCTATTGTGCCTTTGGATTTGTGGCGGATAGTTAGCCGGTCTCCTCATTGTATGCTCCTATCTAAATTCTAACTCTAGATAACTTCTACAGGTTTAATTATATTAAAATATTAGAAAATGTGAGGTTTATATTTTGTCGATAGGATTTTATCTGTGATGTAACATATATGACTGTATGCCTTTATTAATGTGACTACGAGTTTTTTCCTTTTTGTATTTCTTTTATGCCTTTTGAAGTATTGTTTGTTTGTCATGTTACATATTAAACCTCAATAAAAATTAATTTAAAAAAAATGTGTACTTTGTATAATATTTTTTTGAAACTTCTAATGGCTGTGTTATGGAAATTGATGCGCTATGGGCCAAAACGCTACAATTTGAGTAATAACGCACAACTTGTAATCTAGCTGATGGTCATTTAGAAACACAAAAATCTAATGTGCAGAGCTTTAGAAACATGAATTGTATGCCATTACCTAACATACAGGTAGATTACAAGTTATGGGCGCAACGGGGTGCGAAACGAATGCAACAAAAGTTTTGTTATTTCACACTCCATTGCACTGCCATTTCACGATTTCAAACAGCCGGCTTGTGAGTGCAATATGGTTGCATTGAGCTCCATAACGCACAAAATACAAGAGCTATTTTGATGTGCTTGTGCACGCTTTCCCTTTTAAACCTAACACCCTAACATAAACCCCACGTCTAAACACCCCTAATCTACCGCCCCCGACTTTGCCGACACCTACATAAAGTTATTAACCCCTAATCTGCCGCTCCTGATATAGCCGCCACTATACTAAAGTTATTAACCACTATTCCCCTGCACCACATCGCCCACACTATAATAAATCTATTAACCCCTATTCCACCACTCCCCGACATCGCCGCCACTAACGTTATTAACCGCTAAACCGCCAGCCCCCCACATTGCAACAACCTAAATTAAACTATATTAACCCCTAAACCTAACCCTAACCATAATTAAAATAGAGCTAAATTAAAGTTACAATTATTAACTAAATAATACCTATTTAAAACTAAATACATACTTACCTGTGAAATAAAACCTAAGCTAGCTACAATATACTGTAACTAATAGTTATATTGTAGCTAGCTTAGGTTTCATTTTTATTTCACAGTTCAAAGTTTGTATTTATTTTAACTAGGTAGACTAGTTAGTAAATAGTTATTAACTATTTACTATCTAGTTAAAATAAATACAAACTTACCTGTGAAATAAAACCTAAGCTGCCTTACACTAAAACTTAACATTACAAAATAAAAAAAACTACCATTACAAAAAATAAAATGCTAAAATTACAAAAAATTAAAAAAAACTACCATTACAAAAAATAACAAACGAAATTATCCAAAATAATAAAAAATATTCCTATTCTAATACCCGTTTTTAAAAAAAAAAAAACACCCCAAAATAAAAAACCCTAATCTATAATAAACTACCAAAGGCCCTTAAAAGTGCCTTTTGTGTGCCCTTAAAAGGGCCTTTTGTAGGGCATTGCCCTAAAGAAATCAGCTCTTTTTCTACAAAAGAAAAACAAACACCCCCTAACTGTATATAAACCCCCACCCCCCAAAATAAAGTAAAACCTAATCTACCCATTACCCTGAAAAGGGTATTTGTATGGGCATTGCTCTTAAAAGGGCTTTCAGCTCTTTTTCTGCCCATTTAAAATAAAAAATGTCTATTCTAAAAAGAAAAACACACCCAAAACGAAAAAAAAACATTACACAAAATAACAAAAAATTATCCAAAATAATAACAATTATTCCTATTCGAATACCCATTTTAAAAAAAGCCACCCCAAAATAAAAGAAACTTAATCTATAATAAACTACCAATAGCCCTATAAAAGGGCCTTTTGTAGGGCATTGCCCTAAAGAAATCATCTAATTTTTTTAAACAAAAATACAAAGACCCACTAACATTACAAACCCAAGAAATAAAAAAATCAATCTAAAAAACCTAATCTACCCATTGCCCTGAAAATGGCATTTGCACAACCAATAATCTAAAAAAAACCCCAAAAAACATTAAAAAAACTAACAGTAACCCCTCTTTAGGTACTCACAGTTGCTGAAGTCCCGCTTGAATCTTCATCCTGGCAGCTCCATCTTCACCCAGGCAGCATCTTCTATCTTCATCCCGGCGGCATCTTCTATCTTCATCCCGGCGGCGTCTTCTATCTTCATCCCGGCCGCGTCTTTTATCTTCATCCCGGTGGCGAGGAGCGGGTCCATCCTGAAGACATCTGGTGCTGGGCATCCTCTTCATACGGTTGCCGCCGTATACTGAATCTTCAATGCAAGAGAGTCTTTTCAAAATGGCGTTTAAATCAAATCAGCCAATAGAATTTCAGTAGCACTCATCCTATTGGCTGATTTGAACAGCCAATAGGATTTCAGTAGCTCTCATCCTATTGGCTGATTTGAATTTCCAAAATCAAATCAGCCAATAGGAATGCAAGGGACGCCATTTTGAAAATGCTCCCTTGCATTGAAGATTCAGTTTTTTTACAGGTAAAAGAGCTGTTTAACTTAGGGCAATGCCCTTCAAAGGGCCCTTTTAAGGGCTATTGGTAATTTATTGTAGGCTAGGTTTTTTTTTATTTTGGGTGGACTTTTTTTTATTTTTATAGGACTATTAGATTAGGTGTAATTCTTTTTTATTTTTGATAATTTCATTTGTTATTTTCCGTAATTTAGTGTTTGTTATTTTTTGTAATTTAGTATTTTTTATTTTTTTGTAATTATATACAATTTTTATAGTAGTGTTAGGATTTTTTTAATCTGTATTTTAGTTTTCTTTAATTGGTAGTTAGCTTAATTTTAGTTTAATAGCTATATTAGTTTAATTGTTAACTGTGTAGTCTCAGGGATTGGTGCACTTTGTGACAATCTCTCCAAATATGTAGATCATTTCCTCCAACCTCTAGTAAAACAAACTCGAGCATTTTTGAAAGATACTAAGGAGGCTATACTAAATTTTGAAGGCACATTATGGGAAGATAACATGTGGTGGATCACCTGTGATGTTTCCTCTCTTTACACCTGCATCCCACATGATACAGGTGTAAATGCTATAGAAATTGAATTGATAAAACAGAACTTTTCGAGTGTCCAGACTAAATTTTTGACGGATTGTATTATGTTTATACTTACCCACAATTATTTTGTTTTTGAGGGTGTGTTTTATTTACAAACCCAGGGGACGGCCATGGGTACAACATTTGCACCCTCTTATGCAAATTTATTTATGAATTTTTTTGAAAATCTTTTTATTTGGCCCGACAATAAGTATAGACATAATATAATGAAATACCATCGCTATATAGATGATATTATCATCTTGTGGAAAGGGGAGGAACAGGAGATAAGAGAATTTTATGGTTTTTTGAATCAGAACAACCTAAATCTAAAATTTACAGGCAACCATTCAAAAATTTCAATTGAATTTTTAGATTTAATTTTTTACACCGATATCAATAAAAAGATTGCTGTCACTATTTTTAAAAAACCTACTGAGAAAAACAGTTTTATAGATTTTAAAAGTGCCCATAAGAAGAGCTGGACCCACAATATACCATATAGCCAGTTCGTTAGGATGAGGAGAAACTGTACCCACCTGGAGAATTTTAATAAGGAAGCTAAATGTCTGGAAAATAAATTTTTAAATAAAGGTTACAGTCCCAGCTTAATAAATGAATCAAAAAATAGGGCTCTTGCAAGAAATAGGGAAGATTTACTCAAAAAGAACCAACCTAAAATTCAAGAACAAAAACCAGTGGATGAAACTACAATTAGATTTATTTCATCATATAATGAGGGGTCAAATAAAATTAAGAACATTTAAAAAAAACATTGGCCTGTTCTTAAAGCAGACCCTGTTTTAGGCACCCATTTAGGAGAGCAACCAACATGCACTTTTAAGAAAGGGAGAAACCTTAAGAACTTCTTGGCACCTAGTAAACTCAAGAGTAAAAAAGAAGAGAAAACAGCATCTTCTAGTAATTGGTTAACAGGTACTAAAAGCACCAACAAATGTGGGAAGCTGAACTGTCAAATGTGTAAGCACATAAATAAAGCTAGCAAATTCTATAACTCTGAGAGATCAAAAGAGTTTGACATCAGGGTCAGAAGTAATTTTTGTTGTATATTTGTTAGAATGTGGGTGTGGCCTATTTTATGTAGGCCGCACCAAAAGAAAAATCAAAAGAAGACTCTATGAACACATTTATAATATAAAAGAGAAAATTAATAAACACAGTGTTCCAAGACATTTTATGGAATGTCACAATAGTGATCCTTGTAATCTAAAGATACAAGTAATAGACTGGGTCCCCCCTAGTGAACATGATAGGCTTTTAAAACTACGTAAATTGGAGACCCTTTGGATCTACAAAATTAACTCTTTGGCACCTCTGGGGTTAAATATAGAGATTGATGTGGCAGCGCATATGTAGCCATTTCTGTTGACTGTTTTCCTCTATGGCTTCTATTTGTTGTTTATTTCAGGCTATGAAAGATGATTACTATTTTCTGTTTTTTTGGATATCAGTATTTTAGTCATTATAGAAAAATGTTTTAAGCTTTTTTATATAAGAAGGAAACGTTCTAGATAGACTTACAATTTTAAACCTGATGTTTTTAATGTCAAGCTATGCATAATGCGTTATAACATATTTTTGTGTGCAATATTGTATATAATTATTTTATTGAATATAACATTTAATGTTAGAAATGTTCATTTAACATTGGATGTTTAAGTGTTGTTTTTAAATAATGAGTGTCTTGCCCCTAAAGGTGTGGCTATAATCACCAACACAGGTGTATCCTATACCTGCATAGATTTTTTGTAGGTATATAGGGGCCTCCCTGTTGTTGCAAGTCATTCACTATTTTCCTCTTGAAAAAGCCAGTCCGCTCAGACGGGGGAAACGCGTTGAGGTGTTCTGTGTATAAAGCATACACATTTTAAGCTTGAATATCAGTGATCATACCTGTAGGTGAGAAGTGGATCCTAATACCGCTGTTTACCGCTACCCCTGCTTGATCATCTATACATCTATAGTTCTATGTGTACAGTGATGCTTTGCATCTGGTGAGTTTGCTACTTACTATATGTGTTTCGTCTGGCTACTTGTTCCAATAAATCCGCTTGAATCTGGGTGCGCTTTTTTGTTCTTTTTTTTTTTTTGTCCTGTGTAGTTAGGGGTTACTAATTTAAATTAGTTTTTTGCTATGTGGGGGCTTTTGGTTTAGGGGTTAATAGTTTAATTTAGTATATTTCGTTGTGGGGGCTTGCGGTTTAGGGGTTAATAGGTTTATTATTGTGGGGGCGGTATCGGGGAGCGGCGGAATAGGCGTTAATAACTTTAGTATAGTGGGGGCGATGTGGGCCGACGGCAGATTAGGGGTTAATAATATTTAAATAGTGTTTGCAATGCAGGAGGATGGTGGTTTAGCGGTTAATAACTTTATTATAGTGGCGGCGATGTTGGGAGCGGCAGATTAGAGGTTAATAACTTTAATATAGTGTTTGCGATGTGGGAGGGCCTCAGTTTAGGGGTTAATAGGTAGTTAATAGGTGTTAGTGTACTTTGTAACTCTTTAGTTATGAGTTTTATGTAACAGTTTTGTTGCGTAAAACTCATAACTAATGCTCTCAGATGGCGATACGGATCTTGTCGTTATAGGGTGTAACGCAAGCTTTTTAGCCTCACCGCAAAACTTTACGAGTGCGGTACTGACATTACGTTACAGGCTAAAAGGCTTGCAGGACAGCTATACCGACAAGACTTGTAATGGCTGCTTTGCTGTTTTGACAATTTTTTCAGCGTTAAAACACAAACTCGTAATCTAGGCGACAGTTTGTCAGAAAAGTCATCTGCCTCCATTGCCCATCCATCAGAAATTACCCTTGTAGAATGAGCCAACAATCAATTAAGAATATGTGTCCTAATAATCACGAGAGACTGCAATGATGTAACTTACAATCTACTGAAAAAACAAATCTTTGGTTGCATATATCCTTTGCTTTGTCTCTGTGTAGGTAGTTTCCCAGTCTGCTTCTATGAAACACACCAAACATTTAAGGATGTTTCCCATATACTAGTTTCTATAGTTTCTATTTGGAAGGTATACGACTTGGACAACAAATTTATTAAGAATTAAATTCAGGCACAGACTGGTGAATTACTTTGTCCTGATGAAAAAAAGAATAAATAAAAAGGAGAGCAAGATGGCACATGTGTCTTAGTTAATAGAGCAGCAGAGGTCATAATCAAAATTTAATGATCTTTTATTTCACTATCATGAGGCATAGTTAGATCAGGAACACCTAGCTTCTCTGTAAATATTAGTTCTGCTCTATTTTAGTTTTTATCTTTTTTGGTGTCACAACATGGTTATCTGATTTGTTGAGATGGTTGTGCTTTTATGTCTTATTCCAAATAAGCAGCAGCACCAATCTTCAAAAATACAGCAACAACGTTGCGGTCTAACTGACTTTAGTCATGTTGATATAATCAATATTCTTCTTCAGCTCCCTCTATAGGTGGATATCTATTAAAAGATTGCCTATTTGGGGGGGCGGAGCCAGCTACTAAAGCAGCCAGACGTGTTTTTGGGAAGCTCCGGGCTTTCAGCTACAAATATAGAAATTAAAACATATTTAAAAGCCTGAAATCACTCTGCTGCTCAACTAACTATTACATATTGGCTGTTCCATACTAAAAGCAAAGAAAGTTTTACTATAATTGAGTTTTTTGTCACTGAAATACTTTTCTTTCAAACTACCACGTGGAGCCATTGAACACTGCTTACATACAACTACTACGACTATTATGGAGGCGCTACAAGCCTGGGAGCAGAATACTCAGCTACTTTTGGAGAGGTATTACCGGAGTCTAGCTGAAGACCTAATGATGCTATGGGATTGCCTATCTACGCCACAAAACAAAGAGTCCAAGAGATCGGACATGCTGCGAATGGGTGGAAACAGCGTAGTCACAGAGGATCCAGCTATGCGGAGACTGGAGACTGAGCTGAGATCGGCGCCCTTACAACAAGTGGGCAATGAATATAGTAAAGTGTCAGAGGTTCTCCCACTTACTATTCCCATGGCCTTTTCACCCGCCCAGGCCTCGGAGGATACAGCCGACCCATGGAGTGAAGATATAAAGGCGGAAATGAAAGATCCGGTTGTACACGCGGATGCACTATCGACTTCTAGTTTGCTCCAATACAAGTCTGAATCGGAAGGTCTGCTGAAAAAGCCTAGCACCTCCTACTTTGAAGAGAGAGTGCCAATCCTTTCGCTGGGAGCCCAGCTGTGCCACACCGTGGCAGATGGCTTCCCTTGCCCTGCAGGCTTTGAGATGTATGTGCTCAGAAGGGGGCTAGTTCTTGTGCAATGGAACGAGCATGTAAAATGCGGAGTGGGCTAGTTTATGATCCCCTTGCTTTAATATAAAGGACAGCTTACTTTTACCTAGATTTGGTGTCTTTAGGACGTTGTGTGTTTTTGTTACATTTTTTTCAGTCTGGACTGGCTTAGTCCATTTCGAGGTTATTGAACCAGGGAGTGCCTCATCATTTTCTAGTTGCCTATGTGTTTTGACTCTACAAATGGACTATATAAACGTACCCCCCTAAGGAACTATGTCAATATTCTCTCCTAACTTATGGGCTATGAGCTGTTAGGGTATATTTCTTTTTATTTTTCCTTTCTCTATTGACCCCCATCGCTAATGTATACTACCTTCACAGAGGTTTCTGCTGTTTGGTTACATACTCCTATATCATTCATTACTCCGTTAATAGCTTGTATAGACGATATGGTCACGGATAATCACCCCACTTCATTGTTTATTATATGTGAGCTTATCTACTGTCACTGTGTATGGTTTGCTAGCTCTATACTTACATTACATTTATAGGCTATTTAGATATACCATGATACAATTACATACAATGTCCTCTAACTATAGCTATATATCTTTTGTTTTAGCCATAGTTGCTTGTATGCTCCTACATGCTAGATCCCTAGTTTCCTTATATCACTATATATATTGTATATGCAGGGGGGGTATGCCTTTATTTTATACTTGAGTATGATTTTAATGGAAACAGCAATTTAGACACGGTCAAACACTCTACCTGATTGCCCATAATATGTAAACTTGGTGGCTTTTTTGTCTATAGTTTTTCAAGATTCCCTAAATCTTACTATTATTTATTGTATATGTGTGATACCTAATTTAATTGCAACACTTCCTTCTTGGTACAAGAGGGGAAATATCCCTATAATGTGACTACTGTACATTTATGCCTCCTAGGCCCGATCCTCCATAGAGGATATGTGACAGGATAGACCTTCATGTAAACTACACTATATGTTGTAGTAGATTTTTCTATCTATGTGTATATTCTTTATCTGATATGGCAAAACATCTAATGTACATCTATGTTTTCTGTTGCATTATAACTTGTTCTATTTGCAGACAGTTACAGGGAAAATATAATAAGCTCACATTCTAATTCTAAGTTTACAGGACTATTCAAAATATACTCATGCCTGTTAAAGCTACTTTTACTAAGGTCTAGTCGGGGGTAATTTTCACGTACTATTATTATATACAAGTTAAGGTTATTTTATATTATTGCTATAGTTATAATCGCTATGTTTTGTGCCACATGTATGCTGTTTATATATTTGCCGTAGCTCATGATGCCACGCCTACCCCCTACTTTATACTTTAACAGATATATTTCCCTGTAGAGATCTCTCTATTTTATTTTGATGGCCCACTTATTCCTCACATCTGGTACTTCTCTCCAAACTAGTATTAATACTTTTAACATAGCTACTCCTTCCTTCCTAGACCAGTGGCTAGAATAGATTATGATATCTCACATGTATTGAATATCTAACAATGACCAGTATTTTTTTTTATTTTTTTTTATATATATTTTTGTATAAACCCCCTCTAAGTAGCATTGATTGGTTTATTTTACATAGTCTTCTTGTGGATATATCTCTACATATGCGCCCACGGCCTGGGTCCTAAAAGAGTATATGGTTTTATATATATATATATTTAGATTTTCTCAAACCTAACTTTTGATTGGATATATGCACTAAGTTAGTCTAACCCCATATTCAGCTATAGTTAATCATTATGTTGTGCATAGGGTTCTCCTGGGGGTTGATATAGGTTATTTAGCTTGGAAGGTGTGTCACCTGTGACCAAGATAGCGCATCACCATTTTGCTATTAAGATCACTGTTATTAATATTGACAAGTAATAGTAGGTTTTTGACAAGGTATGTTTCAAGGTTTAATTATACCAACAAATATTTTTTTTAACTTTAGAATTGCTCCTATGATCAGTTACAAGATGTTTATTCACCCCTCTTATTCTGTAATGCTAAATTTATATGGGCTAGGTTTTATGGGTCAGCTCTCCCTCCTCTTCCTTGTTTGGCAGATGGAATGCGATATGTATATTCCCACCCAATATATTTTAAGCCCCAGGTATGTAATATTCAACTATCCCCTAGATCTCCCTTAATTCTAGAATATATACCCCACTTACTGAGACGAATTGGTATATCCAACATGTTCCCCTAATGGAATACCCCCATGTATATGCTCATAGATCCTGCGCTATCTAGTGTCTTATAGCTCATATCTATGTTGCCCTATAAATGCCTCTCTAACAGCAACTTTAGATGTTTTGCCATAATTCACGTAACATTCTCTTATTTGCTCCGCCCCTCCTTTCTCCCCCCTACTAGACGAGCAGCGCTTGCAATCTGAACTCCCCCCCATACTCCATGTTTACTTCTAAAGCCTATAAGAGGTTTCAAATCTGACTATCAGTTATCCCTTACTATGCTAGATTATCTGGCCTAAAAGTGGTTTCATAATTAGTCAGTCTTATCTGCTATGTTATTGCAAAAAACGAGGTTTTATAAGCCTATATAATGTTTATCTTATTATTGCTAAAATATTTCACTACATTTTATTTGTATTTTTATTGTGTAAAGGCGTCCATTGTTTTTCTGTATGTTATGCAAAACCTCAATAAAATAATTATTTGAAAAAGATTGCCTATGCACCAATGGTACTGAATTGGAAGTTACCATTTAGAAAAGATATTTAGAAAAAAACATTTAGAACAAATATTTAGAAAAATCTATTTAGAAAAAAATGTGCAATGCATCCGATTGGAATGAACAGGGAGATAGATTGGAACCCTTTTTCTAGACAGTTTTTTTTCTGGACAGTTGTTTTCTAGATAGTATATTCTAAATAACATAGTAACATAATAGATAAGGTTGAAAAAAGACTGAAGTCCATCAAGTTCAACCTATACAAATCTAAAATACTTACAAAAAGCTCCAGTTAAGCTTAAATAACCCCACTAAAAGGTGACCCATTTAATACTAGCAATCATATCCATGAATTTTGTTTATATACAGAAATGTATCCAGACTATTTTTAAATGTATTTAGGGTACTGGCATTCACTACCTCCTTTGGTAATGAGTTCCACAATTTTATTGCTCTTACAGTGAAAAAATGTTTCCGTTGCAGGAGATTAAATCTCCTTTCCTCCAACCTTAAATTGTGACTTCTTGTCTTGGAATAAGCAGAGCTTCTGCCATCTCTGAATATGGGCCCTGAATATATTTATATAAAGTAATCATGTCACCTCTCAAGCGCCTTTTTTCTAAAGAAAACAGACCCAGCTTGGCTAGCCTCTCCTCATAGGTTAATTTCTCCAATCCCCTTATTAGCTTTGTGGCCCTTCTCTGAACTTTTTCTAGTTCTGCAATATCTTTTTTTGTGATCGGTCCCCAGAACTGCACTCCTGTTCTAAATGTCTTTTCTAAATGGTTACTTCATATTGTTTTTTAAAAACAATGTATATAAATTAAGTTCTATTGGTGCATATGCAATGTGCATAGGCAATGTGCCCCCGAGAATGGTATTTTAAAGGACGCCTACTCTTAAACAAAAACTGGCACCTAGTAAAATAGTAACATCAAAGAGATTAACCAATACAAACAAACAACCATCCTGTCAAACAGTAAACATCAATCAGAAAATGGGCACTTTCAAATGTAATCATGGGAGGTGTTTTATGTGTAAATACATCTCACATGGAATAAATTTCATTAGAATAAATACCAAGGGTGAAATAATATTCATCAAAACCCATATTACATGCAATACCAAATTTGTGATCTATTCCTTAAAGCAGAGCTTTCCAAACTTTTCATGTTGGTGACACACTTTTTAGACCTACATCATTTCGTGACACAGTAATTCAGTTGTACTAGCAAACAGGAGGTTAAACTAACTTGTTTTAAGAGATACACGGACACATACATAAATTATATAATAACTAAATGTATTTACAAGTAACAGTATGTATGTGCAAGAATTAAAAAAAAGTTTAAGAACACCAATAGCTACTTAATATTTTAATGGGATGTATGAGGTTGATGGGATGAACACGGTTTCTGAATATATTTAGTGGAATATTAGATAAAGACACTCACATTTCATCATCAAGCATTTTTAAGCTTCCACTTCCTATCCAAATATGAAGAGCAGGAGCAGCAATGCATTACTGGGAGCTAGCTGACAAAAAAAACCACTTTGACTTCTGACTTCAGCTCAGCGTTTAGGCTGCTGTCCTCAGACCTCTGCGAGTCCGACTGACTACTGCCTGCACTGCAAACACACTGCTGTTCCACTCACTGAATACACGTGCAGTCACAAGCCGATTGAGGAGACTACACGTGCAGTCAGGAGCCAATGGGAATAGTTTCAGTTCCCACTAAGCTGTGCCAATAGGTTAAGATGATATGTGACCCACTAGGTATCAATCACATGTCAACCACGTGATATGCGTAGCAGACAGGCGGAAAGTCGGAAACCAAAAAAAAACTTTTAAAAGAATTTTTAATTAAAAAAAAAGCGTGCTGAAGCAGGGACACACCTACACACTGTCACTGACACACAGTTTGGAAAGCACTGCCTTAAAGGGACACTGAACCCAATGTTTTTCTTTTGTGATTCAGATAGAGCATGCAATTTTAAGCAACTTTCTAATTTACTCCTATTTGCAAATTCTTTTCATTCTCTTGGTATCTTTATTTAAAATGCAAGAATGTAAGTTAAAAAAGAAACAACACACAGGATGCAGGCACTACTCCAAAGCCCAAGGAATTAAAAAGTAAAAAAATCCTTTATTGTAACATATTAAAAAATACACAAACAGGCATGGCAGGACAGGTATAGACAGTCTGACGTGTTTTGCGCCCCCTAGCGGCGCTTACTCATAGACAATATTTCCTTGTTTACCCCCTTCAGAGGCTTTCACTTCCTGGTGGTGTGGACGTACAACGAGTGCTGCGGTTGCATCTCTTCCTAATGTAAGTTTAGATGCCAGCCCATTTTTGGTGAACAACCTGGGTTGTTCTTGCTGATTGGTGGACACATTCACCAACCAATAAACAAGTGCTGTTCAGGGTTCTGAACAAAAATTATATCTTAGATGCCTTCTTTTTCAAATAAAAATAGCAAGAGAACAAAGAAAAAATGATAATAGGAGTAAATTAGAATGTTGCTTAAAATTGCATGCTCTATCTGAATCACAAAAGAAAAAAATTGGGTTCAGTGTCCCTTTAACATGTAAATGTGGGCTTCAATATTTAGGCCACACGTCCAGAAAAATACAGACCAGATGGAGCGAACACTTAAGTAACATCAAAAAGGGTTCGTTCCTACATAGTGTATCAAGACACAATATGCTGGAACATAAAAAATTAGAATTTTCCTTCATCATTACCCCCTAGAAATCATTCCTACTTTGGTAGACTATAACAGATTCTCTAGGTAACGACAAAGGGAAACCTACTGGGTCTATAGATTGCAGTCTTTATTCCCCTTGGGACTCAAAGAAGTCGTGGACACAGCTGTTTTCACCAGATGATCTTTGATGCACACTGGGTGAATAATACATACTAAGGGTAGATTTAACAAGCAGCAGATGCTGCTATCTACCCCCATAGTTTCTGGCTTGCCGGAAACAGAAGTTAAGACGCAGAAGTCGTAAGACTGCTGCTCCTTAACTTATCCGCCATCTTATAGGTGGCAGACTGCAATCATCCCAATTTAATACGATCGGGATGATTGACACCCCATGCTAGCGGGCCGATTAGCCGCGAATGTGCAGGGGGCAGCATTTCTGAAGCATTTCACCAGTGTATGCTGTCTGCATTTAGCGATGTCGGTGGAGATGTTTCACTACAGCGAATCATGACCACTTGACATATGATAAATTGGCCCCTATATCTTATTTAGCACACAGCACCTCATTTTGCAGAACTACAGCCCTTCCTATATAGTTAGCCTATGGAATACCGCTAATCATTTAATTTTCACCATATATCACTTAGTGATGTAATCACCTTTTTATTTTCTCAAGATTAGTTCCCCCTCTTTTAGGTATTTTTCCCTTATATATCCTATAGTTATGCCCTTTACAGTAACACTGACATATACATAACACTACTAGTAGATCATATAATTTCACCATTTCAGATGGTTCCCTAATTCACAGTTCACATATTATCACAAGATCTTATCACCTTGGAGGGTTTGTTTTTATTGTTAGTGACTTATATTTCCCTCCCTTAGTTGTTTTTCAGGATTATAATATTAATATACCACTTATAAAAGTCTGCGTCTTTTAGAGCGTTTAATATATAGAGACACTTAACCGATATTACCACTTATATTTCTCTGTATCACTCGAACGATACATTTTCACACAACCAATATATAGCACTGATCCTATTGGATCACCCACACCTTACCTTTTTAACTTTCAACCTATCCACACAAGCCACTTATATCTAATATAGGAGGATTATAAATAGTGCTGATCCTATTGGATGATCCGCATGTAAGCCTTTCATTTTTCCACCCATTTATACAAGTCCCTTATTTTAAATATAGGAGTATCTCTTTAGTTCTAGCTGCAGTGTTATATCCTCTTCTGCTTTTAGCGGATTAATCCAGACAACAATGAGTTTACTTTAACACCTACACAAAAAAATATACACATACTATTGAAATAACAACAGGCGCAAATGCTTCACACTCATTGGTGTTCATGAGTCATGTGACTACAGCTAAAGCTGATACTCTTCTCAGGAAATGGCTAGCATTATCTGACAAGTCAGGACGTATAACACGTCAGACATAATTACAATAATAGAATTAGACTACTCAGCTTTGAAGAACGGTATTGTTTACTCAATGTGGTTAGAAGGATCCGTGAGATTGCGGGGAGAGGGGTGGAGAAAAGAGTTTTACAATTTCACCTGTCATAAAGACAAAACCAGTACCGATGGTGCCGTAAATACCAATTGTCCTAAATAAATATTATTGTGCATAAGATGCATGCGAAAAAAAATTAGGTGAAAAAGCAAAAAGCATGTTGGTAACTATTTAAAGGGACACTGAACCCAATTTTTTTTCTTTCGTGATTCAGATAGAGCATGCGATTTTAAGAAACTTTCTAGTTTACTCCGATTATCAAATTGTCTTCATTCTCTTGGTATATTTATTTGAAAAGCAAGAATGTAAGTTTAGATGCTGGCCCATTTTTGGTGAACAACCTGGGTTGTCTTGCTGATTGGTGGATAAATGCACCCACCAATAAACATGTGCTGTCTAGGGTACTGAACCCAAATTGTCTGGCTTCTTAGCTTAGATGCCTTCTTTTTTAAATAAAGTTAGCAAGAGAACAAAGAAAAATTGATAATACGAGTTAGAAAGTTGCTTAAAATTGCATGCTCTATCTGAATCACAAAATAAAAAAAATGGGTTCAGTGTCCCTTTAACAAGATGTTATGTAATTACGTGGTACATCTTATAAATACTGTAACAATTTAATGTTTTTAGATACAAATTATGTATGTTCCCACTGTACTATGTAGTTGAATTAGTCTGCACAGGAGTTTTGTCGTCAATTAGGTCAATGTATGTATCCATTGCTCTGTGTTGTTTAATTACACCTAGATTTAGAGTTGTGCGTTAGCCTTAAAAAGCAGCGTTAAGGGGTCCTAACGCTGCTTTTTAATGCCCGCTGGTATTTAGAGTTTGGCAGGTACAGGTGTACCGCTCACTTTTTTTCCGCGACTCGAGGCTACCGCAAATCCCCTTACCTCAATTGCGTATCCTATCTTTTTAATGAGATTTGCCTAACTCTGGTATTACGAGTCTTGGAGAAAGTGAGCGGTACAGCCTCTACCTCCAAGACTCCTACCGCATAAAAAAGTCAGTAGTTAAGAGTTTTATGGGCTAACGTCGGAACATAAAACTCTTAACTACAGTGCTATAAAGTACACCCATAAACTACCTATGAACCCCTAAACCGAGGCCCCCACATCGCAAACCCTATAATAAAATAATTTAACCCCTAATCTGCCGACTGGACACCGCCGCAACCTACATTATAGCTATGAACCCCTAATCTGCTGTCCCTAACATCGCCGATACCTACATTATATTTATTAACCCCTAATCTGCCCCCCCAATGTCGCCGCAACCTAACTACACTTATTAACCCCTAATCTGCCGACCGGACATCGCCGCCACTTTAATAAATGTAATAACCCCTAAACCGCCACACTCCCGCCTCGCAAACACTATAATACATTTTATTAACCCCTAATCTGCCTCCCCAACGTCGCCGCCACCTACCTACACTTATTAACCGCTAATCTGCCGACCGGACATCACCGCCACTATAATAAATGTATTAACCCCTAAACCCCCGCCCTCCCGCCTCGCAAACACTATAATACATTTTATTAACCCCTCATCTGCCCTCCCTAACAT
Source organism: Bombina bombina (assembly GCF_027579735.1). Lineage (NCBI taxonomy): Eukaryota > Metazoa > Chordata > Amphibia > Anura > Bombinatoridae > Bombina > Bombina bombina. The sequence goes on from NC_069503.1 coordinate 782,972,013, forward strand.
TGCCGCCACCTACCTACAAATATTAACCCCTAATCTGCTGCCCCCAACGTCGTCGCTACTATAATAAAGTTATTAACCCCTAAACCTAAGTCTAACCCTAACACCCCCCCTAAGTTAAATATAATTTAAATAAATCTAACTAAATTTACTATAATTAAATAAATTATTCCTATTTAAAACTACATACTTACCTATCAAATAAACCCTAAAATAGCTCCAATCAGCTAATCGGATTGAACTTCAATCCGATTGGCTGATTACATCAGCCAATCGGATTTTTCCTACCTTAATTCTGATTGGCTGATAGAATCCTATCAGCCAATCAGAATTCGAGGGACGCCATCTTGGATGACATCATTTAAAGGACCAGTCATTCGTCGGGTAGTCGTCGGTAGATGGATGTTCCACGCTGGAGGTCTTCAAGATGGAGCCGCTCATCGCCGGAAGGATGAAGATAGAAGATGCCGCTTGGATGAAGATGTCTGCCGGTCCGAATGTCCTCTTCTAACCCGATCGGATGAAGACTTCTGATGGATGGAGGACCTCTTCTGCCCCGATCGGATGAAGACTTCTGCCCGGCTGGAGGACCACTTGTGCCCACATCGGATGAAGAGTTCGGCCCGGTTGGGTGAAGACGGCTCAAGGTAGGGTGATCTTCAATGGGGTAGTGTTAGGTTTATTTAAGGGGGGATCGGTGGGTTTTAGAGTAGGGGTGTGTGGGTGATGGGTTGTAATGTTGGGGGGTCTTGTATTTTTTTTTACAGGTAAAAAAGCTGATTACCTTGGGGCAATGCCCCGCAAAAAGCCCTTTTTAAGGGCTGGTAAAAGAGGTTATTACTTTTGTAATTTATTATAGGGTAGGGAATTTTATTATTTTGGGGGCTTTTTATTTTATTAGGGGGCTTAGATTAGGTGTAATTAGATTAAAATTCTTGTAATATTTTTTTATTTTTTGTAATTTAGTGTTTTTTTTTTTTACTATAGTTTAGTTTATTTAATTGTATTTTAGTTTAGATAATTCTAGGTAATTTATTTAATTAATTTATTGATAGTGTAGTGTTAGGTGTAATTGTAACTTAGGTTAGGATTTATTTTACAGGTAATTTTGTAATTATTTTAAGTAGGTAGCTATTAAATAGTTATTAACTATTTAATAGCTATTGTACCTAGTTAAAATAAATACAAATTTGCCTGTAAAATAAATATAAATCCTAAAATAGCTACAATGTAATTATTAATTATATTGTAGCTATTTTAGGGTTTATTTGATAGGTAAGTATTTAGTTTTAAATAGGAATAATTTATTTAATTATAGTAAATTTATTTAGATTTATTTAAATATTTAACTTAGGGGGGTGTTAGGGTTAGACTTAGGTTTAGGGGTTAATAACTTTATTATAGTAGCGGCGACGTTGGGGGTGTCAGATTAGGGGTTAATATTTGTAGGTAGGTGGCGACAATGTTAGGGAGGGCAGATGAGGGGTTAATAAAATGTATTATAGTGTTTGCGAGGCGGGAGGGCGGCGGTTTAGGGGTTAATACATTTATTATAGTGGCGGTGATGTCCGGTCGGCAGATTAGCGGTCAATAAGTGTAGGTAGGTGGCGGCGACGTTGGGGGGGGGGCAGATTAGGGGTTAATAAATAAAAAGTAGGTGTCGGCGATGTTAGGGACAGCAGATTAGGGGTTCATAGGGATAATGTAGGTGGCGGCGGTGTACGGAGCGGCATATTAGGGGTTAATAATATAATGTAGGTGTCAGCGATAGCGGGGGTGGCATATTAGGGGTTAATAAGTGTAAGGTTAGGGGTGTTTAGACTCGGGGTTCATGTTAGGGTGTTAGGTGTAGACTTAGAAAGTGTTTCCCCTTAGGAAACAATGGGGCTGCGTTAGGAGCTGAACGCTGCTTTTTTGCAGGTGTTAGTTTTTTTTTACAGCCAGCTCAGCCCCATTGTTTCCTATGGGGATATCGTGCACGAGCACGTTTTTTCCAGCTTACCGCTACCGTAAGCAATGCTGGTATTGAGGGTTGAAGTGGAGCTAAATTTGGCTCAACGCTCACTTTTCTGAGGCTAATGCAGCCATTCAGAAAACTCGTAATGCCAGCGTTGTCTTAAGGGTGCTCTGGAAAAAAAAGGAGCGTTAGAGCCGCAGCTTTTTACCGACAAAACTCTAAATCTAGCGGTTAGTTTGCACATGATTTTTTTTGTCAATTAGGGATGCCATTGGTTATTGTGTCTTTTAAATAAGAGCTGTATAGTTTGGATCAGAAATGAAACAACCAAGTTCAGAGCTGAAAAACGCATTGCATATTTTTAGGGGACATCTAACACCCCCTATACCTGCTGCTTATGTTTTTAATGTGTTTTTAATTAAATACATTTTTAACTAAATGTGGTTTGGCAAGCCATTCTTTTATACAGCTCACAATAAATCTGTTGGCACAAGTTTTCCCTGTGAATCGACTTATGCCTGTCTTGCACAGCACTGGTGGAATTTTGGATATGTTGCAGTCTGTTCCTGGTATCGGGAGAGGGTGAGCTGATACGCCCCAATCTATCAACCTGCTTCTACCAGCACACAAGGGTGCTTTGGGCAAATGTGAGTACACTTCTAATGTTCATTTTGTGCTGTACACACATGTGGCGCCCCTCTATTTGTTTGTCAACGATTGGAGGAAGCCGGATTCGTCATCGATCTGCAAAATACATTAGGAGATGCAGGCGGAGGATTGGCAGTCTGTTTACCGTAAGGAAATGGTAAGTATTTAAAATAAAAATAGCGTATTTGTATAGTTTAATAAATTAAAGTGCCCCTGTTTTTAAGAGTATTTTTAGATACTGGGCACTAATTCCTTAAACTTTACAATCTCTTTAAGGAGTAGGAAACAAAGAGAATGTTCTTTTTTTGTTACACCCAATAATGGGCCAGAATATAGGTAGAGCGCAAACGTTAAATTGCGCTCATATTATGAGTTGAGTATAAATGTGATCACGTAAGCGCAATCGTGATTTATGCTAGAATGATTACCACAACTTCAGAGCTATGGTTACCTGTTTTTTTAAACATAAAAGTGTCACAAACATATCAAAAATACATTACAAAGTACACTTACACTCATAACACCATCTAATACCTGTCTTGCACACCATCTAATAAAAATTATTTTATTACTCAAAGATATAAGGTCTCAGGTAAAAAGGCAGGCAAAGGCCTTTAACATTGACATACATATACATCTCTAAAGATGGATATGTATGTTTAGATATATGTATTTATATCTGTATATATGTATTTACAGACATATATGATATATACACATATAAACACATACATACATAGACATATATTGAAGTGCACTAGAGCCCTTTGCAGGTAAGTAGATGAAGACATGTAAAAGCATATGTATGCAATATTCATATTTAATAAAGTTTTATACTGTGTTTTTACTGTAATATTTCACATTCCAATGTTCTGCACAAAGCAGAATATGCTCTAATTCTTATATTTATATCTGTATATATCTATACCTATATAACATTTTATATATATAAAATTAGATATAGGTATAGTTTTATATTGTACCAAAAGTCCATCAGATATATGTAGAAATATGTATTTATGAATAAATAGAAAATATTCTTCTATGTGAAGAACCTTGGAATATGAAATATTCATATTTTCATGTCGAGTTAGCGCACATTCGAATATGAGATCGGGTATGCACATATTTGAATATGCGATCAGGTTTGTGTGTGAATAAGGTGTTTGTTTTTTTTCCACTTTTGTTTTCCTCCATTGACTACTATGGGGGAAGAGGTTATCATGTGCGCAAAACTCTAATTGCGCTTGAAATAAACTGGCTGCGCGAGTCGTGTTAGAGCGAGAGTGCAAACTTTTTACTTTCAACTCATAATACCAGCGCAACTCAATGAGCACAGAACGTTTACTTTTAGAGCAATTAGCTCTCTAGCTTAAAGAGACACTGAACCCAAATTTTTTCTTTCATGATTCAGAAAGAGCATGAAATTTTAAGCAACTTTCTAATTTACTCATATTATCACATTTTCTTCATTCTCTTGGTATCTTTATTTGAAATGCAAGAATGTAAGTTTAGTTGCCGGCCCATTTTTTGTGAACAACCTGGGTTGTTCTTGATGATTTGTGGATTAAATCATCCACCAATAAAAAAGTGCTGTCCAGAGTTTTTAAACCAAAAAAAAAGCTTAGATGCCTTATTTTTCAAATACAGATACTAAGAGAACGAAGAAAATGTGATAATAGGAACAAATTACAAAGTGGCTTAAAATTGCATGCTTTATCTGAATCACAAAAGAACATTTTTGGGTTCAGTGTCCCTTTAAGCGCTAAATAGCGCTCCACTTGTAATCTGGCCCAATATTTCTTGATGCAGCTACCAGTCATTGCTGTGTAATTGGTGCTCAGTATTAAAGAAGTGCAGTAATTGTGCCAAGAGGAAACGTTGCTGGGGGAAATTAAAGCGCTTGGAACGAATATGTGTAATCGCAGCGGGCTTTTATACTGTGTTTATAAACTCATAATTTCTGGCCATGAGTGCTTTAAGCATCAGCTGTACGATAAACAGTTCTGTAATATTTGCAGCTGCAGTCCTCCAGAGCCGCGATAAAGGCTAAATCTGCATCTCTGGCAGCCAATGAGTTAACAGCTGCTTCAGTATATATAATGTAGTTAAAAAGAAAGATGCTAGCAAGATTATTTCCCTGTCCAAGTGCAGATTATTAGGTTGCTTGGCAAAAAAAATCTACTATTTATGTGTTTTATAGCAGAGCAGTTTTTCAATCCTGTACTAAATAGGTTAAATGAGAAGCAAAAGCTGTCATGATTCTGAACCAGGAGCCTTTCAGATTATAGCGCAAACATAAGTCATTATTAATAAAGACAATTTTACAAGCATGTATTTTTAAATCCCTTTTATAGCTTATCTGTATTTCTTTTATTCCATTTCAATACAATTTCAGTAAATTTTCTTTAGGAGCATATGGCACACATTTAATGGAGTATAAAAGAGACCAATAGTAAATTATCCCTTTACAGATGGCTACAAAGTTGTCTTATGTGTTGTTAACCAATGCAGAGAATATATCTGTCTTCATACCCTGTTTGCTGATGTAGAAGGTAACATTTTAGATGCATTATATAAACGTCCATATTCTACTAACAACAATCTGACATATTTCAAGAAGTGAAGCAAACAATCAGTTTCTGTCACACATTATTGGGTGTGTAGTACGATGGATAATTATTATTACAATAATGTATCAGACATTTTAGCAAATATAAAGCAAACTAGTATTTTTGTGAGGGGCAGTAACAGAGGCGTAACTAGAAACCACAGGGCCCAGTCGCAATTGCGACCTCTGCACCCCCTGTAGTTTTGTCCCTGGGCAGTAAGTTATGCCAAAATTCAAAGAAACATAAACCTCACAGCTCCTGTATACATTCATGTATTACATTTTGTCAGTTAAAAATAAACAAATAAAAATTCTTCACATCTTTTACACCATTCAAATATTGAACCCAGAGAGTACTTATTTTGCTAATTAGTATGTACTCTCTTGAGCACCAACTTGATTAAAGGGATATGAAACCCAAAACTGTTCTTTTCTGATTCAGATAGAGCGTGCAATTTTAAACAACTTTCTAATTTACTTCTATAATGAATTTTTCTTTGTTCTCTTGGTATATTTGGTTGAAAAGCAAGGACGTAAGCTTAGAAGCCTGCCCATTTCTGGAGCACTATATGGCAGCAGTTTTGCAAGAATATTATCCATTAGCAAGAGCACTAGATGGCAGCACTATTTCCTATCATGTAGTGCTCCAGACAACTACCTAGGTATCTCTTCAACAAAGAATATCATGGAACAAAGCACACTTGAAAAATAGAAGTACATTGGAAACTTTAAAACAGTATGCTTTGTCTGAATCACAAAAGAACACGTTGGGTTTCATATTCCTTTAAATGACAATCGGATTGAACTTGATTCTGATTGGCTGATTCTATCAGCCAATCAGAATATTCCTACCTTAATTCCGATTGGCTGATAGAATCCTATCAGCCAATCGGAATTCGAGGGACGCCATCTTGGATGACGTCATTTAAAGGAACCGTCATTCGTCGTTCAGTCGTCGGCCAGGATGGATGTTCCGCGTCGGAGGTCTTCAGGATGCTGCCGCTCCGCTCCGGATGGATGACGATAGAAGATCCCTCTTGGATGAAGACTTCAATCGGATGGAAGACCTTTTCTGCCCCGCTTGGATGAAGACCTCTACCGGATGGAGGACCTCTTCTTGCTCCGCTTGGATGAAGAATTTGGCTCGGCTGGGTGAAGACGAATCAAGGTAGGGAGATCTTCAGGGGCTTAGTGTTAGGTTTATTTAAGGGGGGTTTGGGTTAGATTAGGGGTATGTGGGTGGTGGGTTGTAATGTTGGGGGGGGGTATTGTATGTTTTTTTTTACAGGCAAAAGAGCTGAACTTCTTGGGGCATGCCCCGCAAAGGGCCCTGTTCAGGGCTGGTAAGGTAAAAGAGCTTTGAACTTTAGTAATTTAGAATAGGGTAGGGCATTTTTTTTATTTTGGGGGGCTTTGTTATTTTATTAGGGTGCTTAGAGTAGGTGTAATTAGTTTAAAATTGTTGTAATATTTTTCTTATGTTTGTAAATATTTTTTTATTTTTGTAACTTAGTTCTTTTTTATTTTTTGTACTTTAGTTAGTTTATTTCATTGTAGTTATTTGTAGGTATTGTATTTAATTAATTTATTGATAGTGCAGTGTTAGGTTTAATTGTAATTTAGGTTAGGATTTATTTTACAGGTAATTTTGTAATTATTTTAACTATTTTAGCTATTAAATAGTTCTTAACTATTTAATAGCTATTGTACCTGGTTAAAATAAATACAAAGTTACCTGTGAAATAAATATTAATCCTAAAATAGCTATAATATAATTATAATTTATATTGTAGCTATATTAGGATTTATTTTACAGGTAAGTATTTAGCTTTAAATAGGAATAATTTATTTAATAAGAGTTAATTAATTTCGTTAGATTTAAATTATATTTAACTTAGGGGAGTGTTAGTGTTAGGGTTAGACTTAGCTTTAGGGGTTTATACATTTATTAGAATAGCGGTGAGCTCCAGTCGGCAGATTAGGGGTTAATAATTGAAGTTAGGTGTCGGCGATGTTAGGGAGGGCAGATTAGGGGTTAATACTATTTATTATAGGGTAAGTGAGGCGGATTAGGGGTTAATAACTTTATAATAATAGCGGTGCGGTCCGCTCGGCAGATTAGGGGTTAATAAGTGTTGGCAGGTGGAGGCGACGTTGTGGGGGGCAGATTAGGGGTTAATACATATAATATAGGGGTCGGCGGTGTTAGGGGCAGTAGATTAGGGGTACATAGGGATAATGTAAGTAGGGGCGGTTTACGGAGCGGCAGATTAGGGGTTAATAATAATATGCAGGGGTCAGCGATAGCGGGGGTGGCAGATTAGGGGTTAATAAGTGTAAGGCTAGGGGTGTTTAGACTCGGGGTACATGTTAGAGTGTTAGGTGCAGATGTAGGAAGTGTTTCCCCATAGCAAACAATGGGGCTGCGTTAGGAGCTGAACGCGGCTTTTTTGCAGGTGTTAGGTTTTTTTTCAGCTCAAACAGCCCCATTGTTTCCTATGGGGGAATCGTGCACGAGCACGTTTTTGAGGCTGGCCGCGTCCGTAAGCAACTCTGGTATCGAGAGTTGCAGTTGCGTTAAATATGCTCTACGCTCCTTTTTTGGAGCCTAACGCAGCCTTTCTGTGGACTCTCAATACCAGAGTTATTTTAAAGGTGCGGCCAGAAAAAAGCCAGCGTTAGCTACGCGGGTCGTTACCGACAAAACTCTAAATCTAGCCGATAGTAAATAATAAAGCTCTCTGAGATGCAACCTTTCACATGGGATAGAGACGGTAACTGAAAAACCCCTGGGGCTGATATAAAGGCTAACGCCTAGATTTAGAGTTGGGCGGTAGCCGTGAAAACCAGCGTTAGAGGCTCCTAACGCTGGTTTTTACCGCCCGCTGGTATTTGGAGTCAGTCAGGAAAGGGTCTAACGCTCACTTTCCAGCCGCGACTTTTCCATACCGCAGATCCCCCTACGCCATTTGCGTATCCTATCTTTTCAATGGGATCTTTCTAACGCCGGTATTTAGAGTCGTGGTTGAAGTGAGCGTTAGAAATCTAACGACCAAACTCCAGCCGCAGAAAAAAGTCAGTAGTTAAGAGCTTTTTGGGCTAACGCCGGTTCATAATGCTCTTAACTACTGTGCTCTACAGTACACTAACACCCATAAACTACCTATGTACCCCTAAACCGAGGTCCCCCCACATCGCCGCCACTCAATTAAATTTTTTTAACCCCTAATCTGCCGACCGCCACCTACGTTATACTTATGTACCCCTAATCTGCTGCCCCTAACACCGCCGACCCCTATATTATATTTATTAACCTCTAATCTGCCCCCCACAACGTCGCCGCCAGCTACCTACAATAATTAACCCCTAATCTGCCGACCGCAAAGCGCCGCCACCTACGTTATCCTTATGTACCCCTAATCTGCTGCCCCTAACACCGCCGACCCCTATATTATATTTATTAACCCCTAATCTGCCCCCCACAACGTCGCCGCCACCTACCTACACTTATTAACCCCTAATCTGCCGAGCGGACCGCACTGCTACTATAATAAAGTTATTAACCCCTAATCCGCCTCACTCCCGCCTCAATAACCCTATAATAAATAGTATTAACCCCTAATCTTCCCTCCCTAACATCGCCGACACCTAACTTCAAGCATTAACCCCTAATTTCCCGACCGGAGCTCACCACTATTCTAATAAATTTTTTAACCCCTAAAGCTAATTCTAACCCTAACACCCCCCTAACTTAAATATAATTTAAATCTAACAAAATAAATTAACTATTATTAAATAACTTATTCCTATTTAAAGCTAAATACTTACCTGTAAAATAAACCCTAATATAGCTACAATATAAATTATAATTATATTGTAGCTATTTTAGGATTAATATTTATTTTACAGGCAACTTTGTAATTATTTTAACCAGGTACAATAGCTATTAAATAGTTAATAACTATTTAATAGTTACCTAGTTAAAATAATAACAAAATTACCTGTAAAATAAATCCTAACCTAAGTTACAATTAAACCTAACACTACACTATCAATAAATAAATTAAATAAAATACCTCCAATTACCTACAATTAAACCTAACACTACACTATCAATACATTAATTAAATACAATACCTACAAATAACTACAATTAAATAAACTAACTAAAGTACAAAAAATAAAAAAGAACTAAGTTACAAAAAATAAAAAAATATTTACAAACATTAGAAAAATATTACAATTTTAAACTAATTACACCTACTCTAAGCCCCCTAATAAAATAACAAAGCCCTCCAAAATAAAAAAATGCCCTACCCTATTCTAAATTAAAAAAGTTCAAAGCTCTTTTACCTTACCAGCCCTTAAAAGGACCTTTTGTGGGGCATGCCCCAAAGAATTCAGCTCTTTTGCCTGTAAAAAAAACCATACAATAACCCCCCCAACATTAAAACCCACCACCCACATACCCCTAATCTAACCCAAACCCCCCTTAAATAAACCTAACACTAAGCCCCTGAAGATCTTCCTACCAATCAGCCAATCAGATTGAGCTCGCATTCTATTGGCTGATCGGAACAGCCAATAGAATGCGAGCTCAATCTGATTGGCTGATCGGATCAGCCAATCGGATTGAACTTGATTCTGATTGGCTGATTCCATCAGCCAATCAGAATTTTCCTACCTTAATTCCGATTGGCTGATAGAATCCTATCAGCCAATCAGAATTCGAGGGACGCCATCTTGGATGACGTCCCTTAAAGGAACCGTCATTCTTCAGTTGGACGTCGGAGGAAGAAGATTGATCCGCGCTGGAGGTCTTCACGATGGAGCCGTTCCTCATCGGATGAAGATAGAAGATGCCGCTTGGGTCAAGATGGTTGCCGGTCTGGATCGCCTCTTCTTCCCGGATAGGATGAAGACTTTGGAGCCTCTTCTGGACCTCTTCAGCCGCAGGATTATGGATCGCCAGCCCCCGCTTGGGTTGGATGAAGATTTCGGAGCCAGGACCGATCGGTGATACCCGGCGATGTGAAGATAAGGTAGGAAGATCTTCAGGGGCTTAGTGTTAGGTTTATTTAAGGGGGGTTTGGGTTAGATTAGGGGTATGTGGGTGGTGGGTTTTAATGTTGGGGGGGTTATTGTATGGTTTTTTTACAGGCAAAAGAGCTGAATTCTTTGGGGCATGCCCCACAAAAGGTCCTTTTAAGGGCTGGTAAGGTAAAAGAGCTTTGAACTTTTTTAATTTAGAATAGGGTAGGGCATTTTTTTTATTTTGGGGGTCTTTGTTATTTTATTAGGGGGCTTAGAGTAGGTGTAATTAGTTTAAAATTGTTGTAATATTTTTCTAATGTTTGTAAATATTTTTTTATTTTTTGTAACTTAGTTCTTTTTTATTTTTTGTACTTTAGTTAGTTTATTTAATTGTAGCTATTTGTAGGTATTGTATTTAATTAATGTATTGATAGTGTAGTGTTAGGTTTAATTGTAGGTAATTGGAGGTATTTTATTTAATTTATTTATTGATAGTGTAGTGTTAGGTTTAATTGTAACTTAGGTTAGGATTTATTTTACAGGTAATTTTGTTATTATTTTAACTAGGTAACTATTAAATAGTTATTAACTATTTAATAGCTATTGTACCTGGTTAAAATAATTGCAAAGTTGCCTGTAAAATAAATATTAATCCTAAAATAGCTACAATATAATTATAATTTATATTGTAGCTATATTAGGGTTTATTTTACAGGTAAGTATTTAGCTTTAAATAGGAATAAGTTATTTAATAAGAGTTAATTTATTTCGTTAGAATAAAATTATATTTAACTTAGGGGGGTGTTAGGGTTAGGGTTAGAATTAGCTTTAGGGGTTAAAAAATTTATTAGAGTAGCGGTGAGCTCCGATCGGCAGATTAGGGGTTAATACTTGAAGTTAGGTGTCGGCAATGTTAGGGAGGGCAGATTAGGGGTTAATACTATATCTTATAGGGTTATTGAGGCGGGAGTGAGGCGGATTAGGGGTTAATACATTTATTATAGTAGCGCTCAGGTCCGGTCGGCAGATTAGGGGTTAATAAGTGTAGTTAGGTGGAGGCGACGTTGGGGGCGGCAGATTAGGGGTTAATAAATATAATATAGGGGTCGGCGATGTTAGGGCAGCAGATTAGGGGTACATAGGGATAATGTAGGTGGCGGGGGTGTACGGAGCGGCAGATTAGGGGTTAAAAATAATATGCAGGGGTCAGCGATAGCGGGGGCGGCAGATTAGGGGTTAATAAGTGTAAGGTTAGGGGTGTTTAGACTTGGGGTACATGTTAGGGTGTTAGGTGCAGACTTAGGAAGTGTTTCCCCATAGGAAACAATGGGGCTGCGTTAGGAGCTGAACGCGGCTTTTTTGCAGGTGTTAGGTTTTTTTTCAGCTCAAACAGCCCCATTGTTTTCTATGGGGGAATCGTGCACGAGCACGTTTTTGAAGCTGGCCGCGTCCGTAAGCACCGCTGGTATCGAGAGTTGCAGTGGCGTTAAATTATGCTCTACGCTCCCTTTTTGGAGCCTAACGCACTGAAAACCCAGCCATTCTGTGAACTCTAAATACCAGCGGTATTTAAAAGGTGCGGGGGAAAAAAAGCACGCGTAGCTAACGCACCCCTTTGGCCACAAAACTCTAAATCTAGGCGTTAGTTTGCATCAATTATAAATTAAACTGAAATGTTTTCACTGCAATTTAATTTGCTTTTGTCTATATTTTAGTATATATTATGTTTCTGTTAGTTAACATAGATGTATTGTAAATTCTGAGCAAACTTCACCTGCATACAGCTGGCAAGGCAAATCAGTGAGACCAACTTGTGTAAAATGCTTAGAAATTTTCACAAGACTTGTGAGATAGCTTCAGACATACCTTGGGAACTCCCCTGTTCAACTCAGGGAACTGCCCTGTCCCTTCCACTTTCTGAAGCTGTTAGTTTTAGTTTGCAATGCAACAAATACAAGGTGCAATATCATTTGTAAAAGATACACAGAGATATACAAAATATGATCCTAAATTATTAAAGTAACACAGAAACTACAAAGCATAATAAGAAAGTGTAATATCTCTGCTAGCTCAAAATTTTAATTTATAAAAATATAAATGGGAGTACAAAGCTTAAAAGTAATAATAATGAAAGGACCCAATATGAAATGTATAGTAATATAAAATATTATGTAGAAAGTGTAAGTGTAACTAAACTCTCATATCATGCAGTGTTATATTGCACTGGGCTTGTTCCTCATTCACATAAATAAATGAGAGAGATCTCGCAGTGCTGGGGAGTTCTGCCCTTTTTCTTTTGAATATTCAGTTAGTTCAGCCCTTGTGAATTTTTAACTACAGTTTCTCTCCAAGCTGGAGAATCTTTGATACTTTAGCAGTTTTCCTTTTGCCAATAACCTAACATACAAAAGTAAACAGTTGCTTCTTCTTTGATTCCTGCGTCATGTTCACACATAGGCCTCTAGTTATCAAAGTCTGGCGGACCTGATCCGACAGTGCGGATCAGGTCCGCCTGACTTCGCTGATTACGGCGAGCAATACGCTCGCCGTATTCAGCATTGCACCAGCAGCTCACAAGAGCTGCTGGTGCAACGCCGCCCCCTGCTGACTCGCGGCCAATCGGCCTCCAGCAGGGGGGTGTCAATCAACCCGATCGTACTAGATTGAGTTGTATTGTGGCGATGTCTGTCCGCCTGCTCAGAGCAGGCGGACAGGTTATGGAGCAGCGGTCTTTGTGACCGCTGATTCATAACTGCTGTTTCTGGCGAATCTGAAGACTCGCCAGAAACACAGGGCATCAAGTATCCATGTATTTGTGAAATATGGAGCCTTATATTTTCAATATGCTACATGCTCTTTAAATATTGCTCAAAAGTCCTTTATTTACTTTTCTCTTGAGGGGGAAGTCACTCACAATAAATATATATATATATATATATATATATATATATATATATATATATATATATATAAACAGGAAGTTTGTCATTAAGCTATGTATCTGATAGGTGTCTTTAAATTACCTGTCAGAGGACAAGATTGGTTTATATATGTTTTTCACTATAAACATGTATCACCTTTCTGTTATTTTAATTATATGTGGCTTTCTCATTTTTGAATAAGCTAATTTACTAATTGTGTTACTAGCTGGTAAGTTTAAACTTAAATTTTAAACCTAATACAAAATCAAATTACGCTGTTTTCAGTGTACTGTACCTTAATTTTGCTGTTATTTTCGTATGCATAAGTTTTTCTTTCAGAGTAATTAGTGTTTTGAGTATTTTGGTAACAGCTTGCAACCAAAAAACAACAATTACGATTTGTATTTTGTACGTACAAATTTCTATGTGTTTTTTGCATATCCAGTATATTTAAATTATGATTTTGGCACGCCACCCTGCTCTCCTTCCCTGCTCGTTGCCAGGGGCTGTGTCGGGTCCGGATGCGTGCTGCGCTGATGTCATCGCTGCACGCTCCTCTCCCTCTCTGATGCCGGTCGGACGCCTGTGGCGCGAATCCTGTGCCTATGTAATTTTTTCTAATTCGATCTATCACTGCCCAAGTATAGGTGTTTCTTTGTGTGCTTCTGGGTGTGATAGATTGTTACTTCTCTGATTGCCTTATTGATATACTGCCGATAACTTTATATTAAATATTAACTCATCCCTATCTTATAATAAATTTAAACTTACCTTTAGATTTAAATTAAACTATATTAAACTATTAATTAACCTACCCTAACTATTATACTAAGATTACATTAAACTATATTAAACTATTAATTAACCTACCCTAACTATTATACTAAAATTACATTAACCCCTTAATGACCACAGCACTTTTCCATTTTCTGTCCGTTTGGGACCAAGGCTATTTTTACATTTCTGCAGTGTTTGTGTTTAGCTGTAATTTTCCTCTTACTCATTTACTGTTCCCACACATATTATATACCGTTTTTCTCGCCATTAAATGGACTTTCTAAAGATACCATTATTTTCATCATATCTTATAATTTACTATAAAAAAAATTATAAAATATGAGGAAAAAATTGAAAAAAACACACTTTTTCTAACTATGACCCCCAAAATCTGTTACACATCTACAACCACCAAAAAACACCCGTGCTAAATAGTTTCTAAATTTTGTCCTGAGTTTAGAAATACCCAATGTTTACATGTTCTTTGCTTTTTTTGTAAGTTATAGGGCCATAAATACAAGTAGCACTTTGCTATTTCCAAACCATTATTTTTTTAAATTAGCGCTAGTTACATTAGAACACTAATATCTTTCAGGAATCTCTGAATATCCATTGACATATATATGTTTTTTTATAGTAGACATACCAAAGTATTCATCTAGGCCCATTTTGGTATATTTCATGCCACCATTTCACCGCCAAATGCGATTAAATACAAAAAATCGTTCACTTTTTTACTAATTTTTTCACAAACTTTTGGTTTCTCACTGAAATTATTTACAAACAGCATGTGCAATTGTGGCTTAAATGGTTGTAAATTCTTCTCTGGGATCCCCTTTGTTCAGAAATAGCAGACATATATGGCTTTGGCGTTGCTTTTTAGTAATTAGAAGGCTGCTAAATGCCACTGCGCACTACACGTGTATTATGCCCAGCACTGAAGGGGTTAATTATGGAGCATGTAGGGAGCTTTTAGGGATAATTTTAGCTTTAGTGTAGTGTAGTAGACAACCCCAAGTATTGATCTAGGCCAATTTTGGTATATTTCATGCCACCATTTCACCGCCAAATGCAATCAAATTAAAAAAAACGTTAAATTTTTCACAATTTTAGGTTTCTCACAGAAATCATTTACAAACAGCTTGTGCAATTATGGCACAAATGGTTGTAAATGCTTCTCTGGGATCCCCTTTGTTCAGAAATAGCAGACATATATGGCTTTGGCGTTGCTTTTTGGTAATTAGAAGGCCGCCAAATGCCGCTGCATTTCACACGTGTATTATGGCTAGCAGTGAAGGGGTTAATTATGTAGCTTGTAGGGAGCTTGCAGGGTTAACTTTAGCTTTAGTGTAGAGCTCAGCCTCCCACCTGAAACATGAGACCCCCTGATCCCTCCCAAACAGCTCTCTTCCCTCCCCCACCCCACAATTGTCCCCGCCATCTTAAGTACTGGCAGAAACTCTGCTAGTACTAAAATAAAAGCTATATTTGGGCTTTTTTTGTGTGTTTTTTTTAGCATATTTACATATGCTGCTGTGTAGGATCCCCCCTTAGCCCCCAGCCTCACTGATCCCCCACCAAACAGCTCTCTAACCCTCCCCCTCTGCCTTAATGGGCGCCATCTTGGGTACTGGCAGCTGTCTGCCAGTACCCAGTTTAGTAAAAAAATGTGCCTTTTTTTAAAAAAAATTGCCCTTTTCTGTAGTGTAGCTTCTCCCCCCCCCCCCCAAGATCAACCCCCAACCCTTCCAGATCCCTTAGCTGTTTATTTACAGCTTTCAAAACTTTTTATTTTTTTACTTTTTACAGTTTATTTTTCTGTAGTGTAGCGGTTCCCTCCCGCCCCGTGCCCGCCCGCCGCCCCCCGTGCACGCGCGCCGCCCCCGATCCCGCCCCCTCCACTCCACTCGGCACATCGATGGCCGCCCACCCGCCTCCCAGACTTGCTCCCACCCACCAACGATACTGGCCACCGATGTCCGGTGCAGAGAGGGCCACAGAGTGGCTCACTCTGCATCGGATGGCCAAGGGGGGTTATTGCAGGATGCCTCGATATCGAGGCATCACTGCAATAACCGGAAAGCAGCTGGAAGCGAGCAGGATCGCTTCCAGCTGCTTTCCAGACCAAGGACGTACGCCACACGTCCTCGGTCATTAACTGTATTTTTTTTGAGGACGTGTGGCGTACGTCCTTGGTCATTAAGGGGTTAAACTATATTTAACTAATAATTAATCTACCCTAACTGTTATACTAAATTACATTAAACTACAAATTAAATTAAATATATTATATATTTAAATCTAACCTTACTCAAATAATTTAAATCTACAATTAAAAATTACAGTTACAAAAAACTAATAGGTTTTTTGAGTTAGGTTTTTATTTGGGGGGGTTGGTTGTGTGGGAGGTGGGTTTTACTGTTGGGGGGTATTTGTATTTTTCTATTTACAGGTAAAAGAGCTGATTTGTTTGGGGCAATGCCCCGCAAAAAGCCCTTTTAAGGGCTATTTGTAGTTTATTGTAGGTTAGGGATTTTTTTATTTTGGGGGGGCTTTTTTATTTTCATAGGGCTTTTAGATTAGGTGTAATTAGTTTAAATATTTGATCATTTCTTTTTTATTTTGTGTAACTTAGTGTTTATTTTTTTTGGTAACATACACCTAGATTACGAGTTTTGCGTTAGAGGCTGTGCGGTGCTAACGAGCAGTTTTCCCTCACCGCTCACTTACATGCAGGGCTGGTATTACAAGTTTTCAGAAACTCGTTGTTAACAGACAAGAAGTGAGCGATGAGCAAAATTTTGCTCATTACCGCACTCCAATACCAGCGCTGCTTAAGTCAGCGGTGAGCTGGTCGTATGTGCTCGTGCACGATTTCCCCATAGGAATCAACGGGGAGAGCCGGCTGAAAAAAAGTCTAACATCTGCCAAAAAGCAGCGTAAAGCTCCCTAACGCAGCCCCATTGATTCCTATGGGGAAATAAAATTTATGTTTACACCTAACACGAACCCCGAGTCTAAACACCCCTAATCTTACACTTATTAACCCCTAATCTGCCGCCCCGACATAGCCGACACCTGCATTATATTTATTAACCCCTAATCTGCCGCTCCGGACACCGCCACCACCTAAGTTATAGTTATGAACCCCTAATCTGCTGCCCCCAACATCTACATTATATTTATAAACCCCTAATCTGCCGCCCCCAATGTCGCCACAACCTACCTACATTTATTAACCTCTAATCTGCAGCCCCCAACGTCGCTGCCACTATATTAAAGTTATTAACCCCTAAACCTAAGTCTAACCCTAAACCTAACAACCACTAACTTAAATATAATTTAAATAAATCAAAATAAAATTCCTATCATTAACTACATTATTTCTATTTAAAACTAAATACTTACCTATAAAATAAACCCTAAGCTAGCTACAATATAACTAATAGTTACATTGTATCTAGCTTAGGGTTTATTTTTATTTTACAGGCAAGTTTGTATTTATTTTAACTTGGTAGAATAGTTATTAAATAGTTATTGACTATTTAATAACTACCTAGCTAAAATAAATACAAAAGTACCTGTAAAATAAAACCTAACCTAAGTTGCAATAACACCTAACACTACACTACAATTAAATAAATTAACTAAATTAAATACAATTACCTAAATTAGCTAAAGTACAAAAAACACACACTAAATAACAGAAAATAATAAACAAATTACATATATTTAAACTAATTACACCTAATCTAATAGCCCTATCAAAATAATAAAAAGCCCCCAAAATAAAAAAAAACATAGCCTAAACTAAACTACCAATAGCCCTTAAAAGGGCCTTTTGCAGGGCATTGCCCCAAAGTAATCAGCTCTTTTACCTGTAAAAAAAAAATACAAACAACCCCCCCAACAGTAAAACCCACCAACCACACAACCAACCCACCAAATAAAATACTATCTAAAAAACCTAAGCTCCCCATTGCCCTGAAAAGGGCATTTGGATGGGCATTGCCCTTAAAAAGGCAGTTAGCTCTTTTGCAGGCCCAAAGTCCCTAACCTAAAAATAAAACCCACCCAATACAACCTTAAAAAAACCTAACACTGATATTTGGTCCCTATGGGACTCACTTCCACAGAAGATAATCTCCAAGGATTGACCATACACATCCACCTGCGACCTTCACCACCTACCCCTCTTACCCACTTTCCTCACCCCCCCTCTTTCTAAACTTTTCTTCTCTTTCTATGGAGGTCCCATAGAAAAAAGACTTTACAAAGTTTACGTGTCGTTTTGCGGTAAGGCCAAAGAATTGTGCAGTACACCTAAACCTTCAAGACTCCTAATACCAACGGGCATAAAAAAGCAGCGTTAGGACCTCTTAATGCTGCTTTTTTACCCTAACGCACAACTCATAATCTAGCCGTTAGTGTTTGTTATTTTTGGTAACTTTGTAATTTTTAATTGTAGAATTAAATTATTTGAGTAGGGTTAGGTTTTTAAACCTAACTATATTAAATATAATATAGTTAATTTAATTTGTAGCTTAATGTAATTTTAGTATAACAGTTAGATTAATTATTAGTTGAATATAGTTTAATGTAATTTTAGATTCAAAAAGCATATACAGCAGCACTGATGCAAAGGAGTAGCAGGGCAATCCAATAGTTAAAAAATATAACTTTTATATAAACATGTGTTAAAAGAATACACAGCTCCAAACTCCCTAATGTAATGTAATTTTAGTATAATAGTTAGTGTAGGTTAATTAATAGTTTAATATAATTCTAAAGGTAAGTTTAAATTTATTATAAGATCGGGATGAGTTAATATTTAATATAAAGTTAGCGGGTTGTTAGGTTTAGGGGTTAATAGGTTAATTTAGTTTATGGCAATGTGGGGGCTGGCGGTTTAAGGGTTAATAACTTTATTTAGTTGCGGTGGGCTCCGGGAGCGGCGGGATAGGGGTTCAGAACATAATGTAGGTGGCGACGGTGTAGGGGGCAGCAGATTAGGGGTTAAGAACATAATGTAGGTGGCGGCGGGGTCCGGGAGCGGCGAGATAGGGGTTAATAACTTTATTTAGTTGTGGTGGGCTCCAAGAGCAGCGGGATAGGGGTAAATTATTTTAGTATAGTGGCTGTGTTTAGTGACAGGGTACAAATAAAGCTGTGAAATAGCCGAATAGCAGCTAGATCGATGACTGTCAGTTAACAACAGTCCGCTGCTCATCGCCCTTTACTTAGTGCGCAGCTTTTTATATAAATATGGAGAGCGTATTCAGGTCTGTGGCCACGATGTTAGGCGAGCGTATTGGTGCCGGCGAATGCAGCACAGTTGACGGCTTGATAAGTAGGCCTCTTGGACTGCTTTACTATTGCCAAACCCTGCCTGCCTGACCATTCTAGTGGTTTACCCTTTGACTGTTTTCCTGTTGCCAAACCCTGCCTGCCTGTCCATTCTAGTGGTTTACCCTTGGACTGCTTTCCGGTTACTGCTGAAGACCATCCTGGCTGTGGTGAGTGCCGCTTACCTCATCTTATGCTCTGGGATATTCCCTATTATTCCAGCTCGACGCCGGTTTAAGAAGACTACTGCAAAATGCATATTTTGGAATCAACAAAAGTATGAAAATACGTATTTAGGTAAATAATTTTTTTAGTTCATACACAATAATGTAAAATGAACATGCTGTGATCTGAGATGTCATTGCAGAAAATGCAGCATGTCTGCAGAAAGAATGGGACACATGCAGGAACTGTTGCTACTTTTGCTTTGCTCTACTCTACATCAGGCTGTTCTCTTCAGTGCTGTGCTCTGTTAACACAGTGCAGCCAGAGAGAAATGCTGTTTGAAGAAAACAGTCAAATATGAAGCAGCACAGCAAAGCATTGATTGATGACTGGCTCTTAAAGGGCCACTGTAAGTAAATATTTTCTATGCCTGTTACTAACTAACTACCCCAAATACGCTTTTTATCAATAGCATTTCATTAACATATCTCTACCGTATATCAGAAATCTTGTCTGCAAATTTAATTGTTTTCCAAACCCACTCCGTGGGTATCCTTTGCTCTGTACCAATCCGTTTACAATACCTAGGTTTCAAAATGGCACTTTAAACACAAAGTTATTGGTTTAAGTATTTTGAACATGCAGTGCTGAAAATAGTGGGCAGGATAACGTGACATCATCGGCGAATAAAAGATATAACTTTTAGAACATTATGAAACTTCGTTTTGGAGAAAATATAGGTCAGTAGGTTTTAATTAATGTTTATTAACTTTAATATGTTAGTAGTTTAGCTTAAAAATTATAACAGAAAGTAATCCTTTAAGAGGTTTTTTTCAAACCACCCCCTAGCCTTTCTCAGTCTACAAAGCTGTGACTCATGAATGCAAGATGTTCAAGTAAGCCTTTTTTATAACTTCATGTTTTATCTTATATTATTTAATAGTAGCCCAAGAACAAAGGAAACTATTTATTTAGAGACATTTTAAAAACGTAACAAAATCTAGTTTTTCCTTTGCAGCTAATTTGAAATGCCCACACGTTAAATGTTTACTTCAAGCTGTGTCTGCGAACAAGCAAAATCGCTAAATAGCACTCAACTTGTAATCTGGATCATAATATTTATCTAAGCATGGTTAAAGCATTATAATGTACAGTCATTGTTAAAGGGACAGTATACACAAATTTCATATAACCGCATGTAACAGATACTACTACATAAAGAAGAATATGCAGATTCTGATCCAGTATAATTTTTTTTAAAAACTTAGAAGCTCCAAGTTTAGCACTGTTGATAAGGTTAGGCTGGGACACCAACTGAAATGAGCTGGGAAAGCAGGAAGGGCAGACACTCCCCCCTCCCCTGCATATGAAAAGACCTATCACACAACAAGGAGTCTGTAGACATCAGTATATTCAAACTTTGGGGCTTGGTTAGGAGTTTGAAAACCAGCACAAGGTTATTTAAAAAAAAAAGCAAAACTATATAGGCTATATAAAAGGATCATCTACAAAACATTTATGCAAAGAAAAATCTAGTGTACAATGTCCCTTTAATTTTGCCTGCTATTTCTGTAATGTCCTGCAGCATACTGCAGTTATACTAAGACTATCTCTTTATACAGTAATGCTACAATAAGTCTCACATGTCACCTATCTCAATACTGCAGTTATCATGACATTGTCTGGGTATATGATATTTTAGTGAGTCTCACATGGACAACCCCCCCAGAGGTAAAAGAGACCAGAAATGAAGTCACCACATACTGTAGTTATTCTGAGAGACTGTCTGTATATAGGGCAATGCTACAGTGAGAATTGCAGAGCAGACCTGACAACAAGGAAGAACAGGAACACACATTTTGTCAGGATTGTTCAAGTGGTGTAATCTTGAGCTGCTTTGCAGTGTCGAAGTCCTGTAAAATGTGTAGTTGTTTGGCAATATGTGGCTTATTTGCTGATCTATACCATACACACACATTCTCTTGTTATGACAGGGAAATTTCTGTTGTACATACCAAAACTTGATCATCTTTAGATCTGTGAAAAAACACAAAGTGTTTTTGTTACATATAATGCATATATCTGCACACACACAGTGGATAAAATATTTTACTAGTTACATAATTATACTACTTACATACACCTGATTTGACCCTGTCACCCATCCCCCCCCCACAAAAACACAAACCCTTTTTATATGATCCAACACCCACCCAATACACTCACGTGCCACCCTCCCTCTTGTCACACAGAATGAGAGGAAAAGAACTAGAGAGATACAAAGACAGAGTGTCTGTCTGTCTCTCTCTCTGTCTGTCATACTCACTTTCTCTAACAGAGTAACAGACACACAGGGAGAGAGAATGTCTGCTTCATATGAGAGAGAATTTAAGTAAAAGACTAGTTACATGACTCTATGACCTATCATCCATACATACACTTGATATGATCCTGTCACCCATCCACCCAAAAAAACACCAACTCTTTTTTTTTCTCTTCATGATCTACCATCCACTCAATACACTCTTGTGCCACACTCCCTGTTGTCACACAGCCTAGATGCCATGCCCTCTCTCTTTTACAAGTATTCTTGTAAAAGAAAGAACAAGAGAGAATGAGAGAGAGGAGAGAGAAAAAAAGAGAAGAAATAGTGTAGAAAAAGGAGAGAAAGTGGAAAAAAAGGAGAGACAGAGAGAGAGTAGAAAAGGAGCGGGCGAGGAGACAAGGAGTGGGTGAGGACAAAGAGCAAGAAGAGAGTGATGTGAAAAGAAAGACAAGAAAAAGAGAAGATGGAGAGAGAAAAAAGGGAGCGAAAGAGTGACAAAGACAGTGTGTGTCTTTCACTCTGTCATATTCACTCTCTAACAGACACACAGGAAGATAGAATAATGCCCCTTAATACAAATAACAGAGAGAAAGAAATTTGAGTGATAACGAGATCTGATCTGTCAGCAAGCTAAGCCTATTTTGAAGGGCTTTGATTTCAAAAAGAAGCATGACTGAGCAATTTCTCATACATTTTATATGCTGTACTGTAGCTGATATAACAAGTAACGGGGAACACATTCAGATTTACAGTGCACTGTCCCTTTAACTCTTTTTCATCACAGAGGGAGAGCAACATAGAGCGAGACAGTGTTAACCTGTCTGTCCCTTTCTCGCTGTCAGAGTGACAGACACAGATTATATATATATAATAAACACTCTTTCTTGCTATATATATATATATATATATATATAGGGTCAAATATTTGTGTTTAAAATACAAATTTTATTGTGCATTTTTCATATGGAAATGCAGTATACACCCCTTAGTGAGACACCCTGTTTTCAGGGTAAAAAGTGTCTTTAGATCATTCCACCAGGGAAATAGGACTGGCGAGCATTCTTTAATAATCTCGCCAGCCCAGAGAGTTTTTAATCATCCAGCCCAGAGTGTTTACGAGAAAGAGCAACAGAGAGTGTGTTTACGAGATAGAGCGAGAGAATAATGCCCCCTTTATACCAATAACACAGAAGTCTTTCCATCATCCCTTGCTATCAATAATCCAACAAGTTTGTTTATAGATAGTTATATAAAAAGTTCAGTTGTGCTTCAGGATCTACAACTTTTTGTTTCTTTTATGTGTAAAAAAATCTGAGGTAACAAATGCTTCTCGTGTTCTCTATAATATTAATTAAAAAAAACCTAAGCACAGCGAGTCAGAGGCAGAAGTAAACCGCTACAGTTTCCTATTGATTTAAGTCTCCCGCACTTCTGCTTCCTCAACTCTCTGTACCATGTGATCAGAGTGCAATCACGTGACTGATACGATGTCGAAATTGTCCTATAGAGTGATCGGAACTAGCCGCTACCATGGGAACTAGCCGCTACAGTTGGTGAGCATGTCTGTTGCGGCCTGCTTCAGGTATAATTCCGGAGCATTCTTTACAGGTTTGTGCAGCCTACTCGTGTTTTTTTTGCATGGCAGTTATAAAAACATCCAGTGTTTTCCAGTTCCTGGTAATTGTTTAAAGTAAAGCGTTAGTGAAACGTCACACACTACATATGCGCATAGGTATTAATGTTGAAGTAGTTTAAGTTGAGTTAATCATTTTTGTTGAATAGGAAATCCACTTAAATTTTGAAGAAGAACGTGGAGAAGGAACATATAAGGATGGATCTCTCTGCGCTGGTCAAAAAGCTAGGTAACATATGTTATGCTTATTTTTTAATCCTTGTATGTTTGCTCAGCTGTTAGTAACAACAACGTTTCTCTAACATAAACATTTAATGTTCTACTCCATCAGGTCAATTTATTTATAAATAAAGTCTCAAGACCTTTATTCCATTCCGTTGTTTTTTTGCTACTCGGTGACTTTGAAATATATGATGACACTGCTGACTGAATTTAAATCCTTTTGCTATAGAGCAATAATGCGTGTTCAAGGTTTATGCAATAGTTAAAAACACAGTAAATAAAATATTGCATTTTTACAATACAATGTCTATCATTTTTCCTTAATACCTTTTATTAAAGGGACATTTTACATAAGATTTTGCTATCTCTTTTTTATGAAAGAGCAGCAGTTTATCAAGCAACACATTTTGTTAACATGTTAAACTAAAAGCTAATGTGTTGCTGACAGGTGGTACATAACTACAGGTATACCTCACTTTACAGCGATTCGCTAATACAGCGCTTTGTGGAGCTGAAGTTCAACCTCCAAGGATTTTGAAACAGTGCTGTAATCTTTGTGCGATTGCGAGAAAAGGGACTGGCACCATTTTGTTATGCGCAGTTCACTCTGTTTACAGCATTAAAGTGCAATCTGTGTCTCAGTTTTATAGTCTAGCAAATTTTACTACAGTAATTGTCACTATTTTACAGGTACAGTATTTATTGAATACTAATTGAATACTGTGCTGTGTGAGTGTTAAACTAAACATAGCACTATTGCACACCTAATATATGTTAGTTCAAATATGTTTTCAAGTCTTTAAACACACTGGCAAGTATAAAAAAAAAACTAAAACCACCTTCTTTCACTTTAAGGCGGTTTTCACTTTACAGCGGGGCTCCGGTCCCTAACCCGCTGTATGAGCGGGGTATACCTGTATGTACAGAGTCCTGTGACTCTTCTGAAAGATTGTTAGTTCTAGTTCCCACAGAAAAAAATGTTTTTTTTGTTTAAGAGCATTAAATGGCAGCACTATTTCCTGCCATGTAGAGCTACCTAGGTGTCTCTAACAAAGAATACCAAGAATTTGATAATAGAAGTAAATTGGAAACTTATATAATATTGAAACTGAATCTGAAAACATTTTTTTTATATCCCTTAACATACACTTGTAATATTGTTATACTGTTTAAAAATAGTTATTTCAGTGATAGTTGCTGTTTATTATCTATTTCCTCATTTGTCTTCTATGTCATAAAGAGACATGTACAGTACCTATGCTATGATCCTTTTTTTCAGAAAACGAGACGTATGATTAAAATAATTTTTAAGGAAATGATTAACTTTTATCTGGACACTGAGGGGCATTTGCAGATGCTTCCTTCACATACCAACCTGAAATCAAAATTGCGTTCTGTCCCAGTCATTCAAAGCAGCTCTGACACCTGCTAAATGGGATCATTTTTGAGAAACCTTGTTTATTTATTTTTATATATATATAGTAACTATTGTATATGTTTTATATATTTTTTAATGAAATGACTGTTGCTTTTTGACTTACATTTTTTTAAATGTCTTTTTTTAAACATCCGACAGGGCATCAACTGGTGGAAATAAGAGAGCGAGCGCTTAAAAACATTCTTTGTAAGCTGGACCATAATTTGGTTTCATTTGTGGATCTGGTTCAAGAAAAGTCATTCTTCATATATCTTCTGGAATGGTTTAATTTTCCTTCAGTGCCAATGAAAGATGAAGTGCTACACCTATTAAATAGGTTAACCAAGGTAAGGACCTGGTAGAATACAGATCTTCACCTTTTTATTATCACAATTAATGTTAATAAAGAAATAACGAAAATAAATATAAGTATTGCGTATCTATTAATAGAGATAGTTTAAACTTTCCATCCAGAAGATGGTAATTTTATTTCTTAAAAAATACCAAGATAACCTGCGCCAAAATGAAACATCTACACAAACTCCAAAGGATTGCTATAAGGTCTCTCAAATCCTTACCATTAGACAAATTGGAAAAAGTAGAAGATACCAAGGAGCGCTACCAAAAGCTAAAATGTAAATGTATTGGATAGTATAGCTATAAAACAGTAAAAATGTATCAGGTGATAAAAAAGGAAGACTTGACAAATGAACTGTGGGCAAACGCAGAAACTTAACCACAGATGCCAAGCTAACAGTCCAATTTACTCAAATCTAACTTTAACACCAAAGACAAATTGTGTTAAAACTCACATTAAATAAAAAGCATAAATGGCTAAAAAGGTATAAACCTAAACATATTAAAATGTAAATGAGTTAAAAAATGTATATAATTTAATACAATACCACAAAAATGAAGGTCGACCTTAAGAAAAATACAATAGAATAAAAATAAAAAACAATTCAATAACAAAACAGTTAATACAATAAAATAATATATAGACAAAATATGAGCCTGTGAATTGATTCAACAGGACGCTGATAGAATCTAAACAAAGTTCAAAGTCAGTGAGGTTTCCAACATGACAATTCTGATCATGAAGTGGTGTTCTTTGTAGTTTCCTAGATGGTAAAAAACTTTGTGTTCGATGTAATATCCTCCTATGAAAGAGGACAAATCCACTTAAGGCAGTATCATAAGACGTTATTGGAAACAAACACTCTGTACTCACAGTATATAACTGCTATAATCTGCGTGTTGGTTTATCAGCGCTCCACCACCACGCAGATTATAGCAGTTATATACTGTGAGTACAGAGTGTTTGTTTCCAATAACATCTTATGATACTGCCTTAAGTGGATTTGTCCTCTTTCATAGGAGGATATTACATCGAACACAAAGTTTTTTTTACCATCTAGGAAACTACAAAGAACACCACTTCATGATCAGAATTGTCATGTTGGAAACCTCACTGACTTTGAACTTTGTTTAGCTTCTATCAGCGTCCTGTTGAATCAATTTACAGGCTCATATTTTGTCTATATATTATTTTATTGTATTAACTGTTTTGTTATTGAATTGTTTTTTATCTTTATTCTATTTTTCTTAAGGTCGACCTTAATTTTTGTGGTTTTGTATTAAATTATATACATTTTTGAACTCGTTTACATTTTAATATGTTTAGGTTTATACCTTTTTAGCCATTTATGCTTTTTATTTAATGTGAGTTTTAGCACAATTTGTCTTTGGTGTTAAAGTTAGATTTGAGTAAATTGGACTGTTAGCTTGGCATCTGTGGTTAAGTTTCTGCGTTTGCCCACAGTTCATTTGTCAAGTCTTCCTTTTTTATCACCTAACTAATACATTTTTACTGTTTTATAGCTATACTATCCAATACATTTACATTTTAGCTTTTGGTAGCGCTCCTTGGTATCTTCTACTTTTTCCAATTTTATTTCTTAACCAGTAGGATAAAGTTTAGACGATCCTGCCTGTTGGTGAAAACCAACTTGTTTTAAGCAGGGGGCAAAATGTTTTTAGCCTAATATGCTTTTGGGCCAGATACATTAAGGCCATAATAGAAAAAAAATTATATGCTCTAATCCCTTAGAGCGTCTTATTGTATGACTTTCGACCCTGCTCTATTATATGATTAACCCTGCAAAGGGGGTTAAGCACAGTAGAAATGCTGGTCCCAAGAAGAACCTGCTGCTGATCCAAAAAGCATTGTTTGTTGCACATCTGAGTCGTAGGACTAGTGCTGCCGATTGGATTGGTGGCAAGTTCTGCTCGGCATCAGTAGTACACTCCGGGTCCCAAACGGCACTTCTACTGTGCGTTTAATCCCTTTGCTGGGGTTAAACACACAGTAGAGCAGGGTCAATAGTTGTAAAATGACATGCTGTAATGGATTAGATTTTATTTTGTGTCTGTGACTATTATGGTCTTTTAAAGTTTCACTGTTCACCAACACAAAACAGCAGATAACAGTGTAGCATTTTACTTTATAAAGTCTCTCTTTTTCAAACTGTACAGTTTTTTTTAAAGGGATATGAAACCCAAACATTTTCTTTCATGATTCCGACAGAGCGTACAGTTTTAATCAACTTTCTAATTTACTTCTGTTATCAAATTATCTTTGTTCTATTTGTATCTTTTTTTGAAGAGCAGGGACATATGCTTAGGAGCTGGCCCATTTCTGAAACACTACATGCCAACAGTTTTGCAAGAATGTTTTCCATTTACAAGGACACTAGATAGCAGCAGTATTTCCTGCCATGTAGTGCTCCAAATTCCTACCTAGGTGTATCTTCAACACAAAATACTATGAGAATGAGGAAAGTTTGATAATAGAAGTAAATTTGAAACATTTTTAAAATGGTAGGATCTGTCTTAGACAATTTTAGGGTTTCATATCCCTGTTAGGGGAAAACAATTACAATACAGTGTCCCTTTAGGCATGTGTATTTGTTTTTAACTATGTTTTGTTACATTAAAGGGACATTAAACCCACATTTTTTCTTTCGTGATTTAGATAGAGCATGCCATTTTAAACACCTTTCTAATTTACTTCTATTATCTATTTTGCTTCATTCTCTTGATATTCTTTGCTGAATAGCATATCTAGATAGGCTCAGTAGCTGCTGATTGGTGCCTGCACATAGATGCCTCGTGTTATTGGCTCACCCATGTGCATTGCTATTTCTTTAACAAAGGATATCTAAAAAATAAAGCATATTAGATAATAGAAGTAAATTGTAAAGTTGTTTCAAATTGAATTCTCTTTCTGAATCACGAAAGAAAATTTTTGGGTTTAGTGTCCCTTTAATATTAAAGTAAATGTAAATTTTGATGCTAAAGTGCCTGGTTTTTAAAAATGTGACTAAAAACAGGGGCACTTTAATTCATCAAAATTTACATTTCACTTATGTTGTGCAAACGCCTTTTAATCTTGACAGCAGCTCCAGCTTCCTCCACCCGTCGCAAAGCCTCTTCCTGGGTCTAAAATTATGAATCCTGCTTCCCCTGGGGGGAAGCCGTGATTGGAGGATGACCTGTCCATCATTTCTGACGTCCAAAATGGCTTGCGACGACCGGAGGAAGCTGGAGCTGCTGTCAAGTTTAAAAGGTAATTTTTTTTTTTTAACACAACACGAGTGAAATGTAAATTTTGATGAATTAAAGTGCCCTTGTTTTTAATCAAATTTTTATAAAACCGGCCACTTTGGCATCAAAATTTACATTCACTTTAACTATTGTAATTGGTAACTAAAATGAGAGAGATTCTAATCTTATTTTATTTAGAGGATTTATAGTTAACACAATTGTGAGTATAATGTGGCCTGTGGCCAATACCACCATTAAAGGAATAGAAAGATCAAAATTTTAAGTTTACGTAATTGCTCGTTCATTTTAAATAGAAGCATTTTTGTCCATTAGCAAAAATGCCTCTTGCAAAAGGTAATCCTGCTCAGAGAGCTGCTGGTGGTGGTGTGTATTGTGTCTAAAAACTTAAAGGGACATTGGACCTTTTTTTTTTTTTTTTTCTTTCATGATTCAGGTAGAGCATACAATTTTAAAAAGTCTTTGATCACTCTTGGTATCTTTGGTTGAAAAGCTGGAATGTAAGCTCAGGAGTGTGCACGTTTCTGGAGCACTATATGGCAGCAGTTTTGCAAGAAATGTATCCATTTTCAAGAGCACTAGATTGCAGCAATATTTCATGCCTGCTACTGCTCCAGACATTTGCCTAAGTATCTCTTAAACAAAGCAACTTTGATAATAGAAGTAAAATAGAAACTTTTTAAAAAGTTTATGCTTTGTCTGAATTGTAAAAGAAAATTTTTGGGTTTCATATTCCTTTAATTTGTGACACACAAGTCACTGCTGACTCTCTGAAAAACAGTAATACTTTTTTACTAGAAGCATTTTTGCTATTTGAAGTGTATTCAATTTTTAGAGAGCATGCTAAGAGCTGTGAGAAATGCCAAATACATGCTTTTGGTGAACCCCCTCTGACACAGCAAAGCGCATTTTACATGATATGAAATCATGGTAATATCTAAAATATTAGCTGTTCTTACTCAGGGATTTTAAACGGTGTGCTAGCAAACATTTTGATGAAATTTGGGCAATCTTAAGATTTGGGCAAGATTTATAACGTGGTGAAGGCCCCGATTGGTTGCAGGCTTGCTCATTTGAGTCTACAACTGATATTTATGTATATCAGTTGTATAAAACCCTCTCTGCCAAACTAGAGTTGTTGGCTGAAAATCACCCTGGATTCATTTGACCCTTCTCTCATGCTATTGGCTGTATGAGGGTAGGGGGGTGGTGTTGTACAAGTGTTCCCTCATGCAATGATAAATATGGGGGACACATTTGCCCCACTATTTGCAATAAGATGCGGACAGGTTCACAACATGTGAATTTTGTGCGACCGCAAATTGATAAATCTTGCCCTAAGTATAGGCTTAAAATGCTAATGATGAGAGAGGAGAAAAAAACTCCGTCTTTGGACTAATGTGCAATTCCTTTTTTTTCCTCTCTCTAGAATGTGCAAAATTACAATGCTTTGTAACTGTGTTGTGTGTGTGTTTTTTTTTTTTTTTTTTTTTTTGTATGTATATCTTAAATTTATTGCTGCAGATAGATTAATCAGCCTGTTTTGTTACAGCATGTCTCAGCTGCTCAATTGCTTTTAGAAATTGGTGCAGTTGATTTCTTTTCTCAACTTCGGCCAAACTTGGAACCAAATCTCCAGTCACTTGTTGATGATATTCTGGATTCCTTGTTTCATCTACCATCTGAGAACTCTGATGATAACAGTTTAGCTTCGCCTAAGGAATTTAAAGCTTGGCCACTGCAAGATTTTGCAGGTACATATATATTGCAATTTTTCTTTTGTTTTATGATGTGAAGTAAA
Organism: Bombina bombina; assembly: GCF_027579735.1. NCBI lineage: Eukaryota > Metazoa > Chordata > Amphibia > Anura > Bombinatoridae > Bombina > Bombina bombina. Next base: position 783,002,492 of record NC_069503.1, read on the forward strand.
ATAAAGCCTCAAAGTGGGTGCCATGGTTAAAGGACCACTAAATACAATAGATTTGCAGAATCAAAAAATACATGATAAAAAGACAATACACTTGCACTTAGTCTGAAATTCAAATTAGTAGTAGATTTTTTTTTTTTTCTGACAAATTCCAAAGTTATGTCTATTTCCACTCCTCCTGAATCATGTGAAAGCAATCAGCCAATCACAAATGCATATACGTATATATTTTGTGAACTCTTGCACATGCTCAGTAAGAGCTGTTGACTCAAAAAGTTTAAATATTAAAAGACAGTGCACATTTTATTAATGGAGTAAATTGGAACATTGTGTAAAATTGCTTGCTCTATCTGAATTATGAAAGTTTTATTTTGACTTGAGTGTCCCTTTAAATATATCTTGGCCCTCTCTGGTAATAATTACCAGTGAACAACTCTTCTCCAAGGAGTGTCTACAGAAATTACCATTCCCCTAGTTGCCTGTATGGAAGTAACTCTCAAGCATCACTGCTTCCTAGTTCTGTCCAGCCACAAGGTAGACAGCACTGGGAATCTCTCTCCAAGCTGTGTTTCACAAGTGTTCCCTCATTGGGACTTGGGAGTGAGTTATGGCACCAGGGCATTCTGCCATGTATGCATGTATTTGCATTTATGCACCCAATAAGCCTGGCTTATAGTGGATATTATAAATGAGCACTGGAATATATTGAGACAAAACCCACAAGCATTACTCTTATTTTACCGGATAGACCTAACATTGTATTCAGGAAGATACCAAATTTAAAGGATAAACTCACTAGAAGTTACTTAAGGGACCCCACAAGTACCTGGCTTGATAGAGGGAATAAGGGTTTTATCGATGTGGCTTTTGTAAAACCTTTTCTCCTCAAACTAGAATGCTTGATACATTTAAATCCACCAGTAATGGTAATAACAAGGGCTTTCAATGTACATAATTAATGACATGCCATTCCAGGAATGTTATTTACCTCCTGGAATGTTCATGCAATGTACAATACATAGGTCACACCTCTAGAAATTTAGGAAAATGTTTTTTCATCAACATGTGTATAATCCAAAAAGGGTATGAATAACAATCTGTTTACCAGCATTTCAAACTAAAACATAACCAGAATCCCAGAGATCTTATAAAATGTGTGGGCATTAAAAGTAGAAACTATCTTGGGATGAGGTGATATAGTATTTAGAAAAAAATGGAGATGAGGTGGATATATTTTTTTTTTTTTTTTTGATGAAGTGTATGTAATGCTTGTTGGATATTTCTCTATCAGACCAAACTTGGCCAGTAGTCTTCTTATCCTGGCGTCAAGTGGAATGATAGGAAAAATCCCAGAACAGAGAGAGTTCATGAAATGAGGTAAGCAGTACTCACGGTAGGCAGGGTAGTCCTTCATGGCAATAAGATGGAAGGCAGAGAATGGTCAAAACAGGCAGAGTCCAGCAACAGGAAGGCAATTCAGAAGTATAGCAGTTCAGGGGTAAATCAATAGAATGACCAGGAACAGGCAGGAGTCAGCAACAAAGGAAATCCAGCAGTATAACAGTTCAGGGGTAAATCAATAGAATGGTCAGATAGCAACATTATAGCAATCCAGTACTTTAGGGGTTAAGCAAGCAGAGTGGTTAGACAGGCAGAGTTAAGCAACGTTATAGCAATCCAGTACTTTAGGGGTTAAGCAAGCAGAGTGGTCAGTCAGGCAGAGTTCAGCAACGTTATGGCAATCCAGTACTTTAGGGGTTAAGCAAGCAGAGTGGTCAGACAGGCAAAGTTCTATTACGTTATAACAGTCCAGCAATATAAGGAATACAGCACTCAGGAGCACACACAGTAACACCTATACTTGGGCACAGGTAAGAGTGACTGAGGCACTTACATAGGGTAGGATTCACGCCACAGGAGGGATCTGGGCCGGCATCAGAAGACAGAGCGGGCGGTGATGACGTCATCACCGTGCTGTAGTTACACCGTCGCATCCCTAGCAACAGGAGGACCACCTGCGTCCATGGCAACGGCCACAGCAGAGCGGAGGAGTGGCATGACAGTGGATTTTTTATTTAATACATATGTACCATATGGCGTGAATAAAGATTTTGAGCTACATCATTTTTCAGATGTTTAGTTTTATATATGTTAACCTCTTTTCTGCAGTTAATGGGAAGTGTAGTGGGCTAAGCATCATCCATGGAAAAATCTCTGAGTTTGAATCGGGCTAAAAGCATTTTAATAAATAAATATTTGTATTTTAAGAGATGTTTATCTCTACTTGAATAGTAAAAGTTAACTAAAACTTTTCCTTTTATATTTAAATTTTATAGCTTAAATTTATTTTATTTATATAGGTTTACTATTTCTATTTTTTGTTTTCAAGTGGAAAGTTCTGGGTTCGAATCCTACCAAGTATGTATGATGTAAAATGTTTTATTTTGTTTTATATGTGAGTTTATATTGATGATGTTTTCAAATATTGTATGTCTACATTTGGTTTTATTATATATTTATTTTCCAATACGGATTAAGATACTTACTGCTTTTGGTTCATGGATCGTCTGTTTATTCACAATGTGACTGGATCCATTTGTTTTATTTATATCACGTGACTTTTGATGAGAGATATGTCATGGATATTGATAGTGAGGCTGAATCCACATGTCTCTGTTTATATCACGTGACTCTGACACATGCAGGACTCATGACTGATTTGGCCCAGTTGGACTCTATTCTCAACTTTTAAATAGAGGCTCTTTGAACTGAAACAGAATCCATATGATTAGTAGTTTGTGTATGTCTTGTGCTTGTATTAATACATATTTTGTATGCTTATCCGGAGTTCCTCATTCTGTCTGTCATAGGACTTTAAAACCTGCCTGCCTACCTGCCTTTTCACTAAGAGCTTAGCTCTAAAAAGTGAGTGTACCCTTGTAATTGGAGTGCCATATTCTGTACCTTAAAGGGACACTGAACCCAAATTTTTCCTTTTGTGATTCAGATGGAGCATGGAATTTTAAGCAACTTTCTAATTTACTCCTATTATCAAATTTTCTTTCTTCTCTTGGTATCTTTATTTGAAATGCAAGAATGTAAGTTTAGATGCCGTCCCATTTGTGGTGAACAACCTGAGTTGTCCTTGCTGATTGTTGTATAAATTCATCCATCAATAAAAAAATGCTGTCCAGAGTACTGAACTAAAAAAAAAAGCTTAGATGCCTTCTTTTTTAAATAAAGATAGCAAGAGAACGAAGAAAAAATGATAATAGGAGTAAATTAGAAAGTTGCTTAAAATTGCATGCTCTATCTGAATCATGAAAGAAAAAATGTGGGTTCAATGTCCTTTTAAAGTCTTCACTATTTTACTCTTTTCTTTTGGAGGTTTTCTATAAGAATCAGACCTTCCTCAACAAGATCAATTGCTCATCTATGGACTATGTCCTTATTGATTCTTTGCACTAACACAATGTTATCTCTTTTTGTACTTTATTTTGTGTTAATATTTTTTGTGTTCACCTTAATCGATTTATTGTTCATGTTCAGCGTTTACAAATTTTAAAACAATGACTTTCAGATGCTATGCCTTCAGGTTTTATTGGGTTACATTATTTTTCAGTTGCTAGCTGACTTTTTTTTTTTTTTTTTTTTTTTTTTACCATTTGAACATTTTACTTTCTTCATCTGCTTTCATTTTGACTCCTGTTTCTTGGCCCCATATATATAATTTTTTTTTTTTTCTCATCCAGGTTTTTTCCAGTTTTCAAAGTTCACAGTATGTTTTTCGAGAACTTGCTACAGTTGACGGTTATTGTCATTATATCCTTTTTTGTCTTTTGGATACCTTTTTTAGTTCAGATGGTTTGTTACAATGTTTCCACAGTTCATAGTTGCTTGAGTTTTTTTGTAATGGTTACTCGCTAGTATGCTAAAAGGTTGTTGATGCAGGTTTTCTACAGTCCTTACTATTTCTGGTATAGCGGGATCAGAGGCCCTTTAATATTTTTATTTGTCAGATCTTGGCTCATATCCTTTCTTTTTAAATAAAGCTGTGCCTTCTTGGAACCTTTTATCTGGTTTTAGTATCATTTTGTTTTGTAACGCTATTCAGACCACTATGGGAGGTCTTTTATTTTAAGACTAGGATTCTGGTGGCTATTATGTCCTGGTTTTTTTTTTTTAAATTGTATGCATTGCCATTTATTCGTTCTTGTCAGGACAAAGTTATTTTATGCACTGAACCTTACTACTTGTCTAGAATTGTTCCAGATATTTATAGAATCAGATTTAATTTCTTTCAGCCTTTTGTCCTGATATACAGGGGTTTTTAATATGGTCTCTTCCTTTAATTTTTTGCATGAAAGAACACTTTTTTTATGTGAGGAAGATCATATGGTACTCATCTCTTAGATTCTTGAGGGTTTACCTCTTATGTCCAAGGCAGGACATTATGTCGTTGTAGAAAATTCAGCATGTCTGCAGTAAGAACAGGACCCATGCAGGAACTTTTGGCTTTGCAGCACTGTTTTCACATCAGGCCGTTCTTTGCAAACCGAGCTGTGCTCTGGCTGCACTGTGTACATTTTGCATTTTCCTTAACACAGTGCAGCCACAGTGATGTGCTGTTTAAGAGAACAGTTAAATATGGGTTAGTGTATTGATTGAGATGTTTTAACCCCACCTCTAGCTTTTTCTGGTCTACAAAGCTGTGACTACTGAATGTAAGGCATTATTGTCAGCAAATACACCTTTTTTTAATACTACATTTTTACCTTTAAATTAGGTGATGTAGACAAAGAGCAAAGGAAACTAATTTATTCAGGAGACATTTTAAAAACAACTAAATATATTTTTGTCTCTGTAAATTAATTTGTAATGCAATTTTCAGCTGCTGTAATACATTATAAAATTTAAAAAAAAAATGCTTTATTCTCCAGTTAATCAACACATTGCAATTGAGTTGGTGCTTTAGTGTAACTGCCTAATATACATTTTCATTTAATTTCCAAATCACCTGCAGAAAATGTTTCACTAAAAAAAGTTCTGCTTCTGGGCCTCTTATGAGGTGTTCTATATTTGGATTTTTTTTTCCTTCAGACTTTCAAGAGACTATAGTTGGAAGATGAGTAAATTTTGGATAATCTTAGGACATTTTCTTTCCAATGGCAGGGTGAGTCCACAAATCCATTCAATTACTAATGGGAAGTCAACTCCTGGCCACCAGGTGGAGGCAAAGAACACCCTAGCAAAGCTTCAAGTATCCTCCCACTACCCACAATCCCCAGTCATTCTTTGCCTGTGTAACATTGTAGGAGATGTGCGAAGAAAGTGCCTGAACAAATCAAGTTGTTAATCCTTTAATGGGTACTTTTCCCTGCAAGCAAGGGTTGGGGTTATGCTGTGTCCATGTAATTCTCTTTAGTAAGAGTAATAGTGGCTTTTAGCAGTTGGAAGACGGCGAGGTGGTCTTTGCTTAACTTCCAACATTTTTGCTACCCCTATAGAAAACCAGGGTTGGTTACTCTGTATTTTCTTTATCTACAGGTCTATGTCCGTGAGGATTCTGTCATACCTGTTTGCAGTACTTGCCCTACAGTGGATCCACAGGTAAGTGCTTTTACCTTCTAGGTGAGAAGGATGCAGCACTTAGGTGTTCCTTGTTTAAATAAATAAATAAATAAATAAATAAATAAATTAAAAATAATTAGACAACAAGGTGGATCCTTATGGGACTGAATATCCCTTTTTAAAGGTTGGGGATTTATTGAGCAGCAGTTCAGTGCACTGTTATGTCATGTGAAGGCTTTTTTTTGATTTTGGCTATGGGGATTTGTTTGCACAAGTTTACCTTTTATTTAGTTTGGGTAATATCTCTTTAAGAAGGTTGTTGGACCGCAACTTACTTTTGAATTTGTGATAATCTGTTATTTCCTGAGTGCTGAACAGTTTGTTTCTAGCTGGCTGTTTGGAAGCCGGATTTTCAAGGAGACAGACCAGATTTTCTGGCATTAGATAGTTTTTCCCGCCTGTCTCTTCTCTCTATTTGCAGCTTTCTAGTATCTTCAGTTTGAACAGGATTTATCTGCTGGTGTGGATTGGATTCCTGGTTACCGGTTGGGTGAGTCTCTCCAGCATGGCTGGGGTAAAGAGGTGCTGGTTTTAATAATTATTTATCTATGCTTAGAAGTTTATTCTATTTTTTTTTTTTTTTTATATTGAAATCTGAGTATAAGGGAAATAAAGGGCTATTTTATTTACTATGGAAGCCGATCCCAAGCTTTCACTGTCATTTGATAAATGTCTTTATTGTACAGATGCCCAGGTTATACCTTCTGTGCAATTTTGTTCCCCTTGCCTTAATAAGGTTTTATTATCTAAGGATTCCTTATCTGAGACTTCTTTTTCTCAGGATAATGCTGTTCATGGGTTGTCTCAGCCTTCTGTTAACATGTCCCAAACTTTAACAGTTTCACATGAAGTGCCCTGCGGTTCCTTTTTTGCTGCACAGTTGATTTCTGCAGTTTCTGCAGCCCTAAGTGCTTTACCTATTTCTGGTAAAGGGAAGAGGACATCTAAGAACATTTTTATGGGTTCTGACTCCGCCAAGACTGATTTGGTTAGTCTTTCTCAGTTATCTAGCGAGGATCATTCCTCTGCAGCTTCTGAGGGCGAGATCTTTGATTCAGAATCTGCAGTTCCTAGTACAATTGTTTCTAAATCTAAATAAAGAAACTCATCTATTGCTCAACACTCTCAATAAAGTGGGCACATGCAAACTTACTTGTAAAGAGAACATATATATCTGTAAGTGTGCAGTCCCAAAGTTACTGAGCAAAATGACACTTAATGTCAGCTGTAATTTGCCTTAAAATGTAAGTACACATGGCTCTCCAAGAACACACAGTATAATGCAACATTGTTCATATAAGTCATTCATGCTGAATTTGTAATCCTCACAAGAAAACCAGTGTATAACTACCGGTATGGGTGATTCAAAGAGGAGATCAATTAAGTGTCCTTACCAGGTATCCGGGCTCATGAACTCACCATCCCATCCCGCTCATTGAGGAATGTATTCGGTAGCTCTGCCCGTCCTATTGACACATATGTGTCTTAGCTCATCCTGCTCCGACCAAACTATGCTGCCGGGGATGACTCCTCCCACTCCTGATGTAACTCAACGTAGCACTGTGTTGTTCGGCCAATGGCAAACTAATCTGTTCCGTGGAACTGCTGCTTGTAAATCCTTGGCTTTAAAACTTTGCCGAGTATAAACTTTCCAAACTAAAAACCTCCGGTGCGCTTGCCCAAATAAGCCGGATGCCTCAAGACTAGGCAGATAATAAAATTTATTTGAAGAAAGGTCTGGCACTCCAACAATATTTTTGGAGTGGGCCCCAGTTGCATTTATTTCATTAATGCAATTTCTACTCTGTTATACATCAGGGTAGGGTGGGACATTGCATGGGTTAATCTTTAATGTTTTTAGCCATGGCCCAATAGAATGTATCACTATACATGTTTGTACACATTTAGACAGGATACACACACACAGACACACACAATTATAGCCTTGGTACATTTTGATAATTCAAATTGTGCACAGAAAGAGAAAGGGCAACTGCACATATTGAGTAATTCTAATACTCGTTTATTTTGGTTTCAAATTGTTTCAAGCTCAATATATGTGTAATTTTTTTTTTTATTGTAGTATATATTATGTGTTTTCAGTTTTTTGTATTAAGTAATTACTCTGAAAAGTTGTGATACTATCATGTGACATATGTATGACCAATGCTACGAAGGTAATTTGTTTAAATGCACCTGTGCTGGTAACGGTCTATGAGCATCTATGATTAAGGAGTATATCCGAAACGCATAAGGTGCATTGTTTTTAGCCTCTCCATTGTAGGACAAAGCATGCAATAAAGGTTTTAATAATATTGTTGGAGTTCCAGACCTTTTTTAAATTACAATAGATTCTAAGGAGGTTAATTTTAGATTTAAACTAGATTAGGTTTTAGCTACTTTGGATGACAAACTGTTGCAGAGGCTCCTAAAAAGGGGTAATAAACTGAATAGTGTTTTTGATGTCAAACCTAAATCTGTGGAAGTTTTTCCTGTTCCAGACCGCATGCCTGACATTTCTCAGGAATGGGAGAAGCCGGGTGTCCCTTTTAACCCGTCTCCTATGTTTAAAAATGTTTTCCGTGGCTGATTCAGTGCGAGATCTGTGGCGCACTGTTCCTAGAGTAGAGGGTGCTATATCTAATTTTTTTTATTTTTTTTTTGCAAAAGAGCTGATCACTTTAGCGCTTTGCCCTACAAAAGGACCCTTTAAAGGGCTATTGCAATTTATTTTAGTGTTAGGGTTTTTTTGTTTTTGTTTTGGATGGGTTTGTTTATTTTATGGGGCAGGTAGTTTCGTGTTAGGTATAATCGTGTTTTTTTTTTTTTTAATTTGGATGCTGTAGTTTATATTTAAATACAAAATGTAATTTATGGGGGAAAGAGTAGAAGTGGCATTCTGACCTCTCTGTTTTTCAGAAAAGACAACAAAAAGAGCAGAAGATTGACAAAAATCTGTTGTAGCCTGTAAATAGAACCTTAAAGCATAAACATTACAAGTAACCCCCACTCAAAATCACAAAATCTTACTAAAAAAAAAAAAAAAAAAATTCTACAAAAAATAAAAAACCCTATTTTTTTTTTTTATTTTTAAAAATGCCTCTGTCGAGAGCTTGGAATATTTCAACAGGCTTGCTCGATATAGTGGCGGATACCTTGGAATATTTTTCCGCCTCGTAGCACTTTTGGTCACCGGGGCCTCTGTATTAAAGGGACAGTCTAGGCTAAAATAAACTTTCATGATTCAGATAGAGCATTGCATTTTAAACAATTTTCCAATTTACTTTATCACCAATTTTGCTTTGTTCTCTTGGTATTCTTAGTTGAAAGCTTAACCTAGGAGGTTCATATGCTAATTTCTTAGACCTTGAAGCCCACCTCTTTCAGATTGCATTTTAACCGTTTTTCACCACTAGAGGGTGTTAGTTCACGTATTTCATATAGATAACACTGTGCTCGTGCACGAGAAGTTATCTGGGAGCAGGCACTGATTGGCTAGACTGCAAGTCTGTCAAAAGAACTGAAAAAAGGGGCAGTTTGCAGAGGCTTAGATACAAGATAATTACAGAGGTTAAAAGTATATTATAAATGTGTTAGTTATGCAAAACTGGGAAATGGGTAATAAAGGGATTATCTATCTTTTAAAACAATAACAATTCTGGTGTAGACTGTCCCTTTAAGCTTTGGTTTACAGACAAATGTAAGATAAGACATATCCAGGATAGTAGCGCACTGTGCAGGTACGGATTCATCAAATTACACAAATTACAAAAATGCAATTATTTGCATGCGAACCTGTACACATTACCTGTTGGAATTTTAACATGCTGACTGTTATGCTTTTAATCAGAACAAATAAAATAATTGGATTTTTTTAAGTTCTGTGTAATGTGATGAATCCGTACCTGCACAGTGCGCTACTATCCTGGATATATGTTGTATTTTTACTGTGGCGTGAATAGTAGCTTTCACCTCAGGTAGCAGCCTCTGCATTGGATCTTTTAGGGGGAGTATCCCCACCCACGCTCCATTGTGCCGATTCATGGAAGATAAACTATGAGACCGTAAGTGAGCACTCCTATGCACAGAGAACTCTGTATACTAAATATAAGATAGGGAAGCAAATGTGTGTACATAAAGTGATAACATTTTAATAGGCTGTGGTTAAAAAGCACAAAACCTCCTAATTCATATACACAAATAAACCTGAAAATACAATTTCCTTCTAAATTCAGGGAGAGTCCACAGCTGCATTCATTACTTGTGGGAATACAGAACCTGGCCACCAGGAGGAGACAAAGAAACCCCAGCCAAAGGCTTAAGTACCTCCCCCACTTCCCTCATCCCCCAGTCATTCTTTGCCTTTCGTCACAGGAGGATGGCAAAGAAGTGTCAGGAAGATTCGGAATAGTCTCTTAAGGGGGGTAGTACCCTTCGGTATGGGATTGGAATTTTAAGTAGTCTTGTCAGCCTCTCAGTGAGAGCATTGCTGAAAGTTAGTCTGGATGGCTTCACAGTAAGACTCTACCTGCATCTCTAGACTCATATTAACAGCTCCCTAAGCAATCAGCGTTGACGAGTTTCGCTTCCTGCTTTTCTTCGCTCATGTCCATGTCAGAGGCGCTGCTACAATCTGTCAAACTTGAAGGACCCTGTCGCTGTTCTACGGCATAGATTCCGTTAAGATCGTTTCATTTTTATCACATGTTAACGATAGAAGACAGGGTCTCAGTGGGACTCCTTTATCTTTATGGAATCAAGGGTTAATATCTCCTGAGGGGGGGTTATTGAACAGTGGGGATTTTGTAATCATGTTTGTTATATGATTTTGACTGCTTATGTGTAAGAACGTTTGGGCTCTTTGGCTGATACGAAATGTACAGGTTACTTTCATTTTGAGAGCTGCACAGTTTTTTATTAAGCTTGCGCGCCTTTTCTTAGCAGGGGCGGTCCTGCATGAGCACCATTTTACTGGTATGGTCAAGTTTATTCCCGCTGCCGATTCCTGACTGGGTGTCTGCGGAGAGGAGCGTCTTCTCTACCTGTCTGGGTCATAGGAGGTGGTGAGAGCCCCAGCCATTGGGGGATTAAGGTGCCAGTTGTTTTTCTCTTTTGATAATATATCTTAGAGTTATGGAGGATTCTGATATGTTAAAGAGGTATCCCTCTGAGACAGAATTTGATACCTGTGTATATTGTGAGGAGGCCTGGGTAATCCAACCCTCTCAGTTATGTTCTGTATGCCACTATAGGGTGTTCTCATCAACCAATGTTGGGTTATCGGAGACCGCTTAGCCATCCGCCCCTGAGGATTCTGAATCCAGTGTGGCATGTTCCCTAGATGCTTTTGTTCCTACATATGCAGTTTTCCCGAGTTCTGCTCCCCCTTCGCCTGTGAGGGGATTGTTTCCACCAGAGGTTACTACGCAATTCCACATGGCTATCTCTACAGCCTTAGCGATGCTATCTCTTCCTGTTGCACGCAAGCGAAGGGTCAATCCACGTTCTCCTGATCTGGGGCCGTCGTGTAAAGTGACGATTGTGTCCGATCATTCCTCTGGGGATGTGGTTTCCTCTGAGGCTTCAGAGGTAGTACCTCCAGTGTCAGAGTCTACGGATTTGTATCAGACTACGGAGATCATAGCTTTTAGATTGGCTCGCCTGCGTTTACTTCTGAGAGAGGTTTTGGCGATGTTAGAGGTTCCCAGTACTAATTTATCAGTTGAATCTCAGTCCTCTAAATAAGATAACTATCTTGAATAGACGAGTGGAGAGGATTGGTGTTACTTTTCCTTATCGTCTTGATTTACATTTTGTTTTATTCTTTTATTAGAATCCTAGTTCCCGAACTCTATGGGGGATTGTGTGTGTGACAGGCTGGACCTAGTGTTGTTTACACACTCGATTTTTTTTTTCAATTATCATGTTTGGGCGTTTGCCTATTTTTCTTTTGCAGTCTATTCCATTTTAGGATAGTTTTCAGTTTTTAGAGTTGTGGGTTGTTATAGAAACTCTCACAAGGCGTTTTTTCAAATGGGATTTTTAAGACTATCGACTTAAAGGTACACTGAACCCAAATATTTTCGTTTGTGATTCAGATAGAGCATGCAATTTTAAGCAACTTTCTAATTTACTCCTATTATAAAATTTTCTTCATTCTCTTGGTATCTTTATTTGAAATGCAAGACTGTAAGTTTAGATGCCGGCCCATTTTTGGTGAACAACCTGGGTTGTTCTTGCTGATTGGTGGATAAATTCATCCACCAATAAAAATGTGCTGTCTAGAGTCTGAAACAAAAGAAGCTTTGATGCCTTCTTTTTCAAACAAAGATAGCAAGAGAACGAAGAAACATTGATAATAGGAGTATTTTAGAAAGTTGCTTAAAATTGCATGCTCTATCTGAATCGCAAAAGAAAAAAATTGGGTTTAGTGTCCCTTTAATTGGTCGAGATTGTTGTAGACTTCTGGTGGAAGCATTTAGTTCTCTGTTCAGGGTGCTGGTCCCCTGATAATTATGGGAATTTTTTTTTTTAAAGCCAGGAGCTTATATTCCTTAGTTGGTTTATCTCTAGCATTACTGGAATTTGAGATTTCTGTTAGCCCTTGAATATTTTCATGGCTGTGTTGTATTCTTGATGACAGGCAGGACCTTTTTTGGGTACTAGTTAAATCTGTCCTTCCTTTTACACAAAAGTGGGAATCTTTTTCTAGCTTCTGGGCCAGGCTGGACCTGTCTTTAAGCTTTATCTTGGATAGACGCTTGAGGGATCTAATGGATCTAGGAGTCCTAGACTTCAGAGCTAGACTTATTTTGAGATGTTGCCTCTTCTCTTGATTTGTCTTTGGGAAGTTGCGGGTGACTTTTGGAGTCATGGTCCCGGTATCTATTGCCCTATGGGAATAAGTTTTACACTTTTTGAGTATGGCCAATATGGAGGGGGGATTCCGTTCTAATTGGTTTCTCTGACTGTTAAGCAGAGCTTATAGTGCTCATGTTTGTCTGAGACTGTTAGATTCTCTTCTCTTTTGTTCAGGAAGAAGGATATCTTTCCTATTTCATCCTTTGGAGCGAATCCGGCTCTTAGGAACAGTTTTCTTCCAGCGAACCTCGTTCTGATTCTAGTTTTCCTTTTTGTAATCTGGGGTGTTATATGGAGTACCCGGCTCCAGATTTTTCAGTAGCTCCCGGGTCTTGGCTTCTAGTTGTTTACCATCGGCTGTTACTAGACTTTTTAGGAATTTCTCTTGTCTTTTGATCCTTTAGAGTGGTTTCTAGACTTGAGTTTCTAGTATAAAACTCCAAGGCGTTTCCAGGATACTGTTTTGTCTTCGGACAGGAAGTTTTTTCCTGATATCTTGCAATATGCCCTCCTGTCCCCCTTCTAGTCTTCGTTGGGCGTGATATGGTCAGCAGAGGCTGAGCCTTTGGCATGACATTGTCCCCTTTCTATATCTGTTTTAGGGATTATCGGTGGGGGGATTCGATCCCTTGTGTTCCGTTCAGACCTCTCTGTTCTGGAGTTGCTCTTCAGGGACAGTTTTGACTGGTTGCTTCGCTGCCCGTGGGGAGCGAGCGTCTTATAGGAGTCCGTGGATCAGGAGTTTCCTTCCTTTTTTTTCTTATGGTTCCTCAGCCGAACATTCGGCCTTGATGCTTTGGTCTTCTGGGTTCGTTCCATTTGGGACCTTTCGGTGGGTATCTCCCTTTTTATTAGAAGGGGAGAGTTCTTACTGTCTAGTCGGGAGGAACTCGTGTTCCGCGGTGGGCGGAAGCCCACTACGACTTTCTCAACAGTCCTCTAATTAAGCAGGCTCTTCAGGAACGGATGTTCCCTTCTATTTTTCTCGAGGATGGATATCTGATTGGAGAAGCTGATCAGGCGTCCTCGCCTATCCCTGGTTTCCTCTTTTTCACTCTCAGGGAGATGTGGCATAGTGGTTAGATCCACCGCTTTGAATCAGAAGGTGGTGGCTTGGAACTCAGGTCAACTTCTGTTTTTTTTTTTTTTTCTACCAGCAGGTTTGGCTGGTATCTGCTAGCATCCCTAAGTGGAATGTTATTCGGGACCTTTGTGCTGTGGGATCCTCTTCTTCTTTGTTACCATATTTCTCGTTGGAGTTGGTCCGATCCTAGCAAAGCTAGCGGCATGTGAGAATGATTGCTTAGTTCAGGTCCGCGAGTTAGTATCACGGTTTAAGGTCTCGCCTCCATGGGTATGTTAAAGGGGTCATGGGCTCCTGTTTTGATGAGACGGACGCGAGAGATCATTTGAGCTGAGCAGAGAGAGAGTTTTTTGAAGGGGCTATGTTCTCTTCAGGGTGCATAGTTGGTCTTTCGTCATATTTCTTAGGGGCTGAGGACCACCCTTGTAGGGAGGAACTAATTAGTTCTGGCTCTCTATTGGATTTTGGGAGTCTGTCTTTATTTTCCCAAGGGTGAGCTGGGGAAGGGGCTTCCTAGCGAGCGCTGGCTCGAACTGTCCTTTTTGGGACAGATGGCTCTCTTATTCTGATGAGTACCTTCGTCACATGGTGTGTGGTAGGTTGTGGGTTGAATCCGGTGGCAGTCCTTGCCCCTTGATTGTGGGATTGCAAGCAATTTTCGATTCCCTGATTGTCTTTCTATTCCAGAGGATCATCGAACCCTCAGGTGTTTCGTTCCTTTTGCTGGGGCGCTGACTACTATCAGGCTGGTAGCGTTCTTGCTCCTTTTTGGAGCTTAGTCTCTTTTAAGGGGTAGCATCGGGTTCTTTTTCCTAACCGTGCAGGAATGGTCTTTGATTTCCTTCTTCAATGATCTATTCCGTCTGTAGATTTTTTTCTACATGCCATTGTCCCTATGTTGTAATCTTACAATACATACTCCTTAGAGGAGTTTCCTATTATTAAGGTTGCTGACAAGTTGGTTATGGGTTTCTCCCTAGGATTGTTATTTTAAATGTTATTTTCATTTCTAATGGGAAAGGGTTTTCCTTCAGGGACTCTTGCCTTGATGTTTTTTGGACTTGGGAGGCTTGGTTGCCTTCTTTATTGTTGATGGAGGGTTTTTCACTTGACTTGGGAGTAGGTGGGTTTCTAGCCTCCTCAGAGGTTATGGCTCAGGTCAAGAACAGTGACGTCTTCTTGGGTTTCGGGCATGAGAATCCTTATGGTTCTGATTGTTGGGCGGCTATCTGGTCCGCTGAACATTCTTTTTGTCTTTTGCTTCTGTTGAACAGCTTCAGAAGAATGGGTTGGTTGCAGACTCTGGTGCCCTCAGATTTGGGCCGCCTCCTTTTGCCCTCCTGTTTGCATTCAATGTCCTCTGTAGCTTGGGTATTAGTTCCCACAAATAATTAATGCAGCTGTGGACTCTCCCTGTATTTTGAAGGAAAACATAAATTATGACTTACCAGATAATTTCTATTCCTTCGATACAGGGAGAGTCCACATCTCCCGCCCATGTTTTCCGATGGGCGACCCTACATTTATTTTCTGGCACCTTTTTCACCATGATATTTCTCCTACTTTTCCTTGTTCCCTCGGCTGAATGACTGGGGGATGAGGGAAGTGGGGGAGGTATTTAAGCCTTTGGCTGGGGTGTCTTTGCCTCCTGGTGGTCAGGTTCTGTATTCCCACAAGTAATGAATGCAGCCGTGTACTCTCCCTGTATCGAAGGAAAGGAAATTATCTGGTAAGTCATACCTTATGTTTTCTCACACATTTTAAACTCTGCAGCTGGTATAACAAGTCATTGAAAATAGATTAAGGGAAAAACAGTTTTACAGTATATTGTCACTTTAAGGTGATTGATTTTGTGTCCAATAATTTTGACAATGCAAAAGAGAAGTGAACAATATGGAGTTATTATATTATGATGATCTGCAATTTTAAAGGCTTCAAACTGCATATATTTATCAGTATATATTGGGTTGGCGCATACATATGTCAATGTCTTTATTTTTTTTCCCCTTATTCAGTAACAAGGAAACGAGCAGAATCAGATAAAGGATATTTTCAAAAGGAAATTCAGCATTCAAGAATACAAGCAGAAGATTCAGTTGGTATGTGTAAACCTAATCCTTATTCTAAAAATATCCAATTAGCTATTGCTCTAAAATAAATGTGTATATGTTTTACAGCAATGTGTTATCTATCAATATTTAATAGCCAAATACATTTAATCACACTTGGGTTAATAAATAATCTATGTGTAATTATGTGTGTCCAAACAACCTGCGTTTAAAAAAAAAAAAAAAAAAAAAAATGTATTTTGTTATGACTTGCTGTGGTTTCCTTGCTTTATTTAGACCTCACCTCAAATTCTTATTTCTCCAACATTGGTGTGTCCGGTCCACGGCGTCATCCTTACTTGTGGGATATTCTCTTCCCCAACAGGAAATGGCAAAGAGTCCCAGAAAAGCTGGCCATATAGTCCCTCCTAGGCTCCGCCCACCCCAGTCATTCTCTTTGCCGTTGCACAGGCAACATCTCCACGGAGATGGTTGAGAGTTTTTTGGTGTTTAAATGTAGTTTTTATTCTTCTATCAAGTGTTTGTTATTTTAAAATAGTGCTGGTATGTACTATTTACTCTGAAACAGAAAAGGATGAAGATTTCTGTTTGTGAGAGGAAGATGATTTTAGCAGACAGTAACTAAAATCGATTGCTGTTTCCACATAGGACTGTTGAGATGAAGTAACTTCAGTTGGGGGAAACAGTTAGCAGACTTTTCTGCTTAAGGTATGACTAGCCATATTTCTAACAAGACTGTGTAATGCTGGAAGGCTGTCATTTCCCCTCATGGGGACCGGTAAGCCATTTTCTTAGTCAAACAAACAGAATAAAGGGCTTAATATGGGCTAAAAAACTGGTAGACATTTTTATGGGCTAAATCGATTGCTTTATTTGGGCATATTATTCGGATTTAGGCTAACAATTGGCATTTATAATCTTGGGGAACGTTTATAAAACGGCAGGCACTGTGTTAGACACCTTTTTCAGTCAGGGGGCCTTTCTAGTTATAGACTGAGCCTCATTTTCGCGCCATTACTGCGCAGTTGTTTTTTGAGAGCAGGGCATGCAGATGCATGTGTGAGGATCTAAAAATCACTGAAAAAGCTTCTAGAAGGCGTCATTTGGTATCGTATTCCCCTCTGGGCTTGGTTGGGTCTCAGCAAAGACTATAGCTGGGACTGTATAGGGGTTAAATTTAAAAACGGCTCCGGTTCCGTTATTTTAAGGGTTAAAGCTCTGAAATTTGGTGTGCAATACTTTTAATGCTTTAAGACACTGGTGAAATTTTGGTAATTTTTGAACGATTCCTTCATACTTTTTCACATATTCAGTAATAAAGTGTTTTCTGTTTGAAATTTAAAGAGACAGTAACGGTTTTATTTTAAAACGTTTTTTGTGCTTTGTTGACAAGTTTAAGCCTGTTTAACATGTCTGTACCTTCAGATAAGCTATGTTCTATATGTATGAAAGCCAATGTGTCTCCCCATTTAAATTTATGTGATAATTGTGCCATAGCGTCCAAACAAAGTAAGGACAGTACTGCCACAGATAATGATATTGCCCAAGATGATTCCTCAAATGAGGGGAGTAAACATGATACTACATCATCTCCTACTGTGTCTACACCAGTTTTGCCCATGCAGGAGGCCCCTAGTACATCTAGTGCGCCAATACTTATTACCATGCAACAATTAACGGCTGTAATGGATAACTCCATAGCAAATCTTTTATCCAAAATGCCTACTTATCAGAGAAAGCGCGATTGCTCTGTTTTAAACACTGAAGAGCAAAAGGACGCTGATGATAATTGTTCTGTCATACCCTCACACCAATCTGAAGGGGCTATGAGGGAGGTTTTGTCTGATGGAGAAATCTCAGATTCAGGAAAAATTTCTCATCAAGCTGAACCTGATGTTGTGACATTTAAATTAGAACATCTCCGCGCACTGCTTAAGGAGGTGTTATCTACTCTGGATGATTGTGACAACTTGGTCATTCAAGAGAAATTATGCAAGATGGACAAGTTCCTAGAGGTTCCGGTGCCCCCCGACGCTTTTCCTATACCCAAGCGGGTGGCGGACATAGTAAATAAGGAGTGGGAAAAGCCCAGCATACCTTTTTGTTCCCCCCCCTATATTTAAGAAATTATTTCCTATGGTCGACCCCAGAAAGGACTTATGGCAGACAGTCCCCAAGGTCGAGGGGGCAGTTTCTACTCTAAACAAACGCACTACTATTCCTATCGAAGATAGTTGTGCTTTCAAAGATCCTATGGATAAAAAATTGGAAGGTTTGCTTAAAAAGATTTTTGTACAGCAAGGCTACCTTCTACAACCAATTTCATGCATTGTTCCTGTCACTACGGCAGCGTGGTTCTGGTTCGAGGAACTAGAAAAGTCGCTCAGTAGAGAAACTCCATATGAGGAGGTTATGGACAGAGTTCAAGCACTTAAATTGGCTAACTCTTTTATTTTAGATGCCGCTTTGCAATTAGCTAGATTAGCGGCGAAAAATTCAGGGTTTGCTATCGTGGCGCGCAGAGCGCTTTGGCTAAAGTCTTGGTCAGCGGATGTGTCATCCAAGACAAAATTGCTTAATATCCCTTTCAAAGGTAAAACTTTATTTGGACCAGAATTGAAAGAGATTATTTCAGACATCACTGGGGGAAAGGGCCACGCCCTTCCACAGGATAGGTCTTTTTAAGGCTAAAAATAAGCCTAATTTTCGTCCCTTTCGCAGAAACGGACCGCCCTCTAATTCTGCATCCTCTAAGCAAAAGGGTAATGCCTCACAACCCAAACCAGCCTGGAAACCAATGCAAGGCTGGAACAAGGGTAAGCAGGCCAAGAAGCCTGCCACTGCTAACAAAACAGCATGAAGGAGTAGCCCCCGATCCGGAACCGGATCTAGTGGGGGGCAGACTCTCTCTCTTTGCTCAGGCTTGGGCAAGAGATGTTCAGGATCCTTGGGCGCTAGAAATAGTTTCTCAAGGTTATCTCCTGGAATTCAAGGAACTACCCCCAAGGGGAAGGTTCCACAGGTCTCACTTATCCTCAAACCAAATAAAGAGACAGGCATTCTTACATTGTGTAGAAGACCTGTTAAAGATGGGAGTGATACACCCAGTTCCAATAAAGGAACAAGGAATGGGATTTTATTCCAATCTGTTCGTAGTTCCCAAAAAAGAGGGAACGTTCAGACCAATTTTGGATTTGAAGATCCTAAACAAATTTCTCAGGGTACCATCGTTCGAAATGGAAACTATTCGAACGATTCTACCCACCATCCAGGAAAGTCAATTTATGACTACCGTGGATCTAAAGGATGCGTACCTACATATTCCTATCCACAAAGAACATCATCAGTTCCTAAGGTTCGCTTTTCTGGACAAGCATTACCAGTTTGTGGCCCTCCCATTCGGATTAGCCACTGCTCCAAGAATTTTCACAAAGGTGCTAGGGTCCCTTCTAGCGGTTCTAAGACCAAGGGGCATTGCAGTAGTACCTTACTTGGACGACATTCTAATACAAGCGTCGTCCCTGTCAAAAGCAAAGGCTCATACGGACATCGTTCTAGCCTTTCTCAGATCTCACGGATGGAAGGTGAACAAAGAAAAAAGTTCTCTTTCCCCGTCAACAAGAGTTCCCTTCTTGGGAACAATAATAGATTCCTTAGAAATGAGGATTTTTCTGACAGAGGTCAGAAAATCAAAACTTCTAAGCTCTTGTCAAGTGCTTCATTCTGTTCCTCGTCCTTCCATAGCGCAGTGCATGGAAGTAGTAGGATTGATGGTTGCAACAATGGACATAGTTCCTTTTGCACGAATTCATCTAAGACCATTACAACTGTGCATGCTCAAACAGTGGAATGGGGATTATACAGACTTGTCTCTAATGATTCAAGTAGATCAAAAGACCAGAGATTCACTCCGTTGGTGGCTGACCCTGGACCATCTGTCCCAGGGAATGAGCTTCCACAGACCAGAGTGGGTCATTGTCACGACCGACGCCAGTCTAGTGGGCTGGGGCGCGGTCTGGGAAACCCTGAAAGCTCAGGGTCTATGGTCTCGGGAAGAGTCTCTTCTCCCGATAAACATTCTGGAACTGAGAGCGATATTCAATGCTCTCAGAGCTTGGCCTCAACTAGCAAAGGCCAAATTCATAAGGTTCCAATCAGACAACATGACGACCGTTGCATATATCAATCATCAGGGGGGAACAAGGAGTTCCCTGGCGATGAAATAAGTGACCAAAATAATTCAATGGGCGGAGGATCACTCCTGCCACTTGTCTGCGATCCACATCCCAGGAGTGGAAAACTGGGAAGCAGATTTTCTGAGTCGTCAGACATTCCATCCGGGGGAGTGGGAACTCCATCCGGAAATCTTTGCCCAAATAACTCAATTATGGGGCATTCCAGACATGGATCTGATGGCGTCTCGTCAGAACTTCAAGGTTCCTTGCTACGGGTCCAGATCCAGGGATCCCAAGGCGACTCTAGTATATGCACTAGTAGCACCTTGGACTTTCAACCTAGCTTATGTATTCCCACCGTTTCCTCTCATTCCCAGGCTGGTAGCCAGGATCAATCAGGAGAGGGCCTCGGTGATCTTGATAGCTCCTGCGTGGCCACGCAGGACTTGGTATGCAGACCTGGTGAATATGTCATCGGCTCCACCATGGAAGCTACCTTTGAGACAGGACCTTCTTGTTCAGGGTCCATTCGAACATCCAAATCTGGTCTCCCTCCAACTGACGGCTTGGAGATTGAACGCTTGATTCTATCAAAGCGTGGGTTTTCAGATTCTGTTATAGATACTCTGGTTCAGGCCAGAAAACCTGTAACTAGAAAAATTTACCATAAAATATGGAAAAAATATATCTGTTGGTGTGAATCCAAAGGATTCCCATGGAATAAGATAAAAATTCCTAAGATTCTCTCCTTTCTACAAGAAGGTTTGGAGAAAGGATTATCTGCAAGTTCTCTAAAGGGACAGATCTCTGCTTTATCTGTCTTACTATACAAAAGACTGACAGCTGTGCCAGATGTTCAAGCATTTTGTTCAGGCTCTGGTTAGGATCAAGCCTGTTTACAGACCTTTGACTCCTCCCTGGAGTCTAAATCTAGTTCTTTCAGTTCTCCAAGGGGTTCCGTTTGAACCTTTACATTCCATATATATTAAGTTACTATCTTGGAAAGTTTTGTTTTTAGTTGCAATTTCTTCTGCTAGAAGAGTTTCAGAGTTATCTGCTCTGCAGTGTTCTCCGCCCTATCTGGTGTTCCATGCAGATAAGGTGGTTTTGCGTACTAAGCCTGGTTTTCTTCCTAAAGTTGTTTCTAACAAAAATATTAACCAGGAGATAGTTGTACCTTCTTTGTGTCCGAATCCAGTTTCAAAGAAGGAACGTTTGTTACACAATTTGGACGTTGTCCGTGTTCGAAAGTTCTATTTAGAGGCTACTAAAGATTTCAGACAAACATCTTCCTTGTTTGTTGTTTATTCTGGTAAAAGGAGAGGTCAAAAAGCGACTTCTACCTCTCTTTCCTTTTGGCTTAAAAGCATTATCCGTTTGGCTTATGAGACTGCCGGACGGCAGCCTCCCGAAAGAATCACAGCTCACTCCACTAGGGCTGTGGCTTCCACATGGGCCTTCAAGAACGAGGCTTCTGTTGACCAGATATGTAAGGCAGCGACTTGGTCTTCACTGCACACTTTTGCAAAATTTTACAAATTTGATACTTTTGCTTCTTCGGAGGCTATTTTTGGGAGAAAGGTTTTGCAAGCTGTGGTGCCTTCCGTTTAGGTAACCTGATTTGCTCCCTCCCTTCATCCGTGTCCTAAAGCTTTGGTATTGGTTCCCACAAGTAAGGATGACGCCGTGGACCGGACACACCAATGTTGGAGAAAACAGAATTTATGCTTACCTGATAAATTACTTTCTCCAACGGTGTGTCCGGTCCACGGCCCGCCCTGGTTTTTTAATCAGGTCTGATGAATTATTTTCTCTAACTACAGTCACCACGGTACCATATGGTTTCTCCTATATATATTTACTCCTGTCCGTCGGTCGAATGACTGGGGTGGGCAGAGCCTAGGAGGGACTATATGGCCAGCTTTGCTGGGACTCTTTGCCATTTCCTGTTGGGGAAGAGAATATCCCACAAGTAAGGATGACGCCGTGGACCGGACACACCGTTGGAGAAAGTAATTTATCAGGTAAGCATAAATTCTGTTTTTGTTTCTTCTCTCCATTTACTTGTAGTTTACTTAACCGCTCTTGAACATCATTGGGTATTTTAATTAGTCAAATTTTACAGGGAGAGTGTAGTCAGGATCAAAATTTCACAGTTGATTAAAAAAACAAACAAAAAATAACTTACTTTTGTTCTGTCATGGAGTAGCTGCACATAACAGATTTCATTTTTGTCTGTATAGAATTAATAATTTTATTTCAATATCATATTTCTTTTAGTTCATCGTAATAGTGTCACTTGCTTGAATTTCTCCGTCTTCCCTTGGCTTACCTTAACTACAACAGATAGGCATGTTCTTTCAACGAATGAAAGGCAAGTATATTTAAACATCAGGTTTGACGTTTGTATCATTGGAATAACATTTATGATCTGAAAAATGTGTGTTATTACTAGAAGAATCACTACTATACATTTGATGCACTGATACAAACAGCCTTGTGTAGAAGAATAGCCAATATAGAAGAAGTATTACCTGATATTGATATATCAGCCATTGCTTGTCCCCTTTGAAAGATATTGTGATGGTATTGTATAATGATATACATTATCCTATAACAGGGCTTGAAAAATCCAGAATTTCATGGTTTCTAAAATGATTTTTTTTTTTTTAACTTATTGGTAATTCTGTGTATTTGTACATATACACTGTTATGTCAATTCTTACCAAACATTGTACTATAAAATTGATTGCCCCTTTATAAGTGTCTCCAATGTCTTACCAGCTGCAGATGATAAAATGTATAAGAAATAGTTGATTTATTTTTATATATGAACTAGCAGTTTTTCTCATGGAAAATGTTCTCTTAAACAATAAATACTTTAGAATAAAGTTAATTTGCTAAGTAATTTGTATTTTGTTTTATTTTATTTATTTTATGATTTGTCTGAACCATTAAATCATTTTTTTTTTTTTGTTGTCACTTTTTAAGAACAATTTTTTTGTGTGGTTTTTACTAAAGGGGACTGTAATGACTTCCTGATGAACTTCAGCCATAAGATACCTTACAAATTTTACTGTTGGTATAGAACACATGCATATGTTTAAGAACTCCCAAGAGCAAAACAAATGTGTAAAAGTTATGCACCTTTCAGGCAAGTGATACCACATATAAATACCGATAACAAGGTTTCTCTGCTACAGCCCACCAAAGATTTAATGTTGTTCATAAAGCTTTATTCCCAAATGTGACTTTTGTTTAGCCTTGCTCAGCAGTGACATTTTAAGGCTGAATCATTTAAAAATCTTAAGCCAATTGTGATATGAACTGCTTTATGATTTCTATTTTTCTGAATATCTGATAGCATAAAATATCTTTTGGGAATATTTGAATGTTGTAAAGAAGTTATCATTTGTGAGATAGATATGATTATCTTCTTGTTATTTATTTATATCTACCTACAGCGACGCAATTAATGCTTTCAATCAAACAGGCTGAGGTACAAGCAAGGGCAGCACAGGCCTTTTGTAATCTCACTAGTCACATACAAAACATGTAAATGGACTGCACTCTCAAACTGGAATGGGCACACATACATTTGTTACTGCAAAACTCACAGCGCTCTCTCTCTCTCAAAAGATTTTTGCTCTTTGGGCATTTTGGGCTCAAACATTTGCCATCACTGCTCTATAGGGTGCTTTGGGTATGCTAGTGTCCTTAGTAGTTCTGAAATGGAATAATTTCCCACTGCTTGAAGAAAGAAAAAAAAAAAAGAGGTCCCCTTACTTGAATTATTGCTTAAAGTGTTGGTAAATCCCAGTGTGTTTGAAATGGTAGGATTTACCAGTTACAAATAAAGTATAAAATATTTCATGCTGAATGTTCCTTTATTTGCCTGCAGTGTATGCCACGCTGAGAGCTTCAGGCGCCTCACGGCAGAACGCTAATTTTTCATTGAGATGACGTTTCCACCTCTTAGCCAATAGCCGTACCAGTTGGTATTCTACTGTATGGCTAGCATGCTATTGGCTAACATCACCTCACTGATAAAATAGCGTCCAGCTTTATTTGTAACACTTTAAGAATTTGTGGTTTAAAATAGTTGGCCCTGTGTCTTTCTGGCTGCCAGGTGTTTTGTCATGAATGGTTTATTTTGAGAGAGGGGGCAGGCTCTAGTGATTGCAGTAATGATAATAATAAACTCTTGACTTTATTTTGTTTTGTTATTAATGTTAGTGTTCACTTGTCCCTATTTCTTTTATGTAATAATTTCTTATATACACTTAAGTGGGAGAACTGGGTTAGTGCACAAATAGATGTTTTTTTGTTGTTGTTTTTTATTAGATTTTTGGTTAGTTTATAGTTTAATATCTTTATATTTAGATTTTATTTTTATTATTATTTTCTGCATACATTTCTATATGGTGTATTGTGACAAAAATCATTTATAAAAAAAATCAAAAAAAAAAATCTAATTTTTCAACTACTGAATTTTGTAGAATATTAATCTTTAATCCTAAAAGTTCATTTCTGGCGTTTGGGGATGGTAGGTGAACTGCTGTCCATTGTAGAATCATAAAGTGTATGTTAAATATTTTAGAAAATGATTACAGTCATGCAATTTACTAGAGCTGCAACAACTAATCGTCATAATCGATAATAATCGATTATGAAAATAGTTGTCATCGAATCTCATAATCGATTAGTTGGTTTGCAATTAGTTGGTCTGTGCACAACACCAGCTGCTTCACTCCAATGAACTCCTGCATATGGTATTGTGTTTTATGGTTATGTCCTTAGCCTAAAGGACGTCTACAGACGTCTACTTTTCACTTTTTTAGGACAGTATACATTTACAACTACACCAGGCTTATGTGCAACCCAGATATAATAGTCATCATTTGGATTGTTTATTAAATCAAGTGATTTGGAACTATGCTTTGCATAATATAGTGCTGGGCTTGTTATTTACACCTTGCCCCTAGACTGATGGGAGTTATTTAAATTGATGTGCACTATTATCTGTTTGCACAATTATTAGCGTATTGCTTGTTATTGCTAATTATATGTACTGTAAAAATAAATGTGTAAGGCTTTGTCCTGTTATTGATATACAGTCCTTAGCGCGTTTGATTTGTTTTTTTTATTGTTTTTTTATATTTTTAATATATTGTTATATTGTTATAATATGTACCAGATTCAACCTATATGTATAGATCTGTTATTTTTAGAGCGAACTAGATATTTCCCCCTAACATTATAGCTAGTTATTTACCATTGCATACAGATATTCAAGATATTTTTTTATGTAAGAATGAAGTCAAGGGTTACTTTGAGAGGCCCCTTGTCAAGGTGAAAATACCTTTGCATTGGTGAAGAGCTAACAAAGATAAATATCCCACTTTGGTGAAATTGGCAAAACCCTACTTATACATCTCAAGCACCTCAACACCATCTTAGTGCCTTTTCTCTGCTGCAGGAAATATAGCTGCAAACAGAGAACCAGCCTTAGCCAGAAGCATGTGGACATGTTGAAAGTTTTGCATTTCAATGCAAAGTTTCTGAAAGCGTGAATAACAGAATGTTATTAACAGTGATAGTCTCTTTCTAGTTCTACCTCTTTTCAAACCGGTTTAATTATAAAACTGTTCTCTGCTGCTTAAAAATTGGACAAACAGTTGTGTTAATGTAAAGTTTTAGTCTGAAGTTTATATTTGTAACTCTCAGTATGTGGATTTTATTTAAAATATAGGAAACAATTATTGATTTTTTTTTTTATTTTTTATTTTTTTTTAAATCAGTTTTTTTTGTTAAGGTATTTAGCAAGACAGTAGCCATAAATACAAGATGCATCAAAATAAACATGTCTGATAATGAGAGTAGAACAAGACAACTTTCAAACATCCAGCATATCATATTACATTATTGGACTATCATAGATATATACATTGCAAAGTTTACCTTGATACCTTTTTATGATTTTATTTTTTTATAAAATGCTACTGTGGTACCCAATCATCTAAAGTTCCTGCCTATTAGGATGATATTTTAACTTGGCAAGCATAAAGAACTTATCATGAATGAAAAGTAAATTTCCCCCTGAAGGGTACTTTATAAGATATTAACTATGCTATTAGCAGTCATGAGATAGTTATGAAATAAAGTTAATACCATCCAACATTGAACAGACAATAATACAAATTTCTCTTGTTAAGTGTATCCAGTCCACGGATCATCCATTACTTGTGGGATATTCTCCTTCCCAACAGGAAGTTGCAAGAGGATCACCCACAGCATAGCTGCTATATAGCTCCTCCCCTCACTGCCATACCCAGTCATTCTCTTGCAACTCTCAACAAAGATGGAGGTAGTAAGAGGAGAGTGGTGTATTCTAGTTAGTTTTTTAACTTCAATCAAAAGTTTATTTTTAAATGGTACCGGAGTGTACTATTTTATCTCAGGCAGCATTAGAAGAAGAATCTGCCTGCGGTTTCTTTGATCTTAGCAGAAGTAACTAAGATCCACTGCCGTTCTCACATATTCTGAGGAGTGAGGCAACTTCAGAGGGGGAATGGCGTGCAGGTTATCCTGCAATAAGGTATGTGCAGTTAACATATTTCTAGGGATGGAATTTGCTAGAAAAATGCTGCTGATACCGGATTAATGTAAGTTAAGCCTAAATACAGTGATTTAATAGCGACTGGTATCAGGCTTATTACCAGAGATGCATACTCTTATAAAAGTGCAATATGAAATGTTTGCTGGCATGTTTAATCGTTTTTATATATGCTTGGTGATAAAACTTATTGGGGCCTAGTTTTTTTCCACATGGCTGGCTTGATTTTTGCCTAGAAACAGTTTCCTGAGGCTTTCCACTGTTGTAATATGAGTGGGAGGGGCCTATTTTAGAGCTTTTCTGTGCAGATAAAATTACTGACAGAGACATTCATCTTCCCTCTGCATGATACAGGACATCTCTGAAGGGCTCAAAAGGCTTCAAAAGTCGTGTTTGAGGAGGGTAACAACCACAGTAGATCTGTGGCAGTTGTTGTGACTAGTTTTAAAAACGTTTTTTTTTTTTTCATTTATTATTCCGTTTTTGGTATTAAGGGGTTAATCATCCATTTGCAAGTGGGTGCAATGCTCTGCTAACTTGTTACATACACTGTAAAAATTTCGTTAGTGTAACTGCCTTTTTTCACTGTTATTTCAAATTTTGACAATTTGTTTTTCTTAAAGGCACAGTAACGTTTTTTATATTGCTTGTTAACTTGTTTTAAAGTGTTTTCCAAGCTTGCTAGTCTCATTGCTAGTCTGTACAAACATGTCTGACACAGAGGAAACTACTTGTTCATTATGTTTAAAAGCCATGGTGGAGCCCCATAGGAGAATGTGTACTAAATGTATTGATTTCACCTTAAACAGTAAAAATCAGTCTTTATCTTTAAAAGAATTATCACCAGAGGGTTCTGTCGAGGGGGAAATTATGCCGACTAACTCTCCCCACGTGTCGGACCCTTTGCCTCCCGCTTAAGGGACGCACGCTAATATGGCACCAAGTACATCAGGGACGCCCATAGCGATTACTTTGCAGGACATGGCTGCGATCATGGATAATACCCTGTCACCGGTATTAGCCAGATTGCCTGAATTAAGAGGCAAGCGCGATAGCTCTGGGGTTAGACGAGATACAGACCGCGTAGATGCTGTAAGAGCCATGTCTGATACTGCTTCACAATATGCAGAACCTGAGGACGGAGAGCTTCAGTCTGTGGGTGACATCTCTGACTCTGGGAAACCTGATTCAGAGATTTCTAATTTTAAATTTAAGCTTGAGAACCTCCGTGTATTGCTTGGGGAGGTATTAGCTGCTCTGAATGACTGTGACACAATTGCAGTGCCAGAGAAATTGTGTAGACTGGATAAATACTATGCAGTGCCGGTGTGTACTGATGTTTTTCCAATACCTAAAAGGTTTACAGAAATTGTTAGTAAGGAGTGGGATAGACCCGGTGTGCCGTTTTCCCCCCCTCCTATATTTAGAAAAATGTTTCCCATAGACGCCACTACTCGGGACTTATGGCAGACGGTCCCTAAGGTGGAGGGAGCAGTTTCTATTTTAGCAAAGCGTACCACTATCCCGGTTGAGGACAGTTGTGCTTTTTCAGATCCAATGGATAAAAAATTAGAGGGTTACCTTAAGAAAATGTTTATTCAACAAGGTTTTATTTTACAGCCCCTTGCATGCATTGCGCCTGTCACTGCTGCGGCGGTATTCTGGTTTGAGGCCCTGGAAGAGGCCATCCATACAGCTCCATTGACTGAAATCATTGACAAGCTTAGAACACTTAAGCTAGCTAACTCATTTGTTTCTGATGCCATTGTTCATTTGACTAAACTAACGGCTAAGAATTCTGGATTCACCATCCAGGCGCGTAGGGCGCTATGGCTTAAATCCTGGTCAGCTGACGTGACTTCAAAGTCTAAATTACTCAACATTCCTTTCAAGGGGCAGACCTTATTCGGGTTTGAAAGAAATTATTGCTGACATTACTGGAGGTAAGGGTCATACCCTTCCTCAGGACAGGGCCAAATCAAGGGCCAAACAGTCTAATTTTCGTGCCTTTCGAAATTTCAAGGCAGGTGCAGCATCAACTTCCTCTGCTTCAAAACAAGAGGGAACCTTTGCTCAATCCAAGCAGGCCTGGAAATCTAACCAGTCCTGGAACAAGAGCAAGCAGGCCATAAAGCCTGCTGCTGCCTCCAAGACAGCATGAAGGAACGGCCCCCTATCCGGCAACGGATCTAGTAGGGGGCAGACTTTCTCTTTTCGCCCAGTCGTGGGGAAGAGATGTTCAGGATCCCTGGGCGTTGGAGATCATATCTCAGGGATATCTTCTGGACTTAAAAGCTTCTCCTCCACAAGGGAGATTTCACCTTTCAAGATTATCTGCAAACCAGATAAAGAAAGAGGCATTCCTACGCTGCGTGCAAGACCTCTTAGTAATGGGAGTGATCCATCCAGTTCCGCGGACGGAACAAGGACAGGGTTTTTATTCAAATCTGTTTATGGTTCCCAAAAAAGAAGGAACCTTCAGACCAAGTTTGGATCTAAAGATCTTAAACAAATTCCTCAGAGTTCCATCATTCAAGATGGAAACTATTCGAACCATCTTACCCATGATCCAAGAGGGTCAGTACATGACCACAGTGGACTTAAAGGATGCCTACCTTCACATTCCGATTCACAAGAATCATCATCGGTTCCTGAGATTTGCTTTTCTAGACAGGCATTACCAATTTGTAGCTCTTCCCTTCGGGTTGGCTACAGCCCCAAGAATTTTTACAAAGGTTCTGGGCTCTCTTGTGGCGGTTCTAAGACCGCGAGGCATAGCGGTGGCTCCTTATCTAGACGACATCCTGATACAGGCATCAAGCTTTCAAATTGCCAAGTCTCATACAGAGATAGTTTTGGCATTTCTTAGGTCGCATGGGTGGAAAGTGAACAAAGAAAAGAGTTCTCTATCTCCTCTCACAAGGGTTTCCTTCCTAGGGACTCTTATAGATTCTGTAGAAATGAAAATTTACCTGACGAAGTCCAGGTTATCAAAACTTCTAAATGCTTGCCGTGTTCTTCACTCCACTCCGCGCCCTACAGTGGCTCAGTGCATGGAGGTAATCGGCTTAATGGTAGCGGCAATGGACATAGTGCCATTTGCGCGCCTGCATCTCAGACCACTGCAATTATGCATGCTCAGTCAGTGGAATGGGGATTACACAGATTTGTCCCCTCTACTAAATCTGGATCAGGAAACCAGAGATTCTCTTCTCTGGTGGTTGTTTCGGGTCCACCTGTCCAAGGGTATGACCTTTCACAGACCAGATTGGACGATTGTAACAACAGATGCCAGCCTTCTAGGTTGGGGTGCAGTCTGGAACTCCCTAAAGGCTCAGGGATCGTGGACTCAGGAGGAGAAACTCCTCCCAATAAATATTCTGGAGTTAAGAGCAATATTCAATGCTCTTCTAGCTTGGCCTCAGCTAGCAACACTGAGGTTCATCAGATTTCAGTCGGACAACATCACGACTGTGGCTTACATCAACCATCAAGGGGGAACCAGGAGTTCCCTAGCAATGTTAGAAGTCTCCAAGATAATTTGCTGGGCAGAGTCTCACTCTTGCCACCTATCAGCAATCCATATCCCAGGTGTAGAGAACTGTGAGGCGGATTTTCTAAGTCGTCAGACGTTTCATCCGGGGGAGTGGGAACTCCATCCGGAGGTGTTTGCTCAATTGGTTCATCGTTGGGGCAAACCAGAACTGGATCTCATGGTGTCTCTCCAGAACGCCAAGCTTCCTTGTTACGGATCCAGGTCCAGGGACCCAGAAGCGACGCTGATAGATGCTCTAGCAGCTCCTTGGTTTTTCAACCTGGCTTATGTGTTTCCATCGTTTCCTCTGCTCCCTCGACTGATTGCCAAAATCAGACAGGAGAGGGCATCAGTGATTCTGATAGCGCCTGCGTGGCTACGCAGGACCTGGTATGCAGACCTAGTAGACATGTCATCCTTTCCACCATGGACTCTGGCTCTGAGACAAGACCTTCTCATACAAGGTCCTTTCAATCATCCAAATCTAATTTCTCTGAGACTGACTGCATGGAGATTGAACGCCTGATCCTATCAAAGCGTGGCATCTCCGAGTCAGTCATTGATACCTTAATACAGGCACGAAAGCCTGTCACCAGGAAAATCTACCACAAGATATCTTCATTGGTGTGAATCCAAGAATTACTCATGGAGTAGGGTTAGGATTCCTAGGATATTGTCCTTCCTCCAAGAGGGTTTGGACAAAGGATTATCAGCTAGTTCTTTAAAGGGACAGATTTCTGCTCTGTCTATTCTTTTACACAAGCGTCTGGCAGAAGTTCCAGACGTTCAGGCATTTTGTCAGGCTTTAGTTAGAATTAAGCCTGTGTTTAAACCTGTTGCTCCTCCATGGAGCTTAAACTTGGTTCTTAAAGTTCTTCAAGGGGTTCCGTTTGAACCCCTTCAATCTATTGATATCAAACTTCTATCATGGAAAGTTCTTTTTCTGATGGCTATTTCCTCGGCTCGAAGAGTCTCTGAGTTATCTGCCTTACATTGTGATTCTCCTTATCTGATCTTTCATTCAGATAAAGTAGTTCTGCGTACAAAACCTGTGTTTTTACCCAAGGTGGTTTCTAACAAGAATATCAATCAAGAGATTGTTGTTCCATCATTATGTCCTAATCCTTCTTCAAAGAAGGAACGTCTTTTGCATAATCTAGACGTAGTCCGTGCCTTGAAGTTTTACTTAAAAGCGACTAAAGATTTTCGTCAAACATCTAACCTGTTTGTTGTTTACTCTGGACAGAGGAGAGGTCAAAAGGCCTCGGCAACCTCTCTTTCTTTTTGGCTTCGGAGTATAATCAGTTTAGCCTATGAGACTGCTGGACAGCAGCCCCCTGAAAGGATTAAAGCTCATTCCACTAGAGCTGTGGCTTCCACCTGGGCCTTTAAAAATGAGGCTTCTGTTGAACAGATTTGCAAGGCTGCGACTTGGTCTTCGCTTCATACTTTTTCCAAATTTTACAAATTTGATACTTTTGCTTCTTCGAAGGCTGTTTTTGGGAGAAAGGTTCTACAGGCAGTGGTTCCTTCCGTTTAAGTTCCTGCCTTGTCCCTCCCATCATCCGTGTACTTTAGCTTTGGTATTGGTATCCCACAAGTAATGTATGATCCGTGGACTGGATACACTTAACAAGAGAAAACATAATTTATGCTTACCTGATAAATTTATTTCTCTTGTAGTGTATCCAGTCCACGGCCCGCCCTGTCCTTTTTAAGGCAGGTCTAAATTTTAATTAAACTACAGTCACCACTGCACCCTATGGTTTCTCCTTTCTCTGCTTGTTTCGGTCGAATGACTGGATATGGCAGTGAGGGGAGGAGCTATATAGCAGCTCTGCTGTGGGTGATCCTCTTGCAACTTCCTGTTGGGAAGGAGAATATCCCACAAGTAATGGATGATCCGTGGACTGGATACACTACAAGAGAAATAAATTTATCAGGTAAGCATAAATTATGTTTTCCACCCATGACAAAGAAGGTAGCTCTTGTACCTATTGGGACATGTAGAACAGACAGGGAAAATTAGTATTGCATGGCGGGTTAATACCGCTGCAGACTTCACCCAATTGGGTGAATATAAGGGGGAGGGGTGGTATTTAATGAAAGAAATTAAATAAGAATATACAGAATATGAACTTGAAATTATGGTTATTTTAGGTATTTAGATACAGTATGGGGGGATTAGTGGACTTAGTGCTCTTTATTTTCCAGAATATTAGTGGAAAGGCACGTACCTGGAAAATCTAAGGCCTACAGAAAGTATAATTCTGCAAGTGATTTTATATATGCATTACAGTTCTATACTCATGTTAATATTACCTAGTTGTCCTATCACAAAAGTATATCTAGTAGGATCCCATTGGTTCAAATAATACAAATATGCAGTTACATAAGGGAGCCATTCTAAATCCAGGCAAGTATGTTAGCGCTCTACGCCACTTAATCGAATCACAGTTCAGGAACCCCGAATTTAAGTATGTAAACCCAGGTTGTCAACCATTATGCACTTTGTGGGGGATGAAAAGCTGTATAGATAAATTGCGCCCAAAGCACTATCTTAGTAGACATGGGATTCTATGTATGCAAAGCTTTAGGGGAAGCCTTGAAATATTGAGTATGCCACTACAAGAATACTACAGTATGCCGCTCCGGCCGAAAGCAACACTCCCCAGCATTTAATATAATAGGGCAATCCCGTCTAGTTTAAATACCCTAGTTTCCAGGGTGCAAATTATAAGATTATATCCCATATGTATAACTCGATAACATCCGCCAAGGTATTGACTGTGTGCCCCAAAAATGTTGATATATGACCCCATATCTCTAACCAGCTTATCAAAAGTAAGCTGTCTTTAAACTAGCAGGGACTAGCAAGTCAATACAGATCAGTAATAGTATGCATAACATATACCAACAAACTGCCAGATTTGTACTAATGTCGTATTACCATATTTAGGGGAACTAAGGTAAGCTAAAAAGAGAGCACACAGGTACCAAAAGACAAACACAGAGTATTGTAGTAGTCATGGGCCTGGGTGTGAAGTAACTACTCACTCAGTGCAACCATGTAAGCTTAAAGGGACAGTCTACACCAGAATTGTTATTGTTTTAAAAGATAGATAATCCCTTTATTACCCATTTCCCAGTTTTGCATAACCAACACAGTTATAATAATATACTTTTAACCTCTGTGATTATCTTGTATCTAAGCCTCTGCAAACTGCCCCTTTTTTCAGTTCTTTTGACAGACTTGCAGTCTAGCCAATCAGTGCCAGCTCCCAGATTATTTCACGTGCACAGTGTTATCTATATGAAATATGTGAACTAACACCCTCTAGTGGTGAAAAACTGTTAACATGCAATCTGAAAGAGGTCGGCTTCAAGGTCTAAGAAATTAGCATATGAACCTCCTAGGCTAAGCTTTCAACTAGGAATACCAAGAGAACAAAGAAAATTGGTGATAAAAGTAAATTGGAAAATTGTTTAAAATTACATGCTCTATCTGAATCATGAAAGTTTATTTTGGCCTAGACTGTCCCTTTAACAATAGAAGTTATATGTGCATAATCGCCCCTCCTTAATAAATAGGTGCTGGGTAAAATTAGGGTACATCACTTCATATAAATACTATCCTAACCTATATATATATATATAACACCAAAACTTGCTACAGAATTAATAAGAGTCTGTAATATGAGTCAGAAATCATAGCCTGTATAAAACAGAATGTTATAAATGTCTCCACCTTATCTAGCTAACCAGTAAACCATATAGGGAGTGTATATCTTCTGTGCAACAATGTCTAAGCATATAATATTTCATCAGGAAAAGCTTTACATATGTCCATGTCCCCAGATAACTGCAATGTGAGTATTGTAATATCTATATCTGCCTATAGGAGTTAGACACCAGAATCCTTCAACCATAGTGTCATCTATGGCAATATAGGTTTTAACAATGTCTTAGAGGTATCAAATCTATTGAAAGCATATGTATATTCTGGCTCCGGGTTAGTACTGGCGGAGCACATGTCAAAATGAGACACTCATTAGCCCACTCCAACCTTGAAAGGAGACCATGGAGGGACCTTTGTATAGGTCAAAGATTGAAGTGGGACACCATATTCACAAATGGATTCTTGAGTAAATAAGGTCAATCCAACCTTAAGAAGCTGTATGGGAAGATTAGTAGTGATTCGCCCTTTAGCTCCTACACAGTTCAGCTGACTTGTCGCTAAAAGGCTAAAAAGGCCTTTATACCATTGCTTTATAAGCAATTCTTTACTCTTGTCCCATATTATGCAGTCCCCATACTCATGTATGATAATAAGAGCCGAATATAGCGATGTGCAAATTATTATTATGCCATATGTTAATATTTTAGTACTCAGGCTCCAGGAGCTCAGAGATGGCATGTCTGGCTACTTCGGCAGTTGGCTCTGCCCCCTATTAATTCTTTTTTTTTTTTTATCCGATTAATCGAAAAAATAATCGGCCGATTAATCGATTATGAAAATAATAGTTAGTTGCAGCCCTACGAATTTACCATGTACATTTTAGAAAATGTGTAATCGGGTTACAGCAGCACTTGTCAGCTTGGAACTCTTCCTCCACAATGGATCTCAAAAGGAGAGAACCCAAATATAGTGTACTGTGTAGAGACTAAGCAAACCCTAAATGGAATGTACTCACAGACAAAATGCTGGAAACTATTTTCATGTGCAACTTTACTTTAAAGGGACATAAACCCAAATTTTTTTCTTTTATGATTCAGATGGAACATACAATTTTAAATCACTTTCTAATTGACTTTTCTTTGTTTTATTGTTATCCTTTGTTGAAAAGCAGGAATGTAAGATCAGCAGTGTGTACGTATCTGTGGCACTATATGGCCACAGTTTTGCAACAATGTTATACATTAGCAAGAGCACTGGATGACATTATTTGCATGTAGTGCTCCAGATGTGCCCGCTAGCTATCTAGATAGCTCTTCCATATAGAATATCATGAGAATGCATATTTGATAATAGAAGTAAATTGGAAACTTTTGAAATTTCTATTCTCTATCGGAATCATGAAAGAAAAAATGTGGGTTTCATGTCCCTTTTTTTATTTTATTTTTTATATATTTTTATTGAGGTTTAAAATAAGGCATACAAACTTCTTGAAACCCTGATAAGCAGTAGTTACATTGCAATATCAAATCATATTAGATGGTGTGTAATATATATATATAACATGCCATACAATCTGTGAGCCTTTCAGAAAACACAAGGGGCCGCTTTTGGACCTCAAATTACACATGACTAGGGCAGACGGCTTTTTGGAATGTAGGAGACCACTCATGGATCTCACCTGGTGAACCTCAGTTTTATAGTAGAATATTCAAATATTGGAACAAGGGAGGAAAAATGGTGTAGTTATTATATCTGTGCTGACCATCATAGAAAATAGGATGATCTCAGGACATTTTATGGGACATATTTAAGGCATGAGTGGCAAATGAATTACTTAACATTAATATGAAATGTCCAACTTAGAGCCTGTAAGGGAAGCATCAGCTCCGTCTTTATAACAATTAACCAAACTAGCATTAGCATATAATATACTATACAATAGGATCTCAGGAATATTAAAGAACTGTACTTGATAGCTAGCTGAGATATCAATCAGAAAATTAAAGATACACTTAAGGATCTGTCCTTGAGCTCCAGTAGGTCACAGACTCTAAATAAATCTGATAGTAGTTCCCATCTGAAGCAGAGGAACGGAGATAGTATGTAGAGGATTGCCGCTGAGTGGTAAAAGGGGTCTAAAGTTGTGATCTCTCAAGTCTCCTACTTACTAATCAGTAGGTACATTATAATTATAACGTAGAGGCTAGATTAACCAAAGTAATAGAGGGGCATACTATCGTAGAGACCACCAAGTTATTATAGTTACCTCAATTAGGGATGTAGGTCTGCAAGTACAATATCATTGATTAGATTAAACGTGCTTACATACTCTGCTTAAGATAAGCATTGCTCCAAGTCCCCTGCAAGATTTACATATTAGCCCTGAAACTACGCACGCAGCGCACCGCCCCGGCCGCAGACAGTGCAGTACTGCGCAGCAATTTAATAATAGCAGTGGGATGAGCCTTGAAAAACCAAATGGACAAAAAATGAAAACACATACCATGAGAGTTGCCTAGCCTATGAAAAACATACAAATCTGTACCTGTCCTAATAAACTTAACTAACCTACTGCCCTTTGCAGATTAACAAGAAAAGACAAAGCTAACCAAACACCCAACAGGCTATTGTTACGGAACTTTGCAAGGAACAAATACAACTGCGGTTAGAGGTAGTCAATTGCATCCAGTTCAAAGTTGATGAAAGAGTCGCTATATCAAGTTAAGCAGGAGCACAAATAGAACTGTGTATGGAAATAAAGTATTGGGCTTAGTTCCGTTTGTACCCCGCAAGTCACAGATCTAATCAACTCCAGTGCGAGTCTCCTTTAGAAAGTCATTGTGCTCAGTCAGCTGCAGGGTC
Organism: Bombina bombina; assembly: GCF_027579735.1. Classification (NCBI taxonomy): domain Eukaryota; kingdom Metazoa; phylum Chordata; class Amphibia; order Anura; family Bombinatoridae; genus Bombina; species Bombina bombina. The sequence continues at coordinate 783,039,001 of NC_069503.1, forward strand.
GTCAAGAGTACAAGCCATGAAGATGTGGTAGCATAAGGGCAGCGTCCCCGCTCTCGGCCAGCCTCCCGCTTAAACAGCAGCAGCAGGTCTGTGCATCGAGGGATCCTTGTAAGCTGCAAAGTCTCTAAGGGGTATGCGTTATGTTTTCGTGCCCCCTCTTGATCGTTGGGTTTTTTTTCAGTTGGGGCTTTGCTTGTATTTTCCCCAGTAGTTAGAAAGGCTGATCGGGTCTCCGCTGTGGCATCTCTGCTGATCCGTCCCATTCGGTCTTCCCATACGCGTTGTCTCCTGATACGGGTTTCGTGTAGAGAGGTGCCTGTTTCTTATCATAGCGGACCAAGGTAGTTGTATAGCGCTGGGGCCCCAAAGTGCCATCGTTTAGATGCACCTCTAAAACAGGACTGCCACTAGTTATTTGCTGGGATGTTTGTAGACCCTCAGGGTGAAATGTTAAGTCCAACGTTTTTTCTAGGGCAGCATGATGAGCCGTCAGTAAGTTGCGCAGAGCTTCTAAAATGTTAGTGGTATACTCCATGTCCGTATTGATCTTCTATAGAAGAGCTTGAAGTCAGCACTATTTAGTTGAATGCTATATAATAAAGCACATTAAGTGCAGCGTAACGACAGGGCCAGAGGCGCCCCGCCGGGGGGTATAGAGTAGGCCAAGATGGTACAATGGCTTGCGGCGCCGATGCTCGCAGCTATCCTTATAAAACTAAGTTCAGTAGGTGAAGAGTTCAAATCACAAGGTAGTTCAAGTAAAAAATTAAACGGATCAATGAGCTGATATGTGAATTTCAGTGGTTTTCAAGGAGAAGCTGTAGCAGCAAACAGCAGTGTGACTGAACATGGCCGCTGCCCGGAAGTTCCCCCCTTTCATGTCCCTTTTAAAATCACAGCTCCATAAATTCAAATTTCTCTCAACATGTTTCAACAGTTAGTTTTTTTTTTCTTAGTTTTTTTTCCAAAAGATTAAAAATAACAACATAAAAGATCTATAGGGGCTGATTTATTAAGCAGCGTATGTTGCTCATAGAAGGTTTGCGCGGAATTGGGAGTTGAGAAGCAGCGGTCATAAGACCGCTGCTCCTTAACTCATCTGCCACCTCTGAGGTGGCGGACTGCAATCATCCTGATAAGATACCAAGAAGCAGCACCACCAAATTGTCTTCAACAGATTTATTCGTGCAGACTGCACAGTATCAAAGCCAGACCAACAAACGGCAACGTTTCGGACTCCTTAATCATGCATAGTACACCTGCAGATCATGCAGCTTAAATACACCTATACACCACACCCACCAAACATCATACTTGTAGCACACCTGCTATGATGCCCTCTAGTGGTCATTAACAAAATTACAATTAAAGACCATCAATGCCAGTTTAAACACATATAGCTCCTAATAAAACAGCAAGATTGAACATAATTTTCCTATAGCACAGAACAATTATATGGTACAAACCCCAAAATTCACCACAATAATATGGCATCACCCCTTAAAGGCATAGAGACCAATCAAGCTCCCTATTCATCCCCTTAGTGTACATGGTATCTAATCTACTAATCCAAAAGACTTCTCTTATTTTTAGCCTCTTGGTTCTATCACCACCCCGCCTGAGATGTCCTACCTGTTCTAATATTTGAAACCTTAACTGAGTTAGATTATGACCTGCAGATAAAAATGATTGGCAACCGGGGCATCTAATTTTTTTGTCCTTATACTGCTTTTATGTTGAGTTATTCGTTCACAGACTGTGCGGGTGGTCTCCCCAACATACCCCAAACCACATGGGCATTTGATGTAATAAACAGCAAAGTCAGTGTAGTGTCTCCTAATTTAAATTTTTTTTTCCCCGTACTGGAATGACTAAATGTAGGGCCCTTGATAATGTTATTGCAATTGGAGCAACCCAAGCATGGGAAACAGCCAGAGTTCTTATTCCCAATGTAGCCCTGCACTAATGTCTTCGACGGGCCAATATCTGCATGTACCAATAAATCTTTCAAATTCCTTCCCCTCTTAAAGGCAGGCATTGGTGGCTCTTTAAACTCAAGTACATCAGGGTTGTACGTCTGTAATATATGCCAATGATTGGAAATTATTTTACTTATTCTGTTACTCAATTTCGAATACTGGCTGACAAAGATTAATCTATTAGATTTCTTTTTCTCCTTAACCTCTTTCTGTTCCAATAACTTTTGTCTGGGGATTTGTCTCACACCTTCAATTTCTTTTTGTATTAGAGTTAATGGATAACCCCTAGCTCTGAAACGGTCTCCCATCTCTACTAATCTTTGTCTGAGACAGGTCATGTGGAACAATCCTTTTGACTCTTAAGAGTTGGCTCCTGGGAAGAGACCTAATCAAAGAAGGAGGATGCATGCTATTATAGTGAAGGAGCGTGTTGCAGTCCGTTTCTTTCTTGTGTAGATCAACTACAAGACCCTGGTTACTCTTAAGTACCCTAGTGTCAAGGAAAACGCTCTACTCACTACAAACCAATTTAAATGTAATATGACAGGTAGCAGAGTTTAGATCATTAACAGATTTTTCCAGGGTTCCAATGTCGCCCAGCCACACGCCAAAGATGTCATCTATATATCGCCACCAGGTGGCGCCATACTGTAAAAATAGTGGTTGACTATAAACAAAATATTCCTCATATATATTCATATATATATTGGCGTATGTAGGGGCGACATTGGAACCCATGGCTGTGCCTTGAAGCTGCAAGTAATAATAGTCTTCAAATAAAAAGTAATTGCAACGCAAGATGATGCTCAACAATTGTGCAATAAACTCCCTATGTAGGGTATTATATCTGTCATCTTGACTCATTTTATTACTTACAGCACCAATGCCAGCTTCATGTGTAATTGATGTGTACAATGAAGTCACATCCAAGCTAAAAAGAATCCCTTTAGTATTTTCCAATGGTAGATTTTGTAATTTTAATAAAAAATCCTGATCAGATACGATTGGGATGATTGACACCCCCTGCTAGCAGCCGATTGGACGCAAATGTGCAGGGAGTAGCATTTCACACAAAATGCTTGTGCAATGATAAATACTGACAGCGTATGCTGTCTGCATTTATTGATGTTGGGCAGACATGATTTGCTACAGTGAATTATGTCTGCCTGCCATATATTAAAACCCACTATCTCTTGTGTTCTACTACATCATATATAGCTTTAAAATGCCACTCACCATTTAATCACTGGTAAATCATTTTGTGGAAAAAATGTTAACAGAAAGTGTTTAGTTTGCTATCTACTAATAAGAACAGTAAATTTGTATTCTATTAAAGATTGTGGGCTAAATAATAAAAAAAAAAACTATTTTTTTTCCTGATAGAGCTTTTAATCTACCGTTATCAATTTCATATTTATTGAAATAAAATAAATCGTAAAAGAAACAATGTAAAGAAGTGACCAATTGCATTAAACAAAAATATTAAAACAACAGATTGCATGTTCCAACATGAAAAACGGTTAGTCCCATCTGTAGGGTTAACCTGAATGCTTGGCTTCAGTGAGACCTATACAGGAATGCTTTTTTTCTCTGAAAAGTCTACTTTGATGGGGGCAACAAGGTATAGCCACGTCTAGCTAGATCGCTGAAACGGTAAACTTATGTTCATCCCCAAACTTCTCTCATCCACAAATGTGGAATTATACCAGAGTACCTCTATTGCCAACAAGTTTGGTAGTTATTAGAAATATCTCTATCTGATCCTGAGCCCTACACCTCCTTTTTTTTTTGACCTCCAAGTGGAATCCTACTTTGAGGAAACAGACCTATCCTCACTTTCTAGAGACAAATCAATACTCATAGACACTGGTTTTCAAACCTGTCCTCAGGCCTCCCTAACAGGCCACATGTGGATATCTGAATTAGAACACAGGTGAAATAATCAGCTGATTAGTAAACATGGTTATTTTACATACTCTCACCCAAGGTAATTCTGAAAACCTGGCCTGTTGGGGAGGCCTGAGGACAGGTTTGAAAATCAGTGTCTGAGACTAACCCATCTCTCTTCAAGAAGTTTTCAAAGCTATTGAGGATTTACCAGCGGGGAAGAACGTTGGACCTAATCGGCTTACCAACAAATTATAATAAGACATTTAAAGTAATCTTAGCTCCTCATTTGATCATAATTTTCCAGGCAATTGATGAGAACTTTCAATTCCCTCAGACGATACTTGAAGCAACCATTACGGCTATACCAAAACCAGGTAAATCTTCAGCAGCCCCAAATAGCTACCGATCCATCTCTCTCCTAAATTCAGATAAAATCTTTGTGCATATTTTAAGGTCTAATAGGCTCAACTCTGTTCTCCCTGACCTCATACTTACCGACCATGTGGGGTTTATCCTGGGTCGTAAGGCCAGGGTCAACACTATTCGATTGCTTCATTTAATAAAATACACAAAAAGATCTAATCTAAAAACTATTCTTGTGACCACCGACGCGGAGAAAGTTTTCGTCCACATAGACTGGAAGTTCTTATCTGCAACTTTTACCCACTTTGGATTTGGACCTTGCATGATCACCAGAGCCAAGTTCAGGGCCAATGGCACATTCTCTAAAACTTAAAGATTATAAATGTAAAGGGACAGGCTGTCCCCTCTCCCCTCTGCTTTTTATATTATCTATGGAAACACTTCCTGTACATATAAGGAAAAGTCAAAAGATACAGGGCCTTAAATTGGAACCAAGCAAAAATAACGACGTCTCATTTCTTGCAGACGTCGTTTGTCACACTCATTTCTCCCAAGCCCTCACTATAGGCCTTAATTGGTACGTTTTTGATAGGTTTGGAAGTCTCTCTTAACTTTTTATTCAGTAAACCAAAATTTCAACTACTGAATGTAAATTTAGATAAGACCCATTGTTTTTCATTATGTAACATTTGCCCGTATAAACTACAGACATCGGATATAAAATAGTTGGGCATTGCCTTAAAGTGATGGTAAACTCTCCCCTTTATAAAAACAGATCCGGAATGTTAGTGATATTTTAGATGGAGTTTAATTCATCAATAGTAATATAGATGCTCTATAACTTACTTTTTAAAATAAATATGAAATTCAAGTACCTCGTGTTCTGCTACCCATTGCAAAAGTCAATTTTTCGGTGTTCGCAACCAATCACAATTGTCCACAAGTAGAGTCTTCATTCGAGTAAGCATTTCATAAGTCCCCATCAAGGCCCAGTTTTATTTAAAGTGGTATTTACATTTAAATCTCTGCGAAAATATCTACATAAAATGGATACAAAATATAGAGAAAGTAAAATTGTTCCTGGTGAATTACTGTGTTTTATTAATCAAATAAACGTGACTTCTCATGTGATTAACCCATATCAAATAGATGATACAATCTTTTATTTTTAATTGTTGTTAAAACCTGATAGTGACTCGCTCTTTTTCATGCTTTTATAGTGGATACAATGCTTTGGATTATTATAAAAATCTAATTTATGGTAAAATAACTATTTATAGAGGTTCTCAATTTCTGTAAAATTTTTTTTAATAATTCAGATTCAGAACATAAATAACATCACCCTTGTGTCTTTTAAATTAACATTGCTTATTTATAGAAATGCTAAACAACCTAAAACTAAACTGTTTTATACCCCTTGCCCCACCCCCACCAAAAAAAGTTAGGAAATAAATGCTACCACCCTTGTGTCTTTATGTAGTCCTTTACTGTTACTGGGATAAAATGATAAAGGATTCTTAAACTTACGTTTAACAGCATTATTGTCAGATTCCATATTCATGAGCATCTAAAAATATTTGGAGGAATTAGTAAAAATATTTGGAGCATATTTTAAGAAAATGTGGTAGAAATTACAAAAAAAAAATGATGATATAAGTAATATTGTACATGGCATCTGCAATATGTTTTGAAAATATTTAACAGATCATGAATGCATAATTATAAATAAAGGTTTAAAATTTGCTCTAACTACTTCTTAGTTGCACAGATTTGAAAAGTAAATACCACTTTAAATAAAAGCTGACCTTGGTGGGACTGTTATGGAATGACTACATTAAAGGTACAGTCTACGACAACATTTTTATTGTTTAAAAAGATAGATAATCCATTTATTACCCATTCCTCAGTTTTGCAGAGCCAACATGGTTATATTAATATATTTTTTACCTCTGTTATTACCTTGTATCTAAGCCTCTTCTGACAGCCCCCTGAAAATGTGGCTATTCTATTATCTTATTTTCTTTTTATCATGCACTTGTTGATAATGCAAATCTACTGTATTTAGTGATCATATAATAAAATTATGTTTCCAGATAGTAAACTCGCCACTTTCTGTGAACTTTTTTTAACAGATGACTATATATGATGTAGTGAAACACAGGGGATTGTAGCACTTATTTTATTTTTAACTGTCTTGGAAAAGACAATTGAAAGTGTTGATATGGGTTGAGAATTTTAAATTCATAGAGCTTTGTTTCTAAAGTAAACTTGCTGATGAAACTGGTTTCCTATTTAAAGTCCTTCTAATAAATCCTGTAGCCAATTTTGCAGCATTTTGTTTTTGAGTATGTTCCATTAAAGGGACGATCTAGTCCAGAATTTTTATTGTTTAAAAAGATTGATAATCCCTTTTATTACCCATTCCCCAGTTTTGTATAACCAACACAGTTATTTCTCCAACATTGGTGTGTCCGGTCCACGGCGTCATCCTTACTTGTGGGATATTCTCTTCCCCAACAGGAAATGGCAAAGAGTCCCAGCAAAGCTGGTCACATGATCCCTCCTAGGCTCCGCCCACCTCAGTCATTCTCTTTGCCGTTGCACAGGCAACATCTCCACGGAGATGGTTAAGAGTTTTTTGTAGTTTTATTCTTCTATCAAGTGTTTGTTATTTTAAAATAGTGCTGGTATGTACTATTTACTCTGAAACAGAAAAGGATGAAGATTTCTGTTTGTAAGAGGAAGATGATTTTTAGCAGACAGTAACTAAAATCGATTGCTGTTTCCACACAGGACTGTTGAGATGAAGTAACTTCAGTTGGGGGAAACAGTTAGCAGTCTTTTCTGCTTAAGGTATGACTAGACATATTTCTAACAAGACCATGTAATGCTGGAAGGCTGTCATTTCCCCTCATGGGGACCGGTAAGCCATTTTCTTAGTTAAACATAAAAGAATAAAGGGCTTCAAAAAGGGCTTAAAAACTGGTAGACATTTTTCTGGGCTAAAACAATTGCTTTACTAGGCATATTATGCAGATTCTAACTAATTATTGGTATTATAATCTTGGGGAACATTTAGAAAAACGGCAGGCACTGTGTTGGACACCTTTTTCAGATGGGGGCCTTTCTAGTTATAGACAGAGCCTCATTCTGGGACTGTATAGGGGTTAAATGTAAAAACGGCTCCGGTTCCGTTAATTTAAGGGTTAAAGCTCTGAAATTTGGTGTGCAATACTTTTAATGCTTTAAGACACTGTGGTGAAATTTTGGTGAATTTTGAACAATTCCTTCATACTTTTTCACATATTCAGTAATAAAGTGTTTCTTCTGTTAAGTGTGATCAGTCCACGGGTCATCATTACTTCTGGGATATTACTCCTCCCCAACAGGAAGTGCAAGAGGATTCACCCAGCAGAGCTGCATATAGCTCCTCCCCTCTACATCACTCCCAGTCATTCTCTTGCACCCAACGACTAGATAGGATGTGTGAGAGGACTATGGTGATTATACTTAGTTTTATATCTTCAATCAAAAGTTTGTTATTTTAAAATAGCACCGGAGTGTGTTATTATCTCTCTGGCAGAGTTTGAAGAAGAATCTACCAGAGTTTTTGTTATGATTTTAGCCGGAGTAGTTAAGATCATATTGCTGTTTCTCGGCCATCTGAGGAGAGGTAAACTTCAGATCAGGGGACAGCGGGCAGATGAATCTGCATAGAGGTATGTAGCAGTTTTTATTTTCTGACAATGGAATTGATGAGAAAATCCTGCCATACCGATATAATGTCATGTATGTATACTTTACACTTCAGTATTCTGGGGAATGGTACTTCTCTAGAATTACACTGTAAGAAATACATAAAGCTGTTTAATAACTAGAGATTATGTTTAACGTTTTTGCTGGAATGTAAAATCGTTTTCATTTACTGAGGTACTGAGTGAATAAATGTTTGGGCACTATTTTTCCACTTGGCAGTTGCTTAATCTGTTTTCTGACAGTTTCTGTTCTCCCTCACTGCTGTGTGTGAGGGGGAGGGGCCGTTTTTTGGCGCTTTTACTACGCATCAAATATTTCAGTCAGCAACTCTTTGTATTCCCTGCATGATCCGGTTCATCTCTACAGAGCTCAGGGGTCTTCAAAACTTATTTTGAGGGAGGTAATTTCTCTCAGCAGAGCTGTGAGAATTATAGTTTGACTGAGATAAAAAACGTTTATTCTGTAATTTGTTTCCTGCTTTCAGAATTTGTTATCTTTGCTAATGGGATTAAACCTTTGCTAAAGTTGTGTTGTTTACAAGGATTGAGGCTATAACTGTTTCAATTTATTAATTTTCAACTGTCATAGATCTTCTGTGCTTTTTAAAGGCACAGTACGTTTTAATATTATTCTAATTGAATTGTATTTCCAAGTTGCAAGTTTATTTGCTAGTGTGTTAAACATGTCTGATTCAGAGGATGATACCTGTGTCATTTGTTGCAATGCCAAAGTGGAGCCCAATAGAAATTTATGTACTAACTGTATTGATGCTACTTTAAATAAAAGTCAATCTGTACAAATTGAACAAATTTCACCAAACAACGAGGGGAGAGTTATGCCGACTAACTCGCCTCACGTGTCAGTACCTACATCTCCCGCTCAGAGGGAGGTGCGTGATATTGTAGCGCCGAGTACATCTGGGCGGCCATTACAAATCACATTACAGGATATGGCTACTGTTATGACTGAGGTTTTGGCTAAATTACCAGAACTAAGAGGTAAGCGTGATCACTCTGGGGTGAGAACAGAGTGCGCTGATAATATTAGGGCCATGTCAGACACTGCGTCACAGGTGGCAGAACATGAGGACGGAGAACTTCATTCTGTGGGTGACGGTTCTGATCCAAACAGACTGGATTCAGATATTTCAAATTTTAAATTTAAACTGGAAAACCTCCGTGTATTACTAGGGGAGGTGTTAGCGGCTCTGAATGATTGTAACACAGTTGCAATACCAGAGAAAATGTGTAGGTTGGATAAATATTTTGCGGTACCGACGAGTACTGAGGTTTTTCCTATACCTAAGAGACTTACTGAAATTGTTACTAAGGAGTGGGATAGACCCGGTGTGCCGTTCTCACCCCCTCCGATATTTAGAAAAATGTTTCCAATAGACGCCACCACAAGGGACTTATGGCAAACGGTCCCTAAGGTGGAGGGAGCAGTTTCTACCTTAGCTAAGCGTACCACTATCCCGGTGGAGGATAGCTGTGCTTTTTCAGATCCAATGGATAAAAAGTTAGAGGGTTACCTTAAGAAAATGTTTGTTCAACAAGGTTTTATATTGCAACCCCTTGCATGCATTGCGCCGATCACGGCTGCAGCGGCATTCTGGATTGAGTCTCTGGAAGAGAACATTGGTTCAGCTACTCTGGACGACATTACGGACAGGCTTAGAGTCCTTAAACTAGCTAATTCATTCATTTCGGAGGCCGTAGTACATCTTACTAAACTTACGGCGAAGAATTCAGGATTCGCCATTCAGGCACGCAGGGCGCTGTGGCTAAAATCCTGGTCAGCTGATGTTACTTCTAAGTCTAAATTGCTTAATATACCTTTCAAAGGGCAGACCTTATTCGGGCCCGGGTTGAAAGAGATTATCGCTGACATTACAGGAGGTAAAGGCCATGCCCTGCCTCAGGACAAAGCCAAAGCCAAGACTAGACAGTCTAATTTTCGTTCCTTTCGTAATTTCAAAGCTGGAGCAGCATCAACTTCCTCTGCACCAAAACAGGAAGGAGCTGTTGCTCGCTACAGACAAGGCTGGAAACCTAACCAGTCCTGGAACAAGGGCAAGCAGACTAGGAAACCTGCTGCTGCCCCTAAAACAGCATGAATTGAGGTCCCCCGATCCGGGATCGGATCTAGTGGGGGGCAGACTTTCTCTCTTCGCCCAGGCTTGGGCAAGAGATGTTCAGGATCCCTGGGCGCTAGAGATAATATCTCAGGGATACCTTCTGGACTTCAAATACTCTCCTCCAAGAGAGAGATTTCATCTGTCAAGATTGTCAACAATCCAGACAAAGAAAGAGGCGTTTCTACGCTGCGTACAAGAGCTCTTGTTAATGGGAGTAATCCATCCAGTTCCACGATCGGAACAGGGACAGGGGTTTTACTCAAATCTGTTTGTGGTTCCCAAAAAAGAGGGAACTTTCAGACCAATCCTGGACTTAAAGATCCTAAACAAATTCCTAAGAGTTCCATCGTTCAAGATGGAGACTATTCGGACAATTTTACCTATGATCCAAGAGGGTCAGTACATGACCACTGTAGATTTAAAAGATGCTTACCTTCACATACCGATTCACAAAGATCATTATCGGTACCTAAGGTTTGCCTTCCTAGACAGGCATTACCAGTTTGTGGCTCTTCCATTCGGATTGGCTACAGCTCCAAGAATCTTCACAAAGGTTCTGGGTGCTCTTCTGGCGGTACTAAGACCGCGGGGAATCTCGGTAGCTCCATACCTAGACGACATTCTGATACAAGCTTCAAGCTTTCAAACTGCCAAGTCTCATACAGAGTTAGTGCTGGCATTTCTAAGGTCACATGGATGGAAGGTGAACGAAAAGAAAAGTTCACTCGTTCCACTCACAAGAGTTCCCTTCCTGGGGACTCTTATAGATTCTGTAGAAATGAAGATTTACCTGACAGAGGACAGGCTAACAAGACTTCAAAGTGCTTGCCGCACCCTTCATTCCATTCAACACCCGTCAGTGGCTCAATGCATGGAGGTAATCGGCTTAATGGTAGCGGCAATGGACATAGTACCCTTTGCACGCTTACACCTCAGACCACTGCAACTGTGCATGTTAAGTCAGTGGAATGGGGATTACTCAGACTTATCCCCTTCTCTGAATCTGGATCAAGAGACCAGAAATTCTCTTCTATGGTGGCTTTCTCGGCCACATCTGTCCAGGGGGATGCCATTCAGCAGACCAGACTGGACAATTGTAACAACAGACGCCAGCCTTCTAGGTTGGGGTGCCGTCTGGAATTCTCTGAAGGCTCAGGGACAATGGAGTCAGGAGGAGAGTCTCCTGCCAATAAACATTCTGGAATTGAGAGCAGTTCTCAATGCCCTCCTGGCTTGGCCCCAGTTGACAACTCGGGGGTTCATCAGGTTTCAGTCGGACAACATCACGACTGTAGCTTACATCAACCATCAGGGAGGGACAAGAAGCTCCCTAGCTATGATGGAAGTATCAAAGATAATTCTCTGGGCAGAGTCTCACTCTTGCCACCTGTCAGCAATCCACATCCCGGGAGTGGAGAACTGGGAGGCGGATTTCTTAAGTCGTCAGACTTTTCATCCGGGGGAGTGGGAACTTCATCCGGAGGTCTTTGCCCAAATACTTCGACGTTGGGGCAAACCAGAGATAGATCTCATGGCGTCTCGACAGAACGCCAAGCTTCCTCGTTACGGGTCCAGATCCAGGGATCCAGGAGCAGTCCTGATAGATGCTCTGACAGCACCTTGGGACTTCAGGATGGCTTACGTGTTTCCACCCTTCCCGTTGCTTCCTCGATTGATTGCCAGAATCAAACAAGAGAGAGCATCAGTGATTCTAATAGCACCTGCGTGGCCACGCAGGACTTGGTATGCAGACCTGGTGGACATGTCATCCTGTCCACCTTGGTCTCTACCTCTGAAACAGGACCTTCTGATACAGGGTCCCTTCAAACATCAAAATCTAACTTCTCTGAAGCTGACTGCTTGGAAATTGAACGCTTGATTTTATCAAGACGTGGGTTTTCTGAGTCAGTTATTGATACCTTAATACAGGCTAGGAAACCTGTTACCAGAAAGATTTACCATAAGATATGGCGTAAATACCTATATTGGTGTGAATCCAAAGGTTACTCTTGGAGTAAGGTTAGGATTCCTAGGATATTGTCTTTTCTACAAGAAGGTTTAGAAAAGGGTTTATCTGCTAGTTCATTAAAGGGACAGATCTCAGCTCTGTCCATTCTGTTACACAAACGTCTGTCAGAAGTTCCTGACGTCCAGGCTTTTTGTCAGGCTTTGACCAGGATTAAGCCTGTGTTTAAAACTGTTGCTCCACCATGGAGTTTAAACCTTGTTCTTAATGTTTTACAGGGCGTTCCGTTTGAACCCCTTCATTCCATTGATATAAAGTTGTTATCTTGGAAAGTTCTATTTTTAATGGCTATTTCCTCGGCTCGAAGAGTCTCTGAATTATCAGCCTTACATTGTGATTCTCCTTATTTGATTTTTCATTCGGATAAGGTAGTCCTGCGTACTAAACCTGGGTTCTTACCTAAGGTAGTTACTAACAGGAATATCAATCAAGAGATTGTTGTTCCTTCTTTATGCCCAAATCCTTCTTCAAAGAAGGAACGTCTACTGCACAACCTGGATGTAGTCCGTGGTCTAAAATTTTACTTACAGGCAACTAAGGAATTTCGACAAACGTCTTCTCTGTTTGTCATTTACTCTGGGCAAAGGAGAGGTCAAAAAGCTTCCGCTACCTCTCTTTCTTTTTGGCTTCGTAGCATAATTCGTTTAGCTTATGAGACTGCTGGACAGCAGCCTCCTGAAAGAATTACAGCTCATTCTACTAGAGCTGTGGCTTCCACTTGGGCCTTCAAGAATGAGGCCTCTGTTGAACAGATTTGCAAGGCTGCAACTTGGTCTTCGCTTCATACTTTTTCCAAATTTTACAAATTTGACACTTTTGCTTCATCGGAGGCTATTTTTGGGAGAAAGGTTCTTCAGGCAGTGGTTCTTTCTGTATAAAGAGCCTGCCTATCCCTCCCGTCATCCGTGTACTTTTGCTTTGGTATTGGTATCCCAGAAGTAATGATGACCCGTGGACTGATCACACTTAACAGAAGAAAACATAATTTATGCTTACCTGATAAATTCCTTTCTTCTGTAGTGTGATCAGTCCACGGCCCGCCCTTTTTTTAAGGCAGGTAAATATTTTTTTTAATTTATACTCCAGTCACCACTTCACCCTTGGCTTTTCCTTTCTCGTTGGTCCTTGGTCGAATGACTGGGAGTGACGTAGAGGGGAGGAGCTATATGCAGCTCTGCTGGGTGAATCCTCTTGCAATTCCTGTTGGGGAGGAGTAATATCCCAGAAGTAATGATGACCCGTGGACTGATCACACTACAGAAGAAAGGAATTTATCAGGTAAGCATAAATTATGTTTTTCAGTTTGAAATTTAAAGTGACAGTAACGGTTTTATTTTAAAACGTTTTTTTGTGCTTTGTTGACAAGTTTAAGCCTGTTTAACATGTCTGTACCATCAGATAAGCTATGTTCTATATGTATGAAAGCCAATGTGTCTCCCCATTTAAATTTATGTGATAATTGTGCCATAGTGTCCAAACAAAGTAAGGACAGTAATGCAACAGATAATGATATTGCCCAAGATGATTCCTCAAATGAGGGGAGTAAACATGATACTACATCATCCCCTACTGTGTCTACACCAGTTATGCCCACACAGGAGGCCCCTAGTACATCTAGTGCGCCAATACTTATTACCATGCAACAATTAACGGCTGTAATGGATAACTCCATAGCAAATCTTTTATCCAAAATGCCTACTTATCAGAGAAAGCGCGATTGCTCTGTTTTAAACACTGAAGAGCAAGAGGACGCTGATGATAACTGTTCTGACATACCCTCACACCAATCTCAAGGGGCCATGAGGGAGGTTTTGTCTGATGGAGAAATTTCAGATTCAGGAAAAATTTCTCATCAAGCTGAACCTGATGTTGTGACATTTAAATTTAAATTAGAACATCTCCGCGCACTGCTTAAGGAGGTGTTATCTACTCTGGATGATTGTGACAATTTGGTCATTCCAGAGAAATTATGTAAGATGGACAAGTTCCTAGAGGTTCCGGTGCCCCCCGACGCTTTTCCTATACCCAAGTGGGTGGCGGACATAGTAAATAAAGAGTGGGAAAAGCCCGGCATACCTTTTGTTCCCCCCCCCCTATATTTAAGAAATTATTTCCTATAGTCGACCCCAGAAAGGACTTATGGCAGACAGTCCCCACGGTCGAGGGGCGGTTTCTACTCTAAACAAACGCACTACTATTCCTCTCGAAGATAGTTGTGCTTTCAAAGATCCTATGGATAAGAAATTAGAGGGTTTGCTTAAAAAGATTTTTGTACAGCAAGGTTACCTTCTACAACCAATTTCATGCATTGTTCCTGTCACTACGGCAGCGTGTTTCTGGTTCGAGGAACTAGAAAAATCGCTCAGTAAAGAATCTTCGTATGAGGAGGTTATGGACAGAGTTCAAGCACTTAAATTGGCTAACTCTTTTGTTTTAGATGCCGCTTTGGAATTAGCTAGATTAGCGGCGAAAAATTCAGGGTTTGCTGTTGTGGCGCGCAGAGTGCTTTGGCTAAAGTCTTGGTCAGCGGATGTGTCTTCCAAGACAAAATTGCTTAACATTCCTTTCAAAGGTAAAACATTATTTGGACCTGATTTGAAAGAGATTATTTCAGACATCACTGGGGGAAAGGGCCACGCCCTCCCACAGGATAGGTCTTTTAAGGCTAATAATAAGCCTAATTTTCGTCCCTTTCGCAGAAACGGACCAGTCTCTAAGTCTGTATCCTCTAAGCAAGAGGGTAATACTTCACAACCCAAACCAGCCTGGAAACCAATGCAAGGCTGGAACAAGGGTAAGCAGGTCAAGAAGCCTACCACTGCTACCAAAACAGCATGAAGGGATAGCCCCCGATCCGGGACCGGATCTAGTGGGGGGCAGACTTTCTCTCTTTGCTCAGGCTTGGGCAAGAGATGTTCAGGATCCTTGGGCGCTAGAAATAGTTTCTCAAGGTTATCTCCTGGAATTCAAGGAACTACCCCCAAGGGGAAGGTTCCACAGGTCTCAATTATCTTCAAACCAAATAAAGAGACAGGCATTCTTACATTGTGTAGAAGACCTGTTAAAGATGGGAGTGATACATCCAGTTCCAATAAGAGAACAAGGAATGGGATTTTATTCCAATCTGTTCATAGTTCCCAAAAAAGAGGGAACATTCAGACCAATTTTGGATCTAAAGATCCTAAACAAATTTCTCAGGGTACCATCGTTCAAAATGGAAACTATTCGAACGATCCTACCTACTATCCAGGAAAATCAATTTATGACTACCGTGGATTTTAAGGATGCGTACCTACATATTCCTATCCACAAGGAACATCATCAGTTCCTAAGGTTCGCTTTTCTGGACAAGCATTACCAGTTTATGGCACTTCCATTTGGATTAGCCACTGCTCCAAGGATTTTCACAAAGGTACTAGGGTCCCTTCTAGCGGTTCTAAGACCAAGGGGCATTGCAGTAGTACCTTACTTGGACGACATCCTGATTCAAGCATCGTCCCTGTCAAAAGCAAAGGCTCATACGGACATCGTCCTAGCCTTTCTCAGATCTCACGGATGGAAGGTGAACAAAGAAAAAAGTTCTCTGTCCCCGTCAACAAGAGTTCCCTTCTTGGGAACAATAATAGATTCCTTAGAAATGAGGATTTTTCTGACAGAGGTCAGAAAATCAAAACTTCTAAGCTCTTGTCAAGTACTTCATTCTGTTCCTCGTCCTTCCATAGCGCAGTGCATGGAAGTAATAGGATTGATGGTTGCAACAATGGACATAGTTCCTTTTGCACAAATTCATCTAAGACCATTACAACTGTGCATGCTCAGACAGTGGAATGGGGATTATACAGACTTGTCTCCGACGATTCAAGTAGATCAAAAGACCAGAGATTCACTCCGTTGGTGGCTGACCCTGGACAATCTGTCACAGGGAATGAGCTTCCGCAGACCAGAGTGGGTCATTGTCACGACCGACGCCAGCCTAGTGGGCTGGGGCGCGGTCTGGGAATCCCTGAAAGCTCAGGGTCTATGGTCTCGGGAAGAGTCTCTTCTCCCGATAAACATTCTGGAACTGAGAGCGATATTCAATGCTCTCAGAGCTTGGCCTCAACTAGCAAAGGCCAAATTCATAAGGTTTCAGTCAGACAACATGACGACCGTTGCATATATCAATCATCAGGGGGGAACAAGGACTTCCCTGGCGATGAAAGAAGTGACCAAGATAATTCAATGGGCGGAGGATCACTCCTGCCACTTGTCTGCGATCCACATCCCAGGAGTGGAAAATTGGGAAGCGGATTTTCTGAGTCGTCAGACATTCCATCCGGGGGAGTGGGAACTCCATCCGGAAATCTTTGCCCAAATAACTCAATTATGGGGCATTCCAGACATCGATCTGATGGCGTCTCGTCAGAACTTCAAGGTTCCTTGCTACGGGTCCAGATCCAGGGATCCCAAGGCGACCCTAGTAGATGCACTAGTAGCACCTTGGACCTTCAACCTAGCTTATGTATTCCCACCGTTTCCTCTCATCCCCAGGCTGGTAGCCAGGATCAATCAAGAGAGGGCCTCGGTGATCTTGATAGCTCCTGCGTGGCCACGCAGGACTTGGTATGCAGACCTTGTGAATATGTCATCGGCTCCACCATGGAAGCTACCTTTGAGACAGGACCTTCTTGTTCAGGGTCCATTCGAACATCCGAATCTGGTTTCCCTCCAACTGACGGCTTGGAGATTGAACGCTTGATTTTATCAAAGCGTGGGTTTTCAGATTCTGTAATAGATACTCTGATTCAGGCTAGAAAGCCTGTAACTAGAAAAATTTACCATAAAATATGGAAAAAATATATCTCTTGGTGTGAATCTAAAGGATTCCCATGGAATAAGATAAAAATTCCTAAGATTCTATCCTTTCTACAAGAAGGTTTGGAGAAAGGATTATCTGCAAGTTCTCTGAAGGGACAGATCTCTGCTTTATCTGTTTTACTTCACAAAAGACTGGCAGCTGTGCCAGATGTTCAAGCATTTGTTCAGGCTCTGGTTAGGATCAAGCCTGTTTACAGACCTTTGACTCCTCCCTGGAGTCTAAATCTAGTTCTTTCAGTTCTTCAAGGGGTTCAGTTTGAACCCTTACATTCCGTAGATATTAAGTTATTATCTTGGAAAGTTTTGTTTTTGGTTGCAATTTCTTCTGCTAGAAGAGTTTCAGAGTTATCTGCTCTGCAGTGTTCTCCGCCCTATCTGGTGTTCCATGCAGATAAGGTGGTTTTGCGTACTAAGCCTGGTTTTCTTCCGAAAGTTGTTTCCAACAAAAATATTAACCAGGAGATAGTTGTACCTTCTTTGTGTCCGAATCCAGTTTCAAAGAAGGAACGTTTGTTACACAATTTGGACGTAGTCCGTGCTCTAAAATTCTATTTAGAGGCTACTAAAGATTTCAGACAAACATCTTCCTTGTTTGTTGTTTATTCTGGTAAAAGGAGAGGTCAAAAAGCGACTTCTACCTCTCTTTCCTTTTGGCTTAAAAGCATTATCCGACGGCAGCCTCCTGAAAGAATCACAGCTCACTCCACTAGGGCTGTGGCTTCCACATGGGCCTTCAAGAACGAGGCTTCTTTTGACCAGATATGTAAGGCAGCGACTTGGTCTTCACTGCACACTTTTGCCAAATTTTACAAATTTGATACTTTTGCTTCTTCGGAGGCTATTTTTGGGAGAAAGGTTTTGCAAGCCGTGGTGCCTTCCATTTAGGTGACCTGATTTGCTCCCTCCCTTCATCCGTGTCCTAAAGCTTTGGTATTGGTTCCCACAAGTAAGGATGACGCCGTGGACCGGACACACCAATGTTGGAGAAAACAGAATTTATGCTTACCTGATAAATTACTTTCTCCAACGGTGTGTCCGGTCCACGGCCCGCCCTGGTTTTTTAATCAGGTCTGATGAATTATTTTCTCTAACTACAGTCACCACGGTATCATATGGTTGCTCCTATATATATTTCCTCCTGTCCGTCGGTCGAATGACTGGGGTGGGCGGAGCCTAGGAGGGATCATGTGACCAGCTTTGCTGGGACTCTTTGCCATTTCCTGTTGGGGAAGAGAATATCCCACAAGTAAGGATGACGCCGTGGACCGGACACACCGTTGGAGAAAGTAATTTATCAGGTAAGCATAAATTCTGTTTTTAATATACTTTTTACCTCTGTGATTACCTTTTATCTAAACCTCTGCAGACTGCCCCTAGTTCTTTTGACAGACTTGCATTTTAGCCAATCAGCGATGACTCCTGGGTAACTCCTAGCACATGAGCCTGCCTAGGTTTAGCTTTCAACAAAGAATACCAAGAGAACAAAGCAAATTTGATTATAAGAATTGCATGCCCTATCTGAATCATGAAACTTTCCTTTTGACTTTTCATTTTAAGTGTTTGCTTAGTCTATAGAAGCTACACTATATTTGGGCTCTCTCCTTTTGGAGATTCAATGTGGAGAAAGAGTTCCAAGCTGACAAGTTGCGGTCCCTTGAAGTGGTCGCGCCACTGACGCACAATTACAGACAAATCACATATAAAGCTGTGGCCCTCTTTGAAGGGAATTTTTTTTTTTTTTTTAAATACCCACTGTTATTTTAAAACGCTTACGAAAATAACATAAGCATACTTCGTCATTTATAAGGTGTTTTTTTTTCCTGTATTTAGGAAAAATAAAAAAATAGTTTTTTGTAAAAATATTGGTCTGCGGAAAAACACATAATTTATCTGGTTAGTGATTGTAAAGAAACTAAAACAAGATTTAGCATAGAGGTGTAAAATTAATTGGTAGTTAAAAGGGTTAAAGGAGGGAATTGGCAGTCACTACAAAAAGTTGAAAATTGCAGTGTAGTTGTAAGTATATATACTTTCTTTATTTTCTCTCACTGCATTAGTTAGTTTTTTTCTCCAACATAGGTGTGTCCGGTCCACGGCGTCATCCTTACTTGTGGGATATTCTCTTCCCCAACAGGAAATGGCAAAGAGCCCAGCAAAGCTGGTCACATGATCCCTCCTAGGCTCCGCCTACCCCAGTCATTCTCTTTGCCGTTGTACAGGCAACATCTCCACAGAGATGGCTTAGAGTTTTTTAGTGTTTAACTGTAGTTTTTATTATTCAATCAAGAGTTTGTTATTTTTTTTTTTTTTTTTTTTTTTTTTTTTTTTATTGAGGTTAGTTTCACATTACAGTACAACTGTGATACATCGAAATATGCATGAACACAACACATTATGCACATAAAAAGGAAAACACATAAGGTCTATTCTGTTTCATCACAGGATAATCCAATCAAATAAGAAATGAACATAACCTCTTCTTTTTTTTTTTTTTTAACTCAATATAGAACAAAATGAAGTGTAGAAATACTGGCATATGAAAATAGACTAAAGAGCAGTCTAAATTGTTGAAAATAATGCAAATATTAATATCCATCTTAAAACTGAACAATCTGTCAAGTACAGAAAAATATTACATTTAGTCAAATATATGTTAGTACAGATAAATTGGCAAATAGAAATTGCGGTATGTTCGAGAGAAACCGCGTTAATCGTCTTCCCTGATAGGGGAAGCACATTAAGGTGAAGGAAGAGAAAACAAAAAAAGGGGGGCTTGAGTTTGTTTAGGGGGGGGGGGGGGGAGGGGGAGGTTGTTGACAACTGTAGAGTAGTGAACTGTTAAAAGCTAATCAGGCAATGGGGATTGCCAATCGTGCGACTGTTTGTCCACGGAGTGTTAGAAGTGGCTGAAGGGAAGTGGGTAGAGTAACGGCCTGGTAGCCTGTCTGATGAAAAGGTGGTGTATCTTTTGGGGTTATATGACAGTGACATTAGAGAGCTTACAGTTTACTTATAAAAAAAACAACAGTGCAATACATAAAACAGGAACGAGAACAACAAACAATTTAAAACAACAATACTGAGACAGATAATCAGGTATATTTCTCGGTGTAGACCTTACAGAGTAAGTTGAGGAGACATAATTGCGGTGTCCTAATATAGGTAGTGAGTTCATCTGATGAACTATTCTAGGCGAGTGTGTTTCTGGTCTTGCTGTAGTGGGTGTGTGTTGGGTAACTGAGGATGTAGAACTGTGGTAAAGTGCTCAGATGTATAAGGTAAGGTGTTCTGTTAATAATTAATTTGTCAGAGTGGTCTATTCTAGGCGTATGATCCGCTAAACTAGTTGCTGTAAGTGTGTAATGGGCAGCTGAGGTTGTGTTGTTGTGGTGTAGCGCTCTAATGAATGGGGTGAGGAGTGCTACCAACACCTAAGAGACCAAGACACTAAATGAGGGGGTGTGCTATAAGGGTACTCCGAGTGTTGCATACTTAGGGGTTACTTGTCTAGTGTGTCTGTCTAAGTCCCTGGAAAATTATGTGCAGGGAGTGTGCTGCAGCCGGGCCCTCGCTGAGCACATGGTGCCTGCAAATCAGTGTAACCTTGTTAGGAGGCAGATAAGGTTGTGTGTGGGGTCTATGGATGTTCGAGAGCTAATTGTGGTAGGAATGAGACTTTAGTGTTCCAGAGAAAAAGCAATGATAACTATTGGTAAGCAATAAAACCTCTATTTAAAAAAATGTAGACAGCAATCACTAGAATATAAATACTGTATATTGTAAAGGTGCAAAACAAGTGAAAGATACTTATCGTCTAAAGGTCATCAAAATCAGCATGCCAGCAACTAGAGTCCCAATATTGTGTGACCACCTGTTATCTGAATGAGCTAAAAAAAGGGAAAAAGAAAGTAACTTCACATAGCAAATGTCCAGGAAGAGTAAGCTACATCATAGGGTTTGTAATGCACTTCCTAGGGAGCTGGTGATCCAGATCTATGTCTCTGCGTAAAGGTCGGCCATTTCTGGCTCTCAAGTTGGTTCTGAAGGCCAAGCCTTCGTGTTGTAGGGGTAGTCCAGTCTCCCTCCTCGGAGGTAACTAAGTTGTTCCGTCTGTCTTCAGGGGCGGAGGAGCCCCCCCATTCTGCTGCTGTGCTTCTCAGATGGGATTGGCTGGTGTGCGGTTTGTCCTTTTGTAAGGGATATAGATTCCAGTGCTTGAGTAGTTCATACCCTCTGTTAGGGGTCTGTATGGTAAACATCTGATTGTTCCGGAAGATGAGTAGCTTTATGGGGTAGCCCCACCTGTACCTGATCTCGTTTTTTCTTAAAATGGATGTGACTTCGGTAAAAGTTTTTCTCTTCTGTAAAGTTCTTGCGGAGAGATCAGGAAAAATTTGTAGTTTTTTAAATTTTTCTGGGAGGGAAGGTTTCTGAAAATGAGCTCTTTGGATTCTCTCTTTGTAAGTGAAGTAGTGAAGCCGGACAATTGTGTCTCTAGGCTGGTCATCTGGTAGACCTTTGGGCTTAAGAGACCGGTGTGCCCGGTCCATCATGGCTTCAGTCTCCGTGGCGGGGGGAGCTAGTACATGAAACAGTTCTTTTAAGTATGGCTGTAGATCGCCAGCAGAGACGGACTCAGGGATACCCCGGATCCTGAGGTTATTCCTCCGAGATCTATCTTCCAAGTCCGCTATCTTGTCATCTACAACATCTAGGTAGTCTGCAAGGCGTTGTGTGTAAGAAAGCAGGTTAGAATGTTCCACAGCGGCATCCTCCTGCTTTCTTTCCAGAGTGTCAATTCTTTCATTTGTTGAAGAGATCTCTTTCTTGAGCTCAGCTGTTGAGGCCGCCATTTGGGCAGTGAATGAAGCGTGATGCTTGTCCAGTAGTGACTTAAGTGAGTCCATGATGAATGAGGGAGTGACTGCCTCAGGTGAGGCTTGTTGGATGTTCTGGATAGCCGCCAGTGTCAGATCCGAAGTGTCAGACCCAGGGGAGTCTGGGGGTTCAATGTCACCTTGTGAGAGCCCTCCAGGGGGCCCAAAGTGATCCATCACAGTTTTTTTTGGTATAAAAGGTTGTTTGCTTTTCTTCCCTCTGGCTGATTGTGACATGGTGAGGGGAAGACAAGGCTGGGTTTTTTTGCAGAAGGAGACTTTGAGAGGTTAGAGGTCAGGTATGGCGGGGCAGCCCCACTTCAGGACAGCAAGGGGTCACTGTGTGGTAGACAGGCTTAAATGGCCTATGCGTGCCTATTCCATTTTAAACAGATGTGTATCTTAGAGAAAAAGAGAAAGTCACTGGCGTGGAAAAATCTGGAAGTGTTCAGAATAAGTTAGGGGCACTCTCCCTAGGGAAATTGCCACCTCTGGGCCAGGCCGGAAAAGGGGTGGTGGATATGACCTGCTACATCAAAGTGCAGCAGGAAAGGGGACAGGAGAGTGTACTTCAGTTATGAATGAAAAGCAGGATATACTGCGGCTCCTAAGCAGCTACAGTTGGTGTAAAACAGTCTTACTTTGTGTTAGAACCAATGCTGCAATTGGTGGGTATGCAGAATACTTTCATTCATGGCCTGGAGGTAATATTGTGGTGTAAGCCTGGGAGCCCCTGAGTTGTTGTGGGTAGCTGCTTAACCCCTTGTGTAATCACTATCCCGGCTGGGGAGCTGTTGGTGGTGAAAAGGCAAATAGTAGTTGCTGCACCGTTAACTTACAGGCCCCTTTATAGAGTTCAGGTTGGTAAAAGATTGGTAAACTGATAGTAGTTGTACTATGTTAGGAGAAAAGTACATATACTGGGAAGAGTCTTTGCGAGTGCCTGTGCTGCAGTTTTTTCTAACACTCTTAGCGCAACTGTAAGGAAGGCCGCGCTGACAGGCTGCTGTGCTTATGTGAGTGAAGGTTAAAGATGGCGGTTTCGCGCCACTCAGTGGGGACGGAGTATCGGCATGGAGTGGCGCCCAGCTAGTGTATGTTAGCTCAAATTAGGTAAATCACAGTCAGTTTCCAGATCCCCTTAGGCTCTAATGTTTGTAAGTAGCTTAGCTTAGAGTTAAATAGGTAGTGTAATCCTCTGCCGATCGGGCTGCAAGTACTTACAGGGAGAAGATTTACTGGGCGCCACGTGGAAGCTGCTCATCTATGGGGTCTTAAGGTGTTCGGAATCCTTGCCGGCTTGTCAGAGTGTCGAGGGAGAGCAGGCTCCGGGGAGGGTAGTAGTCCTCCTCAGTTCAGAGCTCCAGTCCGGCACCACTTCTGTAGAGTGTGTGTAGATGCGGGGAGTTCCGCTGCGGTGCAGCTCTTTCAAGGCCGGATATGGATGGGCGATCAAACTTCCAGTGCCACTAAGTCCGGAGACCCTGCAATCGCGGCTGAGCAGTACAGTAGGTTACTGGTGGTTAGAGTTACGGGCATATGGTACAGGAAGGGCGGCCCGGAACAGGTCTGATCCTCCTGCAGCAGAGGTAGTGCCAGTAATTCAGTAACTTCCTCTGTCGACGTGCTGGTACTTCAAAAAGGTAAATCTGTGACCCTACCAAGGATAAGGGATCACAGCTGGTGAGGAATAGCTGAGTATTGAAGTAATCTATCTGGTAAATTTAGCTTTTTGGCTAACTAGAACTCGGAGCTCTAGCTAGGTGCGACCGGCCAGTATGGTGGTTGGCTCCACCCCCCCCAGAGTTTGTTATTTTAAAATAGTGCTGGTATGTACTATTTACTCTGAAACAGAAAAGAGATGAAGATTTCTGTTTGTAAGAGGAAAATGATTTTAGCAACCGTTACTAAAATCGATGGCTGTTCCACACAGGACTGTTGAGAGGAATTAACTTCAGTTGAGGGAACAGTGAGCAGAATTTTACTGCTTGAGGTATGACACATTCTAACAAGACGATGTAATGCTGGAAGCTGTCATTTTCCCTATGGGATCCGGTAAGCCATTTTTATTACAGACAATAAATAAGGGCTTCACAAGGGCTTTTTAAGACTGTAGACATTTTCTGGGCTAAATCGATTCATATAATAAACATATTTAGCCTTGAGGAATCATTTTAATCTGGGTATTTTGTAAAATAATATCGGCAGGCACTGTTTGGGACACCTTATTCTCTAGGGGCTTTCCCTTATCATAGGCAGAGTCTCATTTTCGCGCCGGTATTGCGCACTTGTTTTTGAGAAGCATGACATGCAGTCGCATGTGTGAGGAGCTCTGATACATAGAAAAGACTTTCTGAAGGCGTCATTTGGTATCGTATTCCCCTTTGGGCTTGGTTGGGTCTCAGCAAAGCAGATACCAGGGACTGTAAAGGGGTTAAAGATAAAAACGGCTCCGGTTCCGTTATTTTAAGGGTTAAAGCTTCCAAATTTGGTGTGCAATACTTTTAAGGCTTTAAGACACTGTGGTGAAATTTTGGTGAATTTTGAACAATTCCTTCATACTTTTTCGCAATTGCAGTAATAAAGTGTGTTCAGTTTAAAATTTAAAGTGACAGTAACGGTTTTATTTTAAAACGTTTTTTGTACTTTGTTATCAAGTTTATGCCTGTTTAACATGTCTGAACTACCAGATAGACTGTGTTCTGAATGTGGGGAAGCCAAGGTTCCTTCTCATTTAAATAGATGTGATTTATGTGACACAAAATTTAGAGAAAATGATGCCCAAGATGATTCCTCAAGTGAGGGGAGTAAGCATGGTACTGCATCATCCCCTCCTTCGTCTACACCAGTCTTGCCCACTCAGGAGGCCCCTAGTACATCTAGCGCGCCAATACTCCTTACTATGCAACAATTAACGGCTGTAATGGATAATTCTATCAAAAACATTTTAGCCAAAATGCCCACTTATCAGCGTAAGCGCGACTGCTCTGTTTTAGATAATACTGAAGAGCATGAGGACGCTGATGATATTGTTTCTGAAGGGCCCCTACACCAGTCTGAGGGGGCCAGGGAGGTTTTGTCTGAGGGAGAAATTTCAGATTCAGGGAAAATTTCTCAACAAGCTGAACCTGATGTGATTACATTTAAATTTAAGTTGGAACATCTCCGCGCTCTGCTTAAGGAGGTGTTATCCACTCTGGATGATTGTGAGAATTTGATCATCCCAGAGAAACTATGTAAAATGGACAAGTTCCTAGAGGTCCCGGGGCCCCCAGAAGCTTTTCCTATACCCAAGCGGGTGGCGGACATTGTAAATAAAGAATGGGAGAGGCCCGGTATACCTTTCGTCCCTCCCCCCATATTTAAAAAATTGTTTCCTATGGTCGACCCCAGAAAGGACTTATGGCAGACAGTCCCCAAGGTCGAGGGGGCGGTTTCTACTTTAAACAAACGCACCACTATACCCATAGAAGATAGTTGTGCTTTCAAAGATCCTATGGATAAAAAATTAGAAGGTTTGCTTAAAAAGATGTTTGTTCAGCAAGGTTACCTTCTACAACCAATTTCTTGCATTGTCCCTGTCACTACAGCCGCGTGTTCACTAGTGATTCTCCTCCTTATGAGGAGATTATGGACAGAATCCGTGCTCTCAAATTGGCTAATTCTTTCACCCTAGACGCCACTTTGCAATTGGCTAGGTTAGCGGCGAAAAATTCTGGGTTTGCTATTGTGGCGCGCAGAGCGCTTTGGTTGAAATCTTGGTCAGCGGATGCGTCTTCCAAGAACAAATTGCTTAACATTCCTTTCAAGGGGAAAACGCTGTTTGGCCCTGACTTGAAAGAGATTATCTCTGATATCACTGGGGGCAAGGGCCACGCCCTTCCTCAGGATAGGTCTTTCAAGGCCAAAAATAAACCTAATTTTCGTCCCTTTCGTAGAAACGGACCAGCCCCAAGTGCTACGTCCTCTAAGCAAGAGGGTAATACTTCTCAAGCCAAGCCAGCCTGGAGACCAATGCAAGGCTGGAACAAGGGAAAGCAGGCCAAGAAACCTGCCACTGCTACCAAGACAGCATGAACTGTTGGCCCCCGATCCGGGACCGGATCTGGTGGGGGGCAGACTCTCTCTCTTCGCTCAGGCTTGGGCAAGAGATGTTCTGGATCCTTGGGCACTAGAAATAGTCTCCCAAGGTTATCTTCTGGAATTCAAAGGGCTTCCCCCAAGGGGGAGGTTCCACAGGTCTCAATTGTCTTCAGACCACATAAAAAAACAGGCATTCTTACATTGTGTAGAAGACCTGTTAAAAATGGGAGTGATTCATCCTGTTCCATTAGGGGAACAAGGGATGGGGTTCTACTCCAATATGTTCGTAGTTCCCAAAAAAGAGGGAACGTTCAGACCAATCTTAGATCTCAAGATCCTAAACAAGTTTCTCAAGGTTCCATCGTTCAAAATGGAAACCATTCGAACAATTCTTCCTTCCATCCAGGAAGGTCAATTCATGACCACGGTGGATTTAAAGGATGCGTATCTACATATTCCTATCCACAAGGAACATCATCGGTTCCTAAGGTTCGCATTCCTGGACAAGCATTACCAGTTCGTGGCACTTCCTTTCGGATTAGCCACTGCTCCAAGGATTTTCACAAAGGAACTAGGGTCCCTTCTAGCGGTGCTAAGACCAAGGGGCATTGCAGTAGTACCTTACTTGGACGACATTCTGATTCAAGCGTCGTCCCTTCCTCAAGCAAAGGCTCACACGGACATAGTCCTGGCCTTTCTCAGATCTCACGGATGGAAAGTGAACGTAGAAAAGAGTTCTCTATCTCCGTCAACAAGGGTTCCCTTCTTGGGAACAATAATAGACTCCTTAGAAATGAGGATTTTTCTGACAGAGGCCAGAAAAACAAAACTTCTAAACTCTTGTCAAATACTTCATTCCGTTCCTCTTCCTTCCATAGCGCAGTGCATGGAAGTAATAGGTTTGATGGTAGCGGCAATGGACATAGTTCCTTTTGCGCGCATTCATCTAAGACCATTACAACTGTGCATGCTCAGTCAGTGGAATGGGGACTATACAGACTTGTCTCCGACGATACAAGTAAATCAGAGGACCAGAGATTCACTCCGTTGGTGGCTGTCCCTGGACAACCTGTCACAAGGGATGAACTTCCGCAGGCCAGAGTGGGTCATTGTCACGACCGACGCCAGTCTGATGGGCTGGGGCGCGGTCTGGGGACCCCTGAAAGCTCAGGGTCTTTGGTCTCGGGAAGAATCTCTTCTACCGATAAATATTCTGGAACTGAGAGCGATACTCAATGCTCTCAAGGCTTGGCCTCAGCTAGCAAAGGCCAAGTTCATACGGTTTCAATCAGACAACATGACGACTGTTGCGTACATCAACCATCAGGGGGGAACAAGGAGTTCCCTGGCGATGGAAGAAGTGACCAAAATCATTCAATGGGCGGAGACTCACTCCTGCCACCCGTCTGCAATCCACATCCCAGGAGTGGAAAATTGGGAAGCGGATTTTCTGAGTCGTCAGACATTACATCCGGGGGAGTGGGAACTCCATCCGGAAATCTTTGCCCAAATTACTCAACTGTGGGGCATTCCAGACATGGATCTGATGGCCTCTCGTCAGAACTTCAAGGTTCCTTGCTACGGGTCCAGATCCAGGGATCCCAAGGCGACTCTAGTAGATGCACTAGTAGCACCTTGGACCTTCAAACTAGCTTATGTATTCCCGCCGTTTCCTCTCATCCCCAGGCTGGTAGCCAGGATCAATCAGGAGAGGGCATCGGTGATCTTGATAGCTCCTGCGTGGCCACGCAGGACTTGGTATGCAGATCTGGTGAATATGTCATCGGCTCCACCATGGAAGCTACCTTTGAGACGAGACCTTCTTGTTCAAGGTCCGTTCGAACATCCGAATCTGGTCTCACTCCAACTGACTGCTTGGAGATTGAACGCTTGATCTTATCAAGGCGAGGGTTCTCAGATTCTGTTATTGATACTCTTGTTCAGGCCAGAAAGCCTGTAACCAGAAAAATTTACCACAAAATATGGAAAAAATATATCTGTTGGTGTGAATCTAAAGGATTCCCTTGGGACAAGGTAAAAATTCCTAAGATTCTATCCTTTCTTCAAGAAGGATTGGAGAAAGGATTATCTGCAAGTTCCTTGAAGGGACAGATTTCTGCCTTGTCTGTGTTACTTCACAAAAAGTTGGCAGCTGTGCCAGATGTTCAAGCCTTTGTTCAGGCTCTGGTTAGAATCAAGCCTGTTTACAAACCTTTGACTCCTCCTTGGAGTCTCAACTTAGTTCTTTCAGTTCTTCAGGGGGTTCCGTTTGAACCCTTACATTCCGTTGATATTAAGTTATTATCTTGGAAAGTTCTGTTTTTGGTTGCAATTTCTTCTGCTAGAAGAGTTTCAGAATTATCTGCTCTGCAGTGTTCTCCTCTTTATCTGGTGTTCCATGCAGATAAGGTGGTTTTACGTACTAAACCTGGTTTTCTTCCGAAAGTTGTTTCTAACAAAAACATTAACCAGGAGATAGTCGTGCCTTCTTTGTGTCCGAATCCAGTTTCAAAGAAGGAACGTTTGTTGCACAATTTGGATGTTGTTCGCGCTCTAAAATTCTATTTAGATGCTACAAAGGATTTTAGACAAACATCTTCCTTGTTTGTTGTTTACTCTGGTAAAAGGAGAGGTCAAAAAGCAACTTCTACCTCTCTCTCTTTTTGGATTAAAAGCATCATCAGATTGGCTTATGAGACTGCCGGACGGCAGCCTCCTGAAAGAATCACAGCTCATTCCACTAGGGCTGTGGCTTCCACATGGGCCTTCAAGAACGAGGCTTCTGTTGATCAGATATGTCGGGCAGCGACTTGGTCTTCACTGCACACTTTTACCAAATTTTACAAGTTTGATACTTTTGCTTCTTCTGAGGCTATTTTTGGGAGAAAGGTTTTGCAAGCCGTGGTGCCTTCCATTTAGGCGACCTGATTTGCTCCCTCCCTTCATCCGTGTCCTAAAGCTTTGGTATTTGTTCCCACAAGTAAGGATGACGCCGTGGACCGGACACACCTATGTTGGAGAAAACAGAATTTATGTTTACCTGATAAATTACTTTCTCCAACGGTGTGTCCGGTCCACGGCCCGCCCTG
This sequence comes from Bombina bombina, assembly GCF_027579735.1. Taxonomy (NCBI): domain Eukaryota; kingdom Metazoa; phylum Chordata; class Amphibia; order Anura; family Bombinatoridae; genus Bombina; species Bombina bombina. The sequence continues at coordinate 783,068,058 of NC_069503.1, forward strand.
GTTTTTTAATCAGGTCTGATAATTTATTTTCTTTAACTACAGTCACCACGGTATCATATGGTTTCTCCTATGCAAATATTCCTCCTTTACGTCGGTCGAATGACTGGGGTAGGCGGAGCCTAGGAGGGATCATGTGACCAGCTTTGCTGGGCTCTTTGCCATTTCCTGTTGGGGAAGAGAATATCCCACAAGTAAGGATGACGCCGTGGACCGGACACACCGTTGGAGAAAGTAATTTATCAGGTAAACATAAATTCTGTTTTTTCTCTCAAGAGACCACATCATAAAAAACAAAAACAAAATAAAATTGTGCTGCTGTAATAACAGAAGTTGACCCTTTTTATTTAATTGAAGTAATATTCATAATTCATTTTCAATATATGGATGCCAACTTGATTTTGTAACTCTGAAAAAGTGTTGTCACATTGCAAAATAAATGTGAATGCACATATGTTACCAATGATTTTATTTTAAGCTAGTCCTCTGTTTCTTTTTGTTTATAATTCCTTATTCATTCGTATGTGAGCATATACAAAATATACTTTGTATAAAAAAAAAAAGGCATCTCCGCATATTCTGACTGTAAAGAGATTTATAGTAGTAGAAAGTCCCTTTTTAGTGTATACTCTGTCTCAGTTAAATTTTGGTTTATAGAATAATGAAAGATCCCAAACACAAGAAGTAAAAAATAAATAAAAATGACTAGCAATCTATTTTTAAAGCACATTAAAAAACAAAATCCACTATTCTATATTACTAGTACATTTGAAGCAACAGCATAGACGTCTTTATTTATATAACGCTGTTATATCGACCTTCACAAATAGGTATTTAATTAACTAGTGTGAAGCTGATTATTTAACAATGGTACTGAATAATGAATACATTGATTTCAAATATTATTCCTGGATTAATCAATATGTAAAATAATGAAAAATCCCATTGAGGGGACATTAAACACTAAATAAACCATTGCTTGAATGATGTATGCAGAGCAAAGATTAGCCTGAGAAACATTTTTACATGTATTTTTAAAAATATATTAGTTGTTTAAATATTAATGTAATGGTTTTAGGGTAATTCTCAATTAAAGCCCCACAGATAGTTAATCCCATCAAAAGTTCTAGATATTCTAGATAAGTATTGTCTACCAAAAAACGTGGGGGGTGCTCACTGTCCTTAATGCAAAATGTATAACAAAGAAAAGGTAAACAAAAGATGGACAAAAATAATGAGCACTCAAGGAAGAATAGAATCATTAATCAACATGCCCATGCATGAAAAAGCAAGGAGACCCAACTAGATATAAAATATAACTTTTATTAAGAATAAAACAATATGTGAAATATGTAAATGCATTAAAACTTAGATTAATATAGGATAAATGAGCTGGCAACCACACTGTGGAGGGGAGAATCTAAGTATTAGCAAATAACTACAACATCTGATAATGAGCTATTGATTGCTACAAACAAAAAGACTGCAAGTAAATGCACTACAACAAATTAACTATAGGGCAAAATAAACCCCACAGCAAAAACCACTAATAACGGTGCAAATCCAATGGCTACTAAAAACGTGTATGGTATACTAAAGTAAGAAAAAACTATTAGCACGCTATTGTGGATAAGCACCGTAAAAATATATCTGAAAAGCGTAATGAAATATGAATTGATTCTCGCATAAATATTAACTATTGAAGGTGCAAGTCCAGAACTCACAAACTATTAGTGATATGATAAGTATGATTAGTATAACAAATTATTACAATAAGTGAGTAGCTGGGATATCCTACTACTATGGAGAAGCGCCAAACTTATTAAACTAGAAGCAAGACTGGTTCTCGCCACAAATTGACACTAATAAAAGCGCTAGTCCAAAGTAGGTATACATCTAACAGTTATTAACTCTAAGATAAATAAAGCCATTGTCTGCGAAATGCGCATCAGGCGTTTTCCTGAGCTGACAACCACTGTATTAGCCTAAAAATCTTAATTCATGTTGATAATGATTTATTTATCTTAGAGTTACTTAATAGTTGTTAGATGTATTCCTACTTTGGACTAGAGCTTTTATTAGTGTCAATTTGTGGCGAGAACCAGTCTTGCTTCTAGTTTAATAACTTTGGCGCTTCTCCATAGTAGTAGGATATCCTAGCTACTAGAGCTGCGCATCTTCACTTGTCTCACGATTCGATTACGATTATCATTGTAACGATTCGATACGATTCGATTCTACGATGCATCGCGATGCATCATGATTACTGCCCATGATTTTCATGATCTTGTTCTATTCCATATTATATATATATATATATATATATATATATATATATTTTATATATGTGTGTGTGTGTGTATGTATACACACACACACACACACACACACATATATATATATATATATATATATATATATATATATATATAAATATAAATAATCTTTTAAACAACTGTGTAAGATGGAAGAGCACTTATAAACATAATACTACAATATGCACAGAAATGTATCTGTAGATTTATTTTACAAAGGAAAATATAACCAGCAGCATTGTACTCACTCAAACATTCTCACGGAGTACATGCAGACATCTGAAACCTGACCCAGAGAGCATTACCAATAGACCTCCCCTCACACACACATGTTCCGGTCAGGAATTTTTATGACACCTATCCTAAAGAGCCGACAGCAGCCTCATGTAAACAGTGAATCTTTTCTTGTATTATAGATTCACTGTTTACTGTTGCGGTCTCTGCTGCATGTTTCCTCTCTGTCAGATCCCTAGCCCAAACGAGCATTTGAGGGTTTCTATTAGATACAGTAAGTCAAAAGTTTTACAGCAACCCTCAAATGCTCGTTTGGGCTAGGGATCTGACTGAGAGGAAACATGCAGCAGAGACCGCAACAGTAAACAGTGAATCGATAATACAAGAAAAGATTCACTGTTTACATGAGGCTGCTGTCGGCTCTTTAGGATAGGTGTCATAAAAATTCCTGACCGGAACATGTGAGAGGAGGTCTATTGGTAATGCTCTCTGGGTCAGATATCTGCGCAGTGTGCACAGGAAGTCCTGAATCACAGGAGTTCCCTGTCAGACTCGCCTGGCATGTATGGGGTTAATGGTGCCTATCTGGGAGTTGCCTGTTCTATGTCACCTGTCTTTATAATATAAGCCTTTCCAAGCCGCCTCCTCCCCTGTATGTCAGTTTGTTTATTTTTTTATTGCAAGTACTGTGAGTTTGCCCTCCCTTCACTGACTGCTGCTTTATTTAATACTATTGATATTGGTAGTACTAGCAGTCAGTGCCTATCACTGTTCTACGTTATCAGCAGCTAATTCAGAGGGATTATATGAATTCCTGTGACACTGGCTACCGAGAGCCTCTCTCTGACGAGCACAATATTGCACTACGTAGAACAGTGATAGGCACTGACTGCTAGTACTACCAATACCAATAGTATTAAATAAAGCAGCAGTCAGTGAAGGGAGGGCAAACCAAACTCCCAGTACTTGCAATAAAAAAAATAAACAAACTGACATACAGGGGAGGAGGCGGCTTGGAAAGGCTTATATTGTGGCTCCATAACAACAGTGAAGTTTAAAAACGGAGCAATGAGTAAAACAGGAAACTGACAGTACAAGACTCATTTCCTCACATACCGAATCCCCTGCCCATGACGTCACTGACCCGGAATCGATTAAGATCCTTCACTGCATCGATGCAGAATCGTTCACTGCTGCATCGTGATGCATCGGTGTGACGATTATTTTTGACAGCCCTACTAGCTACTCACATTTACTTGCAGTCTTTTTGTTTGTAGCAATCAATAGCTCATTATCAGATGTTGTAGTTATTTGCTAATACATAGATTCTCCCCACCACGGTATGGTTGCCAGCTCATTTATCCTATATTCATCTAAGTTTTAATGCATTTACATATTTCACATTTTTTATTTTTTAATTCTTAAAGAAGCCTTAATAAAAGTATTATATTTTATATCTAGTTGAGTCTCCTTGCTTTTTCATGCATGGGCATGTTGATTATTGATTCTATTCTTCCTTGAGTGCTCATTATTTTTGTCCATCTTTTCTTTTACCTTTTTCTTTGTTATACATTTGTTTAAATATTAAAAAAAAGTAAAGGTAAAGTTAATGTCCTTAAAGCAGTGGGCACCGCCATATTGTAACTTAGGTCACCTTTTCTGCTGAGGCCAATTAGGAATGGTTATAAATGGTTTACTAGAGTTTTCAACCAATGACTGTGTGGAATATAGCCGTATCTGCACTTCCATATTTATAAAAAATAGGAAACAAGCGCCAATGATAAAATAGACCCTGCTGTTACTGTGAATATCCCCTCCAAGATAAACCAGAATACGGACTAAAAAAAAATGTAAAGTAAAAACGCGGATCTTAAATATATAATAACCACACTTGGCTAAATATGAATTTAGTTAAATCGGGTACATTTAAAACAAATATACATTTATTAGCACATAAATCCTAGAACTCTCTAAAATAAGGGACGTCTCGCTACTAAAATAAATCAACAATTAAAAATCATAAGGACTCCTATATATGAAGATAAGTTTGGGGTGTTATACACATAAATAAAATGGGGTTGAAACAAACAGTGGACCCTGCTGTTATAGCAATCAAATAACTGCGGTGACACCAAATAAGTGGATAACGCTGTACCTTCTTTGGTTCCCAAAAAGTGTGCTTTATAGGTGTAGATATGTTAGCATTAGACGTAGAAGAATGTTACCTTTTTTGTTTTTTAGAAGAGCTGTGTATACCTCGTTATCCCATCTGCGGATTTTACCGTGTCTAGAGGGATTGCTGGAGGTAAAAAGGCAGTTTATATCTATAAAAAGTAATATAGAAAAGTGAAGGCGCCTAGATATGGTGCACACAAATAAAGTGCATACAAAAAAAGCACATATAGAAATATTTATATATCTCAGTATCCTTAGTGCCCTCTTCAACAAAGGACAAGGAATTGAGATGTGCGTGATATAACTTCACAACTATATTTTTAGTGTGATAGAAAACTGGTATTGGATATATATATAGAAACAATAAATATAAAAAACAATATGATATATGTGAACGCAAATTATCGTAAAATACAGTGCCAAAAAGTGATATATATTGTGTCCTTCTAATAGAGAGAACGATATCAATCTACCTCCAACAACAAACACAATGTTGCTAAGACCAAGTAACTATCAATGCGAGTGATATTAAAAACACACAGTGGTAACAAGTGATATTAAAGACACATAATTGGTGAAGATATTGCATAGCAATACAGGATACATACAATAAGGTACCCAGGTACTATAGAGTATACGTATAGTCCTTATACACAGTTCATGTAATGGAGATTCTTTCCTCCGGATGTCCACTAAATAGCGGGTATGCGGCAGCAAACACTCCTTCCAAGGCTGATGGCACCAGCGACGATCTGCAGATAGAAGGGAGAGAAAAAAGGAGGCGCCACAATAGTGTGAGATCGTAGGTATAAGGGACCCCCACAAAACGATACAGGATCACTTACTAGATTATGAGCACTTGAGAAGTGCCACAGGTGCAGGCTGAACTATTTAAAGCTGTCCAGCGAGCTTATCCTCACGATCCAATAGCCAAAGAGTAAAATTCAGATTCCCCCACATGTACTGGGGTCGGAGATGAGTCAAGTATTAAGGCTTTAAGACACTGTGGTGAAATTTTGGTGAATTTTGAACAATTCCTTCATACTTTTTCACATATTCAGTAATAAAGTGTGTTCAGTTTAAAATTTAAAGTGACAGTAACGGTTTTATTTTAAAACGGTTTTTGTGCTTTGTTATCAAGTTTATGCCTGTTAACATGTCTGAACCATCAGATAGACGATGTTCTGTATGTTTGAAAGCCAAGGTTCCTCCCCATTTAAATATATGTGATGAATGTGACATAGTGTCCAAACAAAGTAGGGACAATGATGCCACTGATAATGATGTTGCCCAAGATGATTCTTCAAGCGAGGGGAGTAAGCATGGTACTGCATCATCCCCTTCTGTGTCTACACCAGTCTTGCCCACACAAGAGGTCCCTAGTACATCTAGTGCGCCAATCCTTCTTACTATGCAACAATTAACGGCTGTAATGGATAATTCTATTAAAAACATTTTGTCCAAAATGCCCACTTATCAGAGAGAGCGCGATTGCTCTGTTTTAGATACTGAAGAGCATGAGGACGCTGATGATAATGGTTCTGACATACCCTCACACCAATCTGAAGGGGCCAGGAGGGAGGTTTTGTCTGAGGGAGAAATTTCAGATTCAGGAAAAATTTCTCAACAAGCTGAACCTGATGTTATTACTTTTAAATTTAAATTAGAACATCTCCGCGCTCTGCTTAAGGAGGTGTTATCTACTCTGGATGATTGTGACAATTTGGTCATTCCAGAGAAATTATGTAAGATGGACAAGTTCCTAGAGGTCCCGGTGCCCCCCGATGCTTTTCCTATACCCAAGCGGGTGGCGGACATTGTAAATAAGGAATGGGAAAGGCCCGGCATACCTTTTGTTCCTCCCCCTATATTTAAGAAATTATTTCCTATGGTCGACCCCAGAAAGGACTTATGGCAGACAGTCCCCAAGGTCGAGGGGGCGGTTTCTACTCTAAACAAACGCACTACTATCCCTATAGAAGATAGTTGTGCTTTCAAAGATCCTATGGATAAAAAATTAGAGGGTTTGCTTAAAAAGATGTTTGTTCAGCAAGGTTACCTTCTACAACCAATTTCATGCATTGTTCCTGTCACTACAGCAGCGTGTTTCTGGTTCGAAGAACTAGAAAAGTCGCTCAATAAAGAATCTTCGTATGAGGAGGTTATGGACAGAGTTCAAGCACTTAAATTGGCTAACTCTTTTATCTTAGACGCCACTTTGCAATTAGCTAGATTAGCGGCGAAAAATTCAGGTTTTGCTATTGTGGCGCGCAGAGCGCTTTGGCTAAAGTCTTGGTCAGCGGATGTGTCCTCCAAGAACAAATTGCTTAACATCCCTTTCAAGGGTAAAACGCTGTTTGGCCCTGACTTGAAAGAGATTATTTCAGACATCACTGGGGGAAAGGGCCACGCCCTTCCTCAGGATAGGTCTTTTAAGGCTAAAAATAAGCCAAATTTTCGTCCCTTTCGCAGAAACGGACCAGCCTCAAATTCTACACCCTCTAAGCAAGAGGGTAATAGTTCTCAAACCAAACCAGCCTGGAGACCGATGCAAGGCTGGAACAAGGGTAAGCAGGCCAAGAAACCTGCCACTGCTACTAAAACAGCATGAAGTGTTGGCCCCCGATCCGGGACCGGATCTGGTGGGGGGCAGACTCTCTCTCTTTGCTCAGGCTTGGGCAAGAGATGTTCAGGATCCTTGGGCGCTAGAAATAGTTTCTCAAGGTTATCTTCTGGAATTCAAGGAACTACCCCCAAGGGGGAGGTTCCACAGGTCTCAATTGTCTTCAAACCTAATAAAAAGACAGGCATTCTTACATTGTGTAGAAGACCTGTTAAGAATGGGAGTGATTCATCCTGTTCCATTAGGAGAACAAGGGATGGGGTTTTACTCCAATCTGTTCATAGTTCCCAAAAAAGAAGGAACATTCAGACCAATTTTAGATCTCAAGATTCTAAACAAATTTCTCAGGGTTCCATCGTTCAAAATGGAAACTATTCGAACAATTCTTCTTACCATCCAGGAAGGTCAATTCATGACCACGGTGGATTTAAAGGATGCGTATCTACATATTCCTATCCACAAGGAACATCATCGGTTCCTAAGGTTCGCCTTTCTGGACAAGCATTACCAGTTTGTGGCACTTCCATTCGGATTAGCCACTGCTCCAAGGATTTTCACAAAGGTACTAGGGTCCCTTCTAGCGGTGCTAAGACCAAGGGGCATTGCAGTAGTACCTTACTTGGACGACATACTGATTCAAGCGTCGTCTCTGTCAAAAGCAAAGGCTCATACGGACATTGTCCTAGCCTTTCTCAGATCTCACGGGTGGAAAGTGAACATAGAAAAAAGTTCTCTGTCCCCGTCAACAAGAGTTCCCTTCTTGGGAACAATAATAGACTCCTTAGAAATGAAGATTTTTCTGACAGAGGCCAGAAAATCAAAACTTCTAAGCTCTTGTCAAGTACTTCATTCTGTTCTTCTTCCTTCCATAGCGCAGTGCATGGAAGTAATAGGTTTGATGGTTGCGGCAATGGACATAGTTCCTTTTGCACGAATTCATCTAAGACCATTACAACTGTGCATGCTCAGACAGTGGAATGGGGATTATACAGACTTGTCTCCGACGATCCAAGTAGATCAAAGATCCAGAGACTCACTCCGTTGGTGGCTGAACCTGGACAATCTGTCACAGGGAATGAGCTTCCGCAGACCAGAGTGGGTCATTGTCACGACCGACGCCAGTCTGGTGGGCTGGGGCGCGGTCTGGGAACCCCTGAAAGCTCAGGGTCTATGGTCTCGGGAAGAATCTCTTCTCCCGATAAACATTCTGGAACTGAGAGCGATATTCAATGCTCTCAAAGCTTGGCCTCAACTAGCAAAGGCCAAATTCATAAGGTTTCAATCAGACAACATGACGACTGTTGCATATATCAACCATCAGGGGGGAACAAGGAGTTCCCTGGCGATGGAGGAAGTGACCAAAATAATTCAATGGGCGGAGAATCACTCCTGCCACTTGTCTGCAATCCACATCCCAGGAGTGGAAAATTGGGAAGCGGATTTTCTGAGTCGTCAGACTTTCCATCCGGGGGAGTGGGAACTCCATCCGGAAATCTTTGCCCAAATAACTCAATTATGGGGCATTCCAGACATGGACCTGATGGCGTCTCGTCAGAACTTCAAGGTTCCTTGCTACGGGTCCAGATCCAGGGATCCCAAGGCGACTCTAGTAGATGCACTGATAGCGCCTTGGACCTTCAACCTAGCTTATGTATTCCCACCGTTTCCTCTCATTCCCAGGCTGGTAGCCAGGATCAATCAGGAGAGGGCTTCGGTGATCTTGATAGCTCCTGCGTGGCCACGCAGAACTTGGTATGCAGACCTGGTGAATATGTCATCAGCTCCACCATGGAAGCTACCTTTGAGACAGGACCTTCTTGTTCAAGGTCCATTCGAACATCCGAATCTGGCTTCACTCCAACTGACTGCTTGGAGATTGAACGCTTGATTTTATCAAAGCGTGGGTTTTCAGATTCTGTCATTGATACTCTTATCCAGGCTAGAAAGCCTGTAACTAGGAAAATTTACCATAAAATATGGAAAAAATATATCTGTTGGTGTGAATCTAAAGGATTCCCATGGAACAAGATAAAAATTCCTAAGATTCTATCCTTTCTACAAGAGGGTTTGGAGAAAGGATTATCTGCAAGTTCTTTGAAGGGACAGATTTCTGCTTTATCTGTTTTACTTCACAAAAAGCTGGCGGCTGTGCCAGATGTTCAAGCTTTTGTTCAGGCTCTGGTTAGAATCAAGCCTGTTTACAAACCTTTGACTCCTCCTTGGAGTCTCAATTTAGTTCTTTCAGTTCTTCAAGGGGTTCCGTTTGAACCCTTACATTCCGTAGATATTAAGTTACTATCTTGGAAAGTTTTGTTTTTGGTTGCAATTTCTTCTGCTAGAAGAGTTTCAGAGTTATCTGCTCTGCAGTGTTCTCCTCCTTATCTGGTGTTCCATGCAGATAAGGTGGTTTTGCGTACTAAACCTGGTTTTCTTCCGAAAGTTGTTTCTAACAAAAACATTAACCAGGAGATAGTTGTGCCTTCTTTGTGTCCGAATCCAGTTTCAAAGAAGGAACGTTTGTTACACAATTTGGATGTAGTTCGTGCTCTAAAATTCTATTTAGAGGCTACAAAGGATTTCAGACAAACATCTTCTTTGTTTACTTAACCAAACAGAGAAAAAACCCCTAGCAGCGCTCAACAGCAGATTGTAACTAGTTGTTGTTCTTAATTCACAAGTTATACATGTGGACAGTACCTTAATCCTCCGAAATGGCTCTTCAGCTCGTTTTAGCCCGCACTCCAGTCCCGGTGCTCTCCGGTGTATGGAGTTTCAAGCAGATTTCCGGTTACGGTCTGTCTCCTCCCACATGGATCCTCATTCGGATACGTCACAGTAAGGCACTGTGGCTGTGTCAAAGTAGTGTATCGCTGTAGCGTGGCCCGCAAACCGCCAGCAGACCCGCTAGTCTGCAATTTGACATCAATAGAAAAACAAAAAAGGCGAGGCTGGGCAAGCAGAAAAATTATAAAACTTAACGTTTATTGCCAAAAAGGAAAGTAGATAAAATGCAATGGTAGCATGCAGTATGGGTCAGAATGAGCCTGAGCAGCAGCAATCTTACATGTTTCGGCTCCTGCCTTACTCATAGACTGTGCTACTCAAAGCTCACAGGCCCCTTTAAATACAAAATCACTCTGACATCATATGCAGCAATCAATAAGTTAACCCCTACCTCACCATGAAAGAAAAAAAGTATGTAAATTGAAATTGCATCAATAACAAAACATATATTGTAGACAAATTATTATAGCCTAATGAACATTTTATAATACTATGTAACAGTATAAATAACTATTTATAATATAATATATAGTATTAGGTTCCCCACAGTTTGGATGCAAAGTAAATAATACTAATCCTAGGTTGTTACTACAACTCTAATATATCAAAATAGATATGTATGGGTAAACAAATCAGGCTAAAAATAAACAGGCTATTAAGTTCACACTTACTTAAGCAAATACTGACTATCTTGGGAGTAACAAAACATGGGCTATAGTTATAGCCCTAATATAATCAAAATCTACTACCTTAAATAGCAATACCCCTAAAGTCAAAATAAACTATATAGTGTGCTTATGTAAAGCCTAAATATATGTTAATCAAGTATAAGACCCATTTCAAAATACTAAACAAATATTCAACGGATAGCAACTTCTACCTCTCTCTCTTTTTGGCTTAAAAGCATCATCCGATTGGCTTATGAGACTGCCGGACGGCAGCCTCCTGAAAGAATCACAGCTCACTCCACTAGGGCTGTGGCTTCCACATGGGCCTTCAAGAACGAGGCTTCTGTTGATCAGATATGTAAGGCAGCGACTTGGTCTTCACTGCACACTTTTACCAAATTTTACAAATTTGATACTTTTGCTTCTTCTGAGGCTATTTTTGGGAGAAAGGTTTTGCAAGCCGTGGTGCCTTCCATCTAGGTGACCTGATTTGCTCCCTCCCATCATCCGTGTCCTAAAGCTTTGGTATTGGTTCCCACAAGTAAGGATGACGCCGTGGACCGGACACACCTATGTTGGAGAAAACAGAATTTATGCTTACCTGATAAATTACTTTCTCCAACGGTGTGTCCGGTCCACGGCCCGCCCTGGTTTTTTTAATCAGGTCTGATGAATTATTTTCTCTAACTACAGTCACCACGGTATCATATGATTTCTCCTATGCATATTCCTCCTTTACGTCGGTCGAATGACTGGGGTAGGCGGAGCCTAGGAGGGATCATGTGACCAGCTTTGCTGGGCTCTTTGCCATTTCCTGTTGGGGAAAAGAATATCCCACAAGTAAGGATGACGCCGTGGACCGGACACACCGTTGGAGAAAGTAATTTATCAGGTAAGCATAAATTCTGTTTTTTCCTACAAATAAAGGGCACGGCCATGGGGACCAGGTTCGCCCCCAGCTTCGCTAACTTGTTTATGGGGTCCTTTGAAGAGGAGTATATCTATAATTCCCCAGCGAGGGCGAACCTGGTCTTCTATGGCCGCTTTATTGATGATTTGCTCTTTATATGGGATGGAACAGAGTCTAAGGCAAAGGAATTTGTAACATCCCTAAACACCAACAATATGGGCTTAACATTTACCTCTAATATTTCAAAGGAACAAATTGAATTTTTGGATCTTATATTATATTGGGATCCAAAAGGGTCCATCTTAACCAAGACATTTTTCAAAACTGTGGATACAAACAGTTATTTGAATTTTAAAAGTAATCATTACAAACCGTGGAAAGAAAATATTCCATTCAATCAATTCTGCAGAATACGCAGAAATTGTACTGAGATGTCTGTGTTTGATGAACAATCACAAATATTAAAAGAGAGGTTTCTTGCAAGAGAGTATCCACCAAAACTTATAGAATTAGGCTATCAAAAAGCTAGAAATAAAGTAAGATCAGATTTGTTTAATTCTAAGAAAAAGGACAAATATGAAAAAACATGGAACTCGGAAGAGGAAAGGTTACTTTATAATTCCAAAATTAATAATCATCCTCGATTCATTACTAGGTATAATAATAATCATCATTTAATCAAGAATATTTTACAGAAATACTGGTTCATTTTAAAAAATGATCCAGTTTTGAAACAAATTTTGGATGATACCCCTATATGTACCTTTAGAAGAGCACAGACACTTAAAAATAAGTTGGCACCAAGTAAGATCTTAATGAAAAAGCGCACAAATAGGATGGTGAATAAATCTAATACTAATTCTTTTTTAAACACTAAGATAGGTTTTTTTAAATGTGGGAAAAATAATTGTGGCCTTTGTAGCTATACGATGGGGAGTGTTACTGAATTTAAGTCCTCTGTCACCAATGAAAAATTTAGTTTTTCTTCACATTTCACGTGTGATTCAACATTTGTGGTGTATTTGCTACAATGCAAATGTGGGGTTCAGTATGTTGGGAGAACCTCAAGACCCATCAAAAAAAGATGGGGGGAACACACGAGAAATGTAAAGAAAGAATTGGTAAATCATAGTGTTCCTCGCCATAAGGGCAATTGCCATCCGGGAGAAAGCGATATATATAGTATTCTCCCTATAGAACATGTAGCTCCCAAATGGGGTAGAAATAGGTTTATACACTTGCGACAAAGAGAGACCTATTGGATATGGAAATTAAAAACTTTGAAACCCCACGGTCTAAATGAAAACATTGACATAGCAGCTTTTAATTGAATTATATTGAGTTACCATTATATATTCTGATCTGATTCTTTTGACAATTGTTTTTATGTGAATTTTTTGTATTTTTATATTTTTATGTGTTTATGTGTATATTTATGCGTTTATACGTTATAGTATAACTACATATGTGCATGAAGTTGTGACTTATCAGATGATCCCTGAGCTGGCATAGTCCTTTAACTTCATCATTTTTTTATATTTTATATATCATTTTGTATCCATTGAGCGACACTTATCTCACATTGTAATACACATCACTATGGGGTGTTACCTTGTATCTCTTGGCTATAATATACTTTATATTTACCATTAAATATAGGGCTAGGATATCACCCTGTTGGACCCAATTGTACTATATATGTATGCAGTTTTATGCTATTAGGAATTTATCATTGATATATTTATCATTACCATTACGTGATAGTATTATTGTTCACGAAATAGAACTATTCCAGTAGAGGAATTATATGTGCCCCGTTTGGGGTAGTTTACGGGGACTTTATCCTTGTAGTAAACACCTAGTTTATTAACTGAGTAGTGCCTTTTATTATTGTTTTTTTGCAATGACGGCGTATTTTAGTTATTGATCGTAGCCGTTCTTTCCAGTGACGCCATTTGAGTGACAGGTAACACTCGTAGTAGGGGCGGGTATCACACGCCTATTGTTTGGTCCTATCAAAATGTTTGCCGGCTCAGATTCACATCTCATTGGTTAACAGCTTTAATGGGCATGCGCATTGGAATTTTTGTGAACGTCGAGATTTGTTTTAAATAGTGTGATGACTGTTAGTTTTATACACCTGATGAAATGGTTGTTGTGACCGGGAAACGCGTAGTGTATTAGGTTTTAATAAACTTATATGTTATATTTTAACCTATCTGTCATCACGCTTGTTTTTACCTTTGCTTTTATTAGCTGTTCTGACTTTTAACCAGCTTTTAGCTCTATATGAGCTGTATTTTTGCCCCGAGTGGGAATCCATATTAATACTTGACTCATCTCCGACCCCAGTACATGTGGGGGAATCTGAATTTTACTCTTTGGCTATTGGATCGTGAGGATAAGCTCGCTGGACAGCTTTAAATAGTTCAGCCTGCACCTGTGGCACTTCTCAAGTGCTCATAATCTAGTAAGTGATCCTGTATCGTTTTGTGGGGGTCCCTTATACCTACGATCTCACACTATTGTGGCGCCTCCTTTTTTCTCTCCCTTCTATCTGCAGTTTATATCTATACTTTTACTTTGGTGGATATCCCAGCATCCGGGCGGGTTATGCCGCTTGTTGGTGTCCTCGGCAGTAATAGAATCACGTGACCTGCCATTGGCGTCACGGTCGAAGGTTGTAGGTATCAGTCCGGGTGTTTCAGGATAACAATAGCGCTATTGTAAAGAATTATGAGATTTTTATTTTTTATTTTTTTTTAACATTTTTTTTATTGACAACAAGATTGCACATAAACAGATATATAATACTGGACAATCCTTATTTTACATAATTTGTGTTGTTCTGAAATGCATCCAAGAAATTTATGGTTCTCATATTTTTCTCCCCTTAATTAACAGTGAAGGTCTCTTTTGGACCCAAAGCGTTATGACAGATTGTGATCAGGGGGTAGCTTTAAAAGAAAATGAAAAAACAAGACAAAACAGAAAATAAGCAAAAATTTGCACCATAATACTAACCAATACTATATTAGTATGCTTAAATGACATATAAAGATGCAATAATCGGAGCTAAACACGCCTACATTATATATAAAAAAAACCAAAGAAAACAGTTCAATACACAGAGGAAAAGAGCAAGCATGCTTTCAGTTTTGCACAGTATGAAAAGTGGTGTTATGGTAACTATCTAGTATGGAGTTTTGTCATCCTGAAAAAGAAAATAAGTAAAACCTAGGACTGAATATACCAGTAGTACAAGGAACAATACACATAGGAAAATAACAACTAAGCTATCATTATTGCTCATTATGGACAGTGATAATATTATAACTGTTTAACATAAAATATTACCATCTCAGTGTAGTATATTGAGTATAGCTAGAAGCTCTGTAGATTGTGACTCAACTGGTTTGCAGCTATGTCCCTATCCTTATGCGTTCGACATGGGGTAAAATCTATGAACAAGCATGTCCTTTCCTCTGCGGCTCCGGCCGTAAGCCACAGGATCAGGACTAAAGTGTTGTGTACATCATTGTGTTCAGACTATTCCCATGTTTATAATGAACCCTGTATAGGTTATATACCAAGGGGTTTCAGCCTGACAACATGCTAGACATTACATCTGTCATATGTGAGCTCCCATGCTTTTGTAGCTGGTAGATTTCATGTTGCACATAGTAGTGAAAGGAAAAAAATATATTTCTCCAACATTGGTGTGTCCGGTCCACGGCGTCATCCTTACTTGTGGGATATTCTTTTCCCCAACAGGAAATGGCAAAGAGTCCCAGCAAAGCTGGTCACATGATCCCTCCTAGGCTCCGCCCACCCCAGTCATTCTCTTTGCCGTTGCACAGGCAACATCTCCACGGAGATGGTTAAGAGTTTTTTGGTGTTTAAATGTAGTTTTTATTCTTCTATCAAGTGTTTGTTATTTTAAAATAGTGCTGGTATGTACTATTTACTCTGAAACAGAAAAGGATGAAGATTTCTGTTTGTAAGAGGAAGATGATTTTAGCAGACAGTAACTAAAATCGATTGCTGTTTCCACATAGGACTGTTGAGATGAAGTAACTTCAGTTGGGGGAAACAGTTAGCAGACTTTTCTGCTTAAGGTATGACTAGCCATATTTCTAACAAGACTGTGTAATGCTGGAAGGCTGTCATTTCCCCTCATGGGGACCGGTAAGCCATTTTCTTAGTCAAAAACAAACAGAATAAAGGGCTTATTATGGGCTAAAAAACTGGTAGACATTTTTATGGGCTAAATCGATTGCTTTATTTGTGCATATTATTCAAATTTAGGCTAACAATTGACATTTATAATCTTGGGGAACGTTTATAAAACGGCAGGCACTGTATTGAACACCTTTTTCAGTCGGGGGCCTTTCTAGTCATAGACTGAGCCTCATTTTCGCGCCATTAATGCGCAGTTGTTTTTTGAGAGCAGGGCATGCAGATGCATGTGTGAGGATCTAAGAATCTCTGAAAAAGCTTTTAGAAGGCGTCATTTGGTATTGTATTCCCCTCAGGGCTTGGTTGGGTCTTAGCAAAGACTGTATCTGGGACTGTATAGGGGTTAAATTGAAAAACGGCTCCGGTTCAGTTATTTTAAGGGTTAAAGCTCTGAAATTTGGTGTGCAATACTTTTAAAGCTTTAAGACACTGTGGTGAAAATTTGGTAATTCCTTCATACTTTTTCACATTTTCAGTAATAAAGTGTTTTCTGTTTGAAATTTAAAGTGACAGTAACGGTTTTATTTTAAAACGTTTTTTGTGCTCTGTTGACAAGTTTAAGCCTGTTTAACATGTCTGTACCTGCAGATAAGCTATGTTCTATATGTATGAAAGCCAATGTGTCTCCCCATTTAAATTTATGTGATAATTGTGCCATAGCGTCCAAACAAATAAGGACAGTACTGCCACAAATAATGATATTGCCCAAGATGATTCCTCAAATGAGGGGAGTAAACATGATACATCATCTCCTATTGTGTCTACACCAGTTTTGCCCATGCAGGAGGCCCCTAGTACATCTAGTGCGCCAATACTTATTACCATGCAACAATTAACGGCTGTAATGGATAACTCCATAGCAAATCTTTTATCCAAAATGCCTACTTATCAGAGAAAGCGCGATTGCTCTGTTTTAATCACTGAAGAGCAAAAGGACGCTGATGATAATTGTTCTGTCATACCCTCACACCAATCTGAAGGGGCCATGAGGGAGGTTTTGTCTGAGGGAGAAATTTCAGATTCAGGAAAAATTTCTCATCAAGCTGAACCTGATGTTGTGACATTTAAATTTAAATTAGAACATCTCCGCGCACTGCTTAAGGAGGTATTATCTACTCTGGATGATTGTGACAATTTGGTCATTCCAGAGAAATTATGCAAGATGGACAGGTTCCTAGAGGTTCCGGTGCCCCCCGACGCTTTTCCTATACCCAAGCGGGTGGCGGACATAGTAAATAAAGAGTGGGAAAAGCCCGGCATACCTTTTGTTCCTCCCCCTATATTTAAGAAATTATTTCCTATGGTCGACCCCAGAAAGGACTTATGGCAGACAGTCCCCAAGGTCGAGGGGGCAGTTTCTACTCTAAACAAACGCACTACTATTCCTATCGAAGATAGTTGTGCTTTCAAAGATCCTATGGATAAAAAATTGGAGGGTTTGCTTAAAAAGATTTTTGTACAGCAAGGCTACCTTCTACAACCAATTTCATGCATTGTTCCTGTCACTACGGCAGCGTGGTTCTGGTTCGAGGAACTAGAAAAGTCGCTCAGTAGAGAAACTCCATATGAGGAGGTTATGGACAGAGTTCACGCACTTAAATTGGCTAACTCTTTTATTTTAGATGCCGCTTTGCAATTAGCAAAATTAGCGGTGAAAAATTCAGGGTTTGCTATCGTGGCGCGCAGAGCGCTTTGGCTAAAGTCTTGGTCAGCGGATGTGTCATCCAAGACAAAATTGCTTAACATTCCTTTCAAAGGTAAAACTTTATTTGGACCTGATTTGAAAGTGATTATTTCAGACATCACTGGGGGAAAGGGCCACGCCCTTCCACAGGATAGGTCTTTTAAGGCTAAAAATAAGCCTAATTTTCGTCCCTTTCGCAGAAATGGACCAGCCTCTAATTCTGCATCCTCTAAGCAAGAGGGTAATACTTCACAACCCAAACCAGCCTGGAAACCAATGCAAGGCTGGAACAAGGGTAAGCAGGCCAAGAAGCCTGCCACTGCTAACAAAACAGCATGAAGGAGTAGCCCCCGATCCGGGACCGGATCTGGTGGGGGGCAGACTCTCTCTCTTTGCTCAGGCTTGGGCAAGAGATGTTCAGGATCCTTGGACGCTAGAAATAGTTTCTCAAGGTTATCTCCTGGAATTCAAGGAACTACCCCCAAGGGGAAGGTTCCACAAGTCTCACTTATCCTCAAACCAAATAAAGAGACAGGCATTCTTACATTGTGTAGAAGACCTGTTAAAGATGGGAGTGATACACCCAGTTCCAATAAAGGAACAAGGAATGGGATTTTATTCCAATCTGTTCGTAGTTCCCAAAAAAGAGGGAACGTTCAGACCAATTCTGGATTTGAAGATCCTAAACAAATTTCTCAGGGTACCATCGTTCAAAATGGAAACTATTCGAACGATTCTACCCACCATCCAGGAAGGTCAATTTATGACTACCGTGGATCTAAAGGATGCCTACCTACATATCCCTATCCACAAGGAACATCATCAGTTCCTAAGGTTTGCTTTTCTGGACAAACATTACCAGTTTGTGGATCTTCCATTCGGATTAGCCACTGCTCCAAGGATTTTCACAAAGGTGCTAGGGTCCCTTCTAGCGGTTCTAAGACCAAGGGGCATTGCAGTAGTACCTTACTTGGACGACATTCTAATACAAGCGTCGTCCCTGTCAAAGGCAAAGGCTCATACGGATATCGTTCTAGCCTTTCTCAGATCTCACGGATGGAAGGTGAACAAAGAAAAGAGTTCTCTGTCCCCGTCAACAAGAGTTCCCTTCTTGGGAACAATAATAGATTCCTTAGAAATGAGGATTTTTCTGACAGAGGTCAGAAAATCAAATCTTCTAAGCTCTTGTCAAGTACTTCATTCTGTTCCTCGTCCTTCCATAGCGCAGTGCATGGAAGTAATAGGATTGATGGTTGCAACAATGGACATAGTTCCTTTTGCACGAATTCATCTAAGACCATTACAACTGTGCATGCTCAAACAGTGGAATGGGGATTATACAGACTTGTCTCCAATGATTCAAGTAGATCAAAAGACCAGAGATTCACTCCGTTGGTGGCTGACCCTGGACCATCTGTCCCAGGGAATGAGCTTCCGCAGGCCAGAGTGGGTCATTGTCACAACCGACGCCAGTCTAGTGGGCTGGGGTGCGGTCTGGGAATCCCTGAAAGCTCAGGGTCTATGGTCTCGGGAAGAGTCTCTTCTCCCGATAAACATTCTGGAACTGAGAGCGATATTCAATGCTCTCAGAGCTTGGCCTCAACTAGCAAAGGCCAAATTCATAAGGTTCCAATCAGACAACATGACTGTTGCTTATATCAATCATCAAGGGGGAACAAAGAGTTCCCTGGCGATGAAAGAAGTGACCAAAATAATTAAATGGGCGGAGGATCACTCCTGCCACTTGTCTGCGATCCACATCCCAGGAGTGGAAAATTGGGAAGCGGATTTTCTGAGTCGTCAGACATTTCATCCGGGGGAGTGGGAACTCCATCCGGAAATCTTTGCCCAAATAACTCAATTATGGGGCATTCCAGACATGGATCTGATGGCGTCTCGTCAGAACTTCAAGGTTCTTTGCTACGGGTCCAGATCCAGGGATCCCAAGGCGACTCTAGTAGATGCACTAGTAGCACCTTCGACTTTCAACCTAGCTTACGTATTCCCACCGTTTCCTCTCATTCCCAGGCTGGTAGCCAGGATCAATCAGGAGAGGGCCTCGGTGATCTTGATAGCTCCTGCGTGGCCACGCAGGACTTGGTATGCAGACCTGGTGAATATGTCATCGGCTCCACCATGGAAGCTACCTTTGAGACAGGACCTTCTTGTTCAATTTCCATTCGAACACCCAAATCTGGTCTCCCTCCAACTGACGGCTTGGAGATTGAACGCTTGATTCTATCAAAGCATGGGTTTTCAGATTCGGTGATAGATACTCTGGTTCAGGCCAGAAAACCTGTAACTAGAAAAATTTACCATAAAATATGGAAAAAATATATCTGTTGGTGTGAATCCAAAGGATTCCCATGGAATAAGATAAAAATTCCTAAGATTCTCTCCTTTCTTCAAGAAGGTTTGGAGAAAGGTTTATCTGCAAGTTCTCTAAAGGGACAGATCTCTGCTTTATCTGTCTTACTACACAAAAGACTGGCAGGTGTGCCAGATGTTCAAGCATTTGTTCAGGCTCTGGTTAGGATCAAGCCTGTTTACAGACCTTTGACTCCTCCCTGGAGTCTAAATCTAGTTCTTTCAGTTCTTCAAGGGGTTCCGTTTGAACCCTTACATTCCGTAGATATTAAGTTACTATCTTGGAAAGTTTTGTTTTTGGTTGCAATTTCTTCTGCTAGAAGAGTTTCAGAGTTATCTACTCTGCAGTGTTCTCCTCCTTATCTGGTGTTCAATGCATATAAGGTGGTTTTGCGTACTAAGCCTGGTTTTCTTCCTAAAGTTGTTTCTAACAAAAATATTAACCAGGAGATAGTTGTACCTTCTTTGTGTCCGAATCCAGTTTCAAAGAAGGAACGTTTGTTACACAATTTGGACGTTGTCCGTGCTCTAAAGTTCTATTTAGAGGCTACAAAAGATTTCAGACAAACATCTTCCTTGTTTGTTGTTTATTCTGGTAAAAGGAGAGGTCAAAAAGCGACTTCTACCTCTCTTTCCTTTTGGCTTAAAAGCATTATCCGTTTGGTTTATGAGACTGCCGGACGGCAGCCTCCTGAAAGAATCACAGCTCACTCCACTAGGGCTGTGGCTTCCACATGGGCCTTCAAGAACGAGGCTTCTGTTGACCAGATATGTAAGGCAGCGACTTGGTCTTCACTGCACACTTTTGCCAAATTTTACAAATTTGATACTTTTGCTTCTTCGGAGGCTATTTTTGGGAGAAAGGTTTTTCCAAGCTGTGGTGCCTTCCGTTTAGGTGACCTGATTTGCTCCCTCCCTTCATCCGTGTCCTAAAGCTTTGGTATTGGTTCCCACAAGTAAGGATGACGCCGTGGACCGGACACACCAATGTTGGAGAAAACAGAATTTATGCTTACCTGATAAATTACTTTCTCCAACGGTGTGTCCGGTCCGCGGCCCGCCCTGGTTTTTTAATCAGGTCTGATGAATTATTTTCTCTAACTACAGTCACCACGGTATCATATGGTTTCTCCTATATATATTTCTTCCTGTCCGTCGGTCGAATGACTGGGGTGGGCGGAGCCTAGGAGGGATCATGTGACCAGCTTTGCTGGGACTCTTTGCCATTTCCTGTTGGGGAAGAGAATATCCCACAAGTAAGGATGACGCAGTGGACCGGACACACCGTTGGAGAAAGTAATTTATCAGGTAAGCATAAATTCTGTTTTTATAGCAATTGAAGTAAATTAAGCTGATGGGAACAGGGCACATTTACACTTTACTAGAGGGACATAGAGAAAAATGGAGCTATACATTTTTAACTGAAATACTCTTCCACGCTAACTAAAATAAGTACATCTAAAAAGATTGCCTTACTCTATTCTTATAACTTGTAAATACTGGTACAACTAGAGATTCACAAATTAATGCGATCATACTCTTAACAGGAACATATTCACTAGAAAAAAGTATTGTGTGCGAAATTAATACTAATCATCAATATCTGATCAGAATTTTATATGAAGTCCACTTGTTGTAAGCGATTATCCATAGTCATCAAGTTCTGAGAGCCCCATGGGCTTCTGGCGTAAAGAAGAACCATATCGGTAACGAGTAAGTCTCTTGGAATATAGATAGCTAATCAGTTCCAAAGGAGGCTTTAATGTGAGTACCTCATCGCCCCCTTGACGTTAACTCTTGTGGGAGAGGAGCTGTATGGAGTGGTTGTATTCTCTGGTCGGCTTTCAAAGCGGGCGCGGATATCATGCAGTGCTGCAGGCCTGTATGACGTTTGCTCTTTGGCCGCTACCTCCCGCCCCCCCGAAACCCCACTGCGCCGGGGCCGCGGCGCAATGTCCCCTTGGTGATATCTTGGATCACTGCCTTTGATGGGCTTTTCCTCTCAGATGTTGGCATTTGTAAGCTGTATGGCATTTCCGGATATGCCATGTCGTCCAGCCTGCTATGAAGTGATGAGGTAGCGGTATCTGGGAGCTCTGTTTGGTGCTGGTCGCCATCCAACACATCAATTTTTAATGCCTTGTTTATGCTAATAGAGGCGAAGCGTTTCATTAATTCATCTAGCGGGGCCTTCTCAATAAGTCGCTGAAAAAGTTCAATCCTGCGCCAGCTATCATTAGAGATGCGTTGAAAGCCAGTGTCTCCTGTGTCGGCCATTTTAGTTCCCCCAGAATTATGAGATTTTATCTCTGACAGCCACTTAATAGTGGATAAAGGAAAGGATCTATTATATTGTAGATGTTGTGCAGAAATCCTGATGGTGCTTGTGTTCACATACACTTCCCTCCGTTCAGAATAAGAACTCCTCAGGGTTTGTGTAGCTTCTAATACTTGTAGTAGTTGTACTGTGGCAAAGCAAAGTAAGGTCCTTGTCTCTCTTTAAATTCATGTCTGTAGTCTTGTCTATAGTCTCTCTGGTGTTTGTTCTAGGTGCCCAGTTCTGATATTCCTTATTTTCTTGGTAATGATATGGTGGCATGTAATCCCTATTATACCTATATCCATAGTTCTGTTCTCTATTGTATTTGTATTCGTCGCCGTTATAAGATGTATTGTTATAGTGGGTTCTATTAGTTTCCCTTGTGTGATTTGGTGTGATATATTTTATTAATGTCCCTTGTATTATAATAATGGTTCTTTTCATTATACTGGGTATTGTGAAATTTTTGTTTGTTTATATATTTTCTCTCTGGGTAAAGGTGTGATATGATGATTAATATTTTCTTTGGTAGTGAATACTTCTAAAACTTCATTAATAATGGGTGGTGTTTCCTACTGATTCTGCATAATCATCTTTAACATTATTTAAATTTGTTAATTTTACTACTATTTCTTTTTGTCTACTTTTATAGTCATTATTTTCTTTCTTATCATGCAATTTATTTTTAAGTGATGTGATATTATTCTCTATGGGTTCTAGTAAATGCTCTTGTGCTTTTTTGAGAATATTCATTAATGTGATAGAAGCTTTTTCAAGTGCTTCATCCCATTAGTTTTGAAATGTGTCTTTTTTTCTTTCCTAACATATGGTGAGTCCACAACGTCATCAATTACTAGTGGGAATATCACTCCTGGTCAGCAGGATGAGGCAAAGACCACCACAGCAAAGCTGTTGAGTGTCACTCCCCACCCACAATCCCCAGTCATTCTCTTTGCCTCTGTTAAATGGAGGAGGTAAAGTTTTGGTGTCTAAAGAAAATTGGATTTCTTTGCTACAAGCAAAATTTTGGGTATATCTGTAGTCCACGTCAATCTCTTCAGTAGAGTAGTAGTGGCTTTAAAGCAGTTAGGAACTTGTGAGGTGGGCCTTGCTGCCTTTTCCTAACATATTTGCTGCCCAAGTATAGAATTTTTTTTTTTTTACAGGTCCCTGTAAGGAGCGGTGTCCTTTCACACTGTGTGAGCCGTCTAACTGCCGGACGGATAGATTGCAGGTAAGTGCTCTTATGTCTTCTGGGTGGGAGACTAGCACTTTAAGGATTCCCTGCGAATTTATGGTGACAAATATATCCTTGGTGGGAGTCTAATTTTGACAGTATGCAGGCACAAGTTATGTATGTGGTTAGAGACTTATTGGTTAATCCTTCATATGTTTAGGAAGGAGTTAACCTGTTGTCAATATGGCTCTGTTTTTTTTTACATCTCTAAGGCATTGGCAGGCTATAACATAGCCTGGTGGATTATGGCTTATATACATTAATATTTAATGGGCTTGTGTGTCACTGTAAGGATAATGTATGCACAAGCGGTTATGGTTGCCGCTCTGTGTAATTCCAGTCTGTCTGTTTTTTAACTCTCAATATCGTAAGCGGTGGGCTGAGCTTAGCATGAGCGAGTCTACGCACACTTTTTGAGCTACACAGCTATTTATCTCCCGGTCACATAGTCTCCTTCCTTTCCGCTCCTATCTAGATAACGGAGCAGTGTCGACTGTGTGTGTATAAGGTGGGGGGAGTGTTCTCCTTCGGTTCTCTGCAGGTCCGGTAATCGGAAGGGGCAGGTAAGCACCTTAGTTTAGCTGAGGTGTGGAGGCTGGCATTGTGAGGTTTAGCTCTATAAAATTATACAAATTATATTGCTGCTCTGAGGGGGAAAAATATTTAAAGTAACGGCTTATTGAGTAAACACTTTTCTTAAAGTGACAGTACACATTTTCACAATTTACACTTTATTCTTTATTTAAATTTTGTGGAGTCATGTCTGAGATGGAGCAGGAGACTGTTCTTATGAATTTGTGCCTTCTGTGTCTGGAGGCCCAAATTGCCTCTCCTATGCAATTTTGTTCCTCAAGTGTAAAGAGGACATTAAGATGTAAAGATAAATTATTTTTTACTGTGCTTAATGTCTCTCAGGATGATGCTGTCCAGGCTCTGCCACAGCTTTCTCCTCAAGCGTCCCTAGCCCCTATGGCATCACATACAGTGCCCTACAGTTCCTCTCAACCTCCTGAAGGAGTTTATTTGCAAGCAGAAATTGCAGTTCAGGTTTTTTCGGTGGTATCTGCTGCATTATCTGCCATTCTTATGCTAAAGGAAAAACGCAAGAGGAACATTAAACACTCAGGTGTGAAGGTTTCTGCTCCAATCTCTGCTGCTCAGATTGCCCTCTCTCTAAGTCTGATGAGGAAATCTGAGGGTGAAATCTCAGATTCAGATAGTATAATTCCTTCATCTAATGCTGAAGTAGTATCCTTCAGATTAAAGCTTGAACACCTTTGTGTATTGTTAAAGGAGGTTTTAGCTACTTTGAACGACTCCGACCTGCCTGTCGTCAACCCAAGAAATCAAGTAAACTTAATAAATACTTTGATGTTCCTTCCTCTGTGGAAGTATTTCCTAGACCGTGCTACGGAAATTATTGCGCAGGAATGGGAGAAGCCAGGGATACCGTTTTCCCTGGTCTCCTGTGTTTAAAAAGATGTTTCCTGTCACTGACTCTATTAAAGATTCCTGGCATAGGTACCTAAAGTAGAAGGAGCCATTTCTACTCTGGCAAAGAGAACTGCTATTCCTATAGAGGATAGCTGCTCTTTTAAGGATCCTATGGACAAAAAGCTGGAGACTTATTTGAAGAAAATGTATGTTCATCAAGACCTTCAGTGGCAAACGGCAGTTTGTATTGCCACGGTGTCTAGTGCGGCATCTTATTGGTATGATGCTTTGTCTGAGACTCTTCAAGTAGATCCAAGACAGGATTAAGGCTCTCAAGCTAGCCAATTCCTTTATTTCTGATGCTACCATGCAAGTTATTAAAGTAGGAGCCAAGATATCTGGCTTCGCTGTGCTATCTCACAGGGCGTTGTGGCTGAAATCATGGTCAGTGGAGGTTACCTCTAAGTCCAAGCTTTTAGCGCTTACTTACAAGGGTAAAACCTTGTTTGGCTGATATCATCTCTGACATTACTGGTGGAAAAGGGTCTTTTCTATCACAAGACAAGAAGAATAGACCTAAAGAATGTCAAAGTAATTTTTATTCCTTTCGTAACTCCAAAGGGAAGTCTTTCTCTCCCTTTTCTAAGAAACTTTCTCTGTTCTATCAAGCTTGGGTACGAGATGTGGACATAGTGTCTTGGGTTAAAAGATAGAATTCAAGACATTTCCTCCCAGGGGCA
Source organism: Bombina bombina (assembly GCF_027579735.1). Classification (NCBI taxonomy): domain Eukaryota; kingdom Metazoa; phylum Chordata; class Amphibia; order Anura; family Bombinatoridae; genus Bombina; species Bombina bombina. The sequence goes on from NC_069503.1 coordinate 783,093,785, forward strand.
GGTTTCTTCTCTCAAGATTATCTGCAGACCAGATTAAAAGAGAGGCATTCTTGAATTGTGTTCAGGACCTTTCTTCCCTGGGGGTGATAGTTTCAGTTCCCGTGAGGGAACAGGGTCTGGAATTCTATTCAAATCTTTTTGTGTTACCCAAAAAAGAGGGAACTTTTCATCCTATTCTAGACCTTAAGTGTCTAAACAAGTTTCTCTGGGTAACCATCCTTCAAAATGGAAACCATTCGGTCCATTCTTCCTTTGGTATAAGAGGGTCAGTTCATGACGACCATAGACCTGAAGAATGCGTATCTTTATGTTCCCTTCCACAGGGATCATCACAAGTACCGGAGTTTTGCCATTCTAGACAAACACTTTCAGTTTGTGGCTCTTCTGTTTGGCCTTGCCACTGCTGCCAGAATTTCTCAAAGGTTCTCTGAGAAACTCTGCTGCCAGAATTTCTGGGGGCTCTCTTGGCAGTGATCAGGGCTCGGGGAATTGCAGTGGCGCCCTACCTGGATGACATATTGGTTCAGGCGCCATCTTTTCAACAAGCAAACTTTCTTACAGAGATCTTATTGTCTTTTCTATGTTACCACATATGAGAGTGAATCTGGAAGAGATCCCTTGTTCCAGCTAACAAGGGTGGTTAGGGACCATAATAGATTCTCTATCTATGAAGATTTTTCTGACAGAGGTCAGAAAATCCAAAATTCTTTCCTCTTGCCTCTCTCTGCAGTCTACTGTTCGGCCATCAATGGTTCAGTGTATGCAGGTAATTGGTTTGGTGGTCGCTTCCATGGACATCATTCCCTTTGCTCGATTCCATTTGAGAGCTCTGCAGTTATGCATGCTCAGGCAATGGAGCGTAGACTATTTGGAACTGTCTCAGAGGATAGATATAGACCAGTCGACAAGCTACTCTGCCGTGGTGGCTTGCTCAGGAGAATTTGTCTCAAGGCACATGCTTCCGGAGACCTTCCTGGGTGATAGTGACCACGGACGCCAGCCTGCTAGGCTGGGGAGCAGTCTGGGACTCCTTAAAGGCTCAGGGACTATGGACTCTGGAGGAGTCTGCTCTTCCTATAAACATCTTCGAGTTGAGAGTGATTTACAATGCTCTGATAGCTTGACCTCATTTGTCCTTAGCCCGGTTTATCAGGTTCCAGTCGGACAACATCACCTCAGTAGCTTACATCAATCACCAGGGAGGAACTTGGAGTTTCTTAGCCATGAAGGAGGTGGCTCTGATTATTCAGGGGGCGGAAGCACACGATTGCTGTATTTCTGCCATCCACATTCCTGGTGTGGACAACTGGGAAGCGGACTTCCTGAGCAGACAAACATTTCATTCCGGGGATGGGGCACTCCATCTGGAAGTGTTCTACAGGTTAATTCTCAAATGGGGGTGGCGGAGTTGGATCTAATGGCGTCTCGGCAGAACGCCAAGCTTCCAAGGTACGGTTCAAGGTCAAGAGATCCACAGGCCGCCCTGATAGATGCGCTGGCGGTACCTTGGGATTTTAAGCCTCACATATCTGTTTCCTCCGTTGGCTCTCCTTCCACGAGTCATTGCTTGTATCAAACAGGAGAGAACATCAGTAATTCTAATAGCTCCTGCGTGACCTCGCAGGATCTGGTATACAGACCTAGTGAAGATGTCATCTCTTCCACCTTGTAGGCTGCCTCTGATGAAGGACCTTCTAACTCAGGACCCATTCCTTCATCCACATCTCGTTTCTCTGAAGCTGACTGCTTGGAGATTGAACGCTTAGTTCTGTCTAAGCGTGGATTTTCTGAGTCGGTCATTGAGACCACGATCCAGGCTCGCAAGCCTGTTACTCGAAAAATTTACCTTTAAGGTATGGCGTAATTATCTTTATTGGTGTGAATCTAAGGGCTACTCTTGGAGTAGGATCAGGATTCCTAGAATTGTGTCTTTTCTCCAGGAAGGTCTGGAGAAAGGGTTGTCAGTCAGTTCTCTGAAAGGTCAGATTTCTGCATTTTCTATTTTGTTACACAAGCGTCTGGTGGATGTGCCAGATGTTCAGTCTTTTTGTCAGGCCCTAGTCAGAATCAGGCCTGTGTTTAAACCTGTTACTTTTCCTTGGAGCCTTAACCTATTGCAGCAGGCTCCGTTTGAGCATATGCATTCCATAGATATTAAGTTGTTATCTTGGAAGGTTTTGTTTCTCATTGCTATCTCTTCTGCTCAGAGAGTTTCGGAACTCTCGACTTTTGCATTGTGATTCACCTTACCTTATCTTTAATGCAGATAAGGCTGTTCTTTGTACTAAATTGGGGCTTCTCCTTAAAGTGGTTTCAGATACAAATATTAATCAGGAAATAGTTGTTCCTTCTCTGTGTCCCAATCCTTTTTCTCATAAGGAATCTTTGCTACACAACTTGGATGTTATGCGTGCTCTAAAATTCTACTTACAGGCTACTAAGTATTTTCACCAGTCCTCTGCCCTGTTTGTTTGCTTCTCTGGCAAGTGTAAGGGTCAGAAAGCTACTGCTACTTCTTTCTCTCTGGTTGAGAAGTATGATTCATTTTGCTTATGAGACTGCTGGTCAGCAGCCTCCTGAGAAAATTACGGCTCATTCCACGAGGGCTGTCACAGATTTGCAAGGCTGCAACTTGGTCCTCTCTGCATACTTTTTCCAAATTTGATACTTTTGCCTCGGCTGAGGCTTCTTTTGGGAGAAGGGTTCTTTAAGCGGTGGTGCCTTCTGTTTAGATCTGCCTGTCTTGTTCTCCCTCCCTAGTCATCTGTGTCTAGCTTGGGTATTGGTTCCCACTAGTAATTGATGACGTTGTGGACTCGCCATATCTTACCATACCATAATTTATGCTTACCTGATAAATGTCTTTTCTTCTAGATATGGTGAGTCCACGACCCCACCCTTAGATAAGACAGTTATTTTTGACTGAACCTCAGGCACCTCTACACCTTTTGTGTTATTCCTTTTTTCCATTTTCCTTCGGTCGAATGACTGGGGATTGTGGGTGGGGAGTGACACTTAACAGCTTTGCTGCTGTGCTCTTTGCCGCCTCCTGCTGGCCAGGAGGGATATTCACACTAGTAATTGATGAAGTGGAAAGAAATTTATCAGGTAAGCAGTTTTTCTTTAACCTTAACCCTCTTAGGATGATGCCTAAAGTAATATATTTTTCCAGAAATTTTAATTCTATTTTTTTTTTTTATTCACTTGTTAGCAATTTTTCTAAGTCAAACATTGTTTGTTTGATTATCTAAATTTTCATTTGGCATCTCGCTTCCTTAATTTTCTAATATATCTCTAATAGTTTTTTCTCTCCACAGAAATAGATTATCTTACATTTCTTAGGCTGCTTATTACCTTTAAGTGAAAAAAGCTTAGGAGTGGGAAGGAATAACAATTATAAAAAATAGGAAACAAGTGCCCAAGATAAAATAGACCCTGCTGTTACTTTGAATAGAGGAATTGCTGGAGGAAAAAAAGGCAGTTTATATCTATACCTTATCTACGTCTAATGCTAACGTATCTACACCTTTAAAGCGCACTTTTTAGGAAGCAGTTATTTGATTGCTATAACAGCAGGGTCCACTGTTTGTGGCAACACCATTTTATTTATGTGTTTAACACCCCAAATTCATCTTCATATATGAGTCCTTATGCTTTTTAATTGTTGATTTTATTTTAGTAGGGAGACGTCCCTTATTTTAGATTGTTCTAGGATTTATGTGCTAATAAATGTATATTTGTTTTAATTTTACCTGATTTAACTCATTAATATCTAGACAAGTGTGGTTATTATATATGTAAGATCCGTGCTTTTAGTGCTATAACTTTACATTTTTCTGCACTTCCATATTTAACATGAATTGAAAAGCCCCCACTATTCAGAATTAAATTACACGAAAGGAGAACAAAACAAATAATGAATGTATATTGCAAAGTTGTTTTACTACATGTAATTAAACAATTTATATTAATATCCTGGGGTGTTTAATGTCTCTTTAAAACAAATACTTGCTAATGATTTCCATGGATATATAGACAAAGCAAATATATAAACATTTCTATGTCAGCATTTTTTGTTAGCACATAAGATGAGGTTGTACAGTAAATGTGTCTACTAAAGTCTTTCACCTATATTACGAGTTTTGTCGGTAAAGCCGTGTGGTTCTAACGCTCTGTTTCAGCTCACCGCTCACCTACAAACAACGCTGGTATTGCAGGTTTTTTTTCAAGCCTCTAAAAAGTGAGGGAAGAGCAAAATTTAGCTCCACATATCACTGTAATACCAGCGCTGCTTACGGTAGCGGTGAGCTGGATATACGTGCTCGTGCACGATTTCCCCATAGGAATCAATGGGGGAGAGCCAGCCCCATTGATTCCTATCGGGAAATAAAAGTTATGTCTACACCTAACACCCTAACATGAACCCTGAGTCTAAACACCCCTAATCCACCGCACCCGACATCGCCACAACCTACATTATATTATTAACCCCTAATCTGCCGCTCCGGACACTGCCGCCACCTACATTATACTTATGAACCCCTAATCTGCTGCCCCCAACGTCGCTGACACCTACATTATATTTATTAACCCCTAATCTGCCGCCACCATGTCGCCGCAACTTAACTACAATTATTAACCCCTAATCTGCCGCCCCAAACGTCGCTGCCACTATAATAAATATATTAACCCCTAAACCTAAGTCTAACCCTAACCCCCCTAATTTAAATATAATTTAAAATAATCTAAATAAAATTACTACAATTAACTTAATTATTCCTATTTAAAACTAAATACTTACCAATAAAATAAACCCTAAGCTAGCTACAATATAACTAATAGTTACCCTGTAGCTAGTTTAGGATTTATTTTTATTTTACAGGCAACTTTGTATTTATTTTAACTAGGTACAATAGTTATTAAATAGTAATTAACTATTTAATAACTTCCTAGTTAAAATAAAGACAAATATAATAAAACCTAACCTAAGTTACAATTACACCGAACACTACACTACAATTAAATGAATTACCTAAACTAACTACAATTAAATACAATTAAATTAAATAAACTAAGTACGAAAAAATTACTAAATTACAAAAAATAATAAAATTACAAGAATTTTAAACTAATTACACCTACTCTAATCCCCCTAATAAAATAAAAAAGCCCCCCAAAATAAAAAAAATCCCTACCCTACACTAAATTTCAAATTGCCCTTAAAATGGCCTTTTGTGGGGCATTGCCCCAAAGTAATCAGCTCTTTTACCTGTAAAAAAAAATACAATACCCCCCCAACATTACAACCCACCACCCATACATCCAACCCTACTTTAAAACACACCCAATCCACCCTTAATAAAAACTAACACTAACCCCTTGAAGATCACCTTACCTTGAGATGTCTTCACCGAACCAGGCAGAAGTGTTCCTCCAGAGGGGCAGAAGTCTTCATCCGATCCGGGCAGAAGAGGACCTCAGACGGGCAGAAGTCTTCATCCAGGTGGCATCTTCTATCTTCATCCATCCGACAAGGAGCGGCTCCATCTTGAAGACATCCGACGCGGAGCATCCATCCAGACCGACGACTACCCGACGAATGACGGTTCCTTTAAATGACGTCATCCAAGATGGCGTCCCTTGAATTCCGATTGGTTGATAGGATTCTATCAGCCAATCGGAATTAAGGTAGCAAAAATCGTATTGGCTGATGCAATCAGCCAATAGGATTGAAGTTCAATCCTATTTTTTTTTTATAGGAGTTTTTTATTTCCACCACACTAGGGATTTCTCTCGTCTTCCATTTTTTAAATATTAAATACCTAGCTGCCAATATAGAGACACTTATTATCTTTTCATTTAATTGTTGTTCTATCTGGTTATCAAAACAAAATATAATTAAACTTGCCGACAATTCCAGAGGGGAGATCTTAAGAGTAGTATTGATCCAGAATTGACGAGTTTCTGAGTTATCTGCTCTTTCTTGTGAATCTCCTTTTCTGATTTTTCATCAGGATAAGGCGGTGTTGCGGACTTCATTTAAATTTTTAACCAAAGTTGTGTATTCTAACAACATTAGTAGAGAAATTGTTGTCCCTTCATTGTGTCCTAATCCTAAGAATTCTCTGGAGAGATCTTTACATTCTTTGGATGTAGTAAGAGCTTTGAAATATTATGTTGAAGCTACTAAAGATTTTAGAAAGACTTCTAGTCTATTTGTTATCTTTTCTGGTTCCAGGAAAGGTCAGAAGGCTTCTACCATTTATGTGGCGTCTTGGTTAAAGTCTTTGATTCATCTTGCTTATGTGGAGTCGGGTAAGTCTCCGCCTCAAAGGATTACGGCTCATTCCACTTGGTCAGTTTCTACTTCCTGGGCTTTTAGGAATGAAGCTTCTGTTGATCAGATTTGCAAAGCAGCAACTTGGTCTTCTTTGCATACTTTTACTAAATTCTACTATTTTGATGTTTATTCTTCTTCTGAAGCAGTTTTTGGTAGAAAAGTACTTCAGGCAGCTGTTTCAGTTTGATTCTTCTGCTTATAATTTCAGTTTTTTTCATTATAAGATTAAAACTTTTTGATTTGGGTTGTGGATTATTTTTTCAGCGGAATTGGCTGTCTTTATTTTATCCCTCCCTCTCTAGTGACTCTTGCATGGAAGTTCCACATCTTGGGTATCTGCTATCCCTTACGTCACTAGCTCATGGACTCTTGCTAATTACATGAAAGAAAACATAATTTATGTAAGAACTTACCTGATAAATTCATTTCTTTCATATTAGCAAGAGTCCATGAGGCCCACCCTTTTCTGTGGTGGTTATGATTTTTTTGTATAAAGCACAATTATTCCAATTCCTCATTTTTGATGCTTTCGCTCCTTTCTTATCACCCCACTTCTTGGCTATTCGTTAAACTGAATTGTGGGTGTGGCGAGGGGTGTATTTATAGGCATTTTGAGGTTTGGGAAACTTTGCCCCTCCTGGTAGGAATGTATATCCCATACGTCACTAGCTCATGGACTCTTGCTAATATGAAAGAAATGAATTTATCAGGTAAGTTCTTACATAAATTATGTTATCTCACACATACTCGCGTTCTCTTGCTGTGAAAAACTATTGATATGCACGGAAATAAGAGGCAGCCTTCAAGGACTTAGAGATTAGCATATGAGCCTACCTAGGTTTAGCTTTCGAGAAAGTTGCTTTCATGTTGCTTTGCTTATTTGTAGCAGCTTGCATTTCCAGATCCTTACAGTTGTATCCCATCCTGGAGTCTTACAATAAATTGCTTAAAAAAGCATTCAAAATATAGAGCCCATGACGTAGCTACAATAAGCTTTCATTATGCAGTGTAGTGTAAGGCAAGGACATATTCCTTACAGCAGTCTCTCATTTTTGTAAAATAAGTAAATAAAGGTGCATCTGATTTTTGTTTTGTTTTTCTCTTTAAAATTAAATTTATAATGCAATGGCAGTTATCCATGTAAAATGCATCATACCATTTTGTAGTATTTGAAACTAAATTATTCATTGACAAACCACAAGTATATCATTTTAAAATGTTACACCTTATTTAGCACTTTATTTATACACATTTGTTAAAACCCTATAGATAATGCAATATTAGATGCTATAAAACAGACAGATTATAGGATAATGTGTAAATAAGTCATTTATGTCTCTGAATGAACAATTGATTATCTGTGCAACAATGTTTCAAATCCACTGTTACTGCACGTTAAAGGGACAGTAAAGTCAAAATTAAATTTTGTGATTATGATGAAGCATGCATTTTTAAACAACTTTCTAATTTACTTCTGTTATTAAATTTGTCTTGTTCTCTTGGTATCTCTATGGCAGCAGTGTTTTGCAACATTATTTGTAGCGTTGTTATAGAATGTTACAAAACACTGCTGCCATAGAGTACTAAAGACACGTGCACACTCCTTGCCTCTTATGAGCCTACCTAGTTTTACTCTTCAATAAAAGATACCAGGACAATAAAGCAACTTTAGTAACAAGTAAATTGTTTAAAATTGTATGCTCTACTGAATCATGAAAGTTTCATTTTGACTTTACTGTCCCTTTAAGCAAAGAACATATTTTTAGGTCGTAAGGGCTAGATTTGTGCAGATTAACAATGTGGAACATAAACACAATTACATATTGCACCTTATGTGACTTCACTTCAAAAGGATAAATTATTAGCTATACAATAGAAAATTCATTTTACTTGTATTATTTAATTTGCTTCATTCTCTTGTTATCATTTGTTGAAGAAACAGCAATGCACATGGGTGATCCAATAACACAAGACACATATGCGGGGCTATCAATTAGCAGCTTCTGAGCTTATCTAGGTATAATTTTCAAAAAAGGCTACCAAGAGAACAACCACAAATAAGATAATAGAAATAAATTGGCTGTTTAAAATTGCATGTTCACGTTTATTAGCATGGCGAGTTATACTGCCAGGCTTCTAATAATCCAAATCATAACTGCAGGAACAATTACATCTTCTAAATTTTTTTTCCTCAAAGTTAATAGGTAAATTTAAAATGAAAAGGATACAGAGAACATTTAAGAAATATCCATACAAAAATATATATTTCTTTTCAAGCATCAGTTGAACATCAACGGCTCCCTCTGGGCTACATAAACACAGAGATTAAGAAATAAACTCATTGTATCCAGAAGCAAACAGAAAGCAGGAATGTGTCTAATGCATAGCAGTGTTGCAAATAGGGGAGGACAGTCAGGTGGGAATTTTAGGGCTCCATAAGAGAAAGCTACAATTGGACCTCCAGGATTTAAGTTAAACTAGCCTTTTAGATTTATTACATTTAAAGATGATGGTTGTGGTGGGGAATGTAGACTAGGTGCTTACTTCTTTTTCAAAGTGAACACATTTTACCGTTTATCCTGAAGAGCGGCCTATACGCTAAGGAATATTTTTATCTACCTCTTGACATATTCTTTGTGCATCTAATGTTACTGAAGTATGCTAATGTTAAGAAATTATTTTAATTCTAAATAACACTATAAAAAACTTAATTTATGCTTACCAGATTAATTCCTTTCCTTCCGGATAGGGAGAGTTCACGGCCTCATTCCTTACTGTTGGGAAATACAACACCTGGCCACCAGGAGGAGGCAAAGAGACCCCAGCCAAAGATTTAAATGTCCCTCCCACTTCCTCATTACCCCAGTCATTCTGCCGGGGGAACAAGGAAAGTAGGAGAAATATCAGGGTATAAATGGTGCCAGAAGAATAAGATAAATAATAGGGGGCCGCCCTTAGACAAGATAAAATGGGCGGGGTCTGTTGACTCTCTCTATCTGGAAGGAAAGGAATTTATCTGGTAAGTAAAAATTATGTTTCTCTTGTTAAGTGTATCCAGTCCACGGATCATCCATTACTTGTGGGATATTCTCCTTCCCAACAGGAAGTTGCAAGAGGATCACCCACAGCAGAGCTGCTATATAGCTCCTCCCCTCACTGCCATATCCAGTCATTCTCTTGCAACTCTCAACTAAGATGGAGGTCGTAAGAGGACTGTGGTGTTTTATACTTAGTTTATTTCTTCAATCAAAAGTTTGTTATTTTTAAATGGTACCGGAGTGTACTGTTTATCTCAGGCAGTATTTAGAAGAAGAATCTGCCTGCGTTTTCTTTGATCTTAGCAGAAGTAACTAAGATCCTTTGCTGTTCTCACATATTCTGAGGAGTGAGGTAACTTCAGAGGGAAAATAGCGTGCAGGTTTTCCTGTAATAAGGTATGTGCAGTTAAAATATTTTTCTAGGGATGGAATTTGCTAGAAAATGCTGCTGATACTGAAGTAATGTAAGTAAAGCCTTAAATGCAGTGATAGCGACTGGTATCAGGCTTATTAATAGAGATACATACTCTTATAAAAGTGTAATTTAAAACGTTTGCTGGCATGTTTAATCGTTTTTTACATACGTTTGGTGATAAAACTTATTGGGGCCTAGTTTTTTCCACATGGCTGGCTTGAATTTTGCCTAGAAACAGTTCCCTGAGGCTTCCCACTGTTGTAATATGAGTGGGAGGGGCCTATTTTGGCGTTTTTTTGCACAGCAAAAATTAGACACAGACATCCAGCTTCTTCCTGCATGTTCCAGGACTTCTCTGAAGGGCTCAAAAGGCTTCAAAAGTCGTATTGAGGGAGGTAAAAAGCCACAGTAGAGCTGTGGCAGTTGTTGTGACTGTTTAAAAAACGTTTTTGTCATTTGTTATTCCGTTTTTGGTATTAAGGGGTTGATCATCCATTTGCAAGTGGGTGCAATGCTCTGCTAACTTATTACATACACTGTAAAAATTTCGTTAGAGTAACTGCATTTTTTCACTGTTATTTCAAAATTTGGGAATATTTGTGTTTCTTAAAGGCGCAGTAACGTTTTTTATATTGCTTGTAAACTTGTTTTAAAGTGTTTTCCAAGCTTGCTAGTTTCATTGCTAGTCTGTTTAAACATGTCTGACACAGAGGAACCTACTTGTTCATTATGTTTGAAAGCCATGGTGGAGCCCCATAGGAGAAAGTGTACTAAATGTATTGATTTCACCTTAAACAGTAAAGATCAGTCTTTATCTATAAAAGAATTATCACCAGAGGGTTCTGTCGAGGGGGAAGTTATGCCGACTAACTCTCCCCACGTGTCAGACCCTTCGCCTCCCGCTCAGGGGACGCACGCTAATATGGCGCCAATTACATCAGGGACGCCCATAGCGATTACCTTGCAGGACATGGCTGCAATCATGAATAATACCCTGTCAGAGGTATTATCTAGATTGCCTGAATTAAGAGGCAAGCGCGATAGCTCTGGGGTTAGGAGAGATACAGAGCGCGCAAATGCTGTTAGAGCCATGTCTGATACTGCATCACAGTATGCAGAACATGAGGACGGAGAGCTTCAGTCTGTGGGTGACATCTCTGACTCGGGGAAACCTGATTCAGAGATTTCTAATTTTAAATTTAAGCTTGAGAACCTCCGTGTATTGCTTGGGAAGGTATTAGCTGCTCTGAATGACTGTAACACAGTTGCAATTCCAGAGAAATTGTGTAGGCTGAATAGATACTGTGCGGTGCCGGTGTGTACTGACGTTTTTCCTATACCTAAAAGGCTTACAGAAATTATTAGCAAGGAGTGGGATAGACCCGGTGTGCCCTTTTCCCCACCTCCTATATTTAGAAAAATGTTTCCAATAGACGCCACTACACGGGACTTATGGCAGACGGTCCCTAAGGTGGAGGGAGCAGTTTCTACTTTAGCAAAGCGTACCACTATCCCGGTTGAGGACAGTTGTGCTTTTTCAGATCCAATGGATAAAAAATTGGAGGGTTATCTTAAGAAAATGTTTATTCAACAAGGTTTTATTTTACAGCCCCTTGCATGCATTGCGCCTGTCACTGCTGCGGCGGCATTCTGGTTTGAGGCCCTGGAAGAGGCCATCCAGACAGCTCCATTGAATGAAATTATTGACAAGCTTAGAACGCTTAAGCTAGCTAACTCATTTGTTTCTGATGCCATTGTTCATTTGACTAAACTAACGGCTAAGAATTCCGGATTCGCCATCCAGGCGCGTAGGGCGCTATGGCTTAAATCCTGGTCAGCTGACGTGACTTCAAAGTCTAAATTACTCAACATTCCTTTCAAGGGGCAGACCTTATTCGGGCCTGGCTTGAAGGAAATTATTGCTGACGTTACTGGAGGCAAGGGTCATACCCTTCCTTAGGACAGGGCCAAATCAAAGGCCAAACAGTCTAATTTTCGTGCCTTTCGAAATTTCAAGGCAGGAGCAGCATCAACTTTCTCCGCTTCAAAATAAGAGGGAACTGTTGCTCATTCCAGACAGGCCTGGAAACCTAACCAGTCCTGGAACAAGGGCAAGCAGGCTAGAAAGCCTGCTGCTGCCCCCAAGACAGCATGAAGGAACGACCCCCTATCCGGAAACGGATGTAGTGGGGGGCAGACTTTCTCTCTTCACCCAGGCGTGGGCAAGAGATGTTCAGGATCCCTGGGCGTTGGAGATCATATCTCAGGGATATCTTCTGGACTTCAAAGCTTCTCCTCCACAAGGGAGATTTCATCTTTCAAGGTTATCATCAAACCAGATAAAGAAAGAGGCATTCCTAAGCTGTGTGCAAGACCTCCTAGTAATGGGAGTGATCCATCCAGTTCCGCGGACGGAACAAGGACAGAGATTTTATTCAAATCTGTTTGTGGTTCCCAAGAAAGAGGGAACCTTCAGACCAATCTTGGATCTAAAGATCTTAAACAAATTCCTCAGAGTTCCATCATTCAAAATGGAAACTATTCGGACCATCCTACCCATGATCCAAGAGGGTCAGTACATGACCACAGTGGACTTAAAAGATGCCTACCTTTACATACCGATTCACAAAGATCATCATCGGTTCCTAAGGATTGCCTTTCTAGACAGGCATTACCAATTTGTAGCTCTTCCCTTCGGGTTGGCCACTGCCCCGAGAATTTTTACAAAGGTTCTGGGCTCACTTCTCGCGGTTCTAAGACCGCGAGGCATTCTGGCATTTCTGAGGTCGCATGGGTGGAAAGTGAACGTGGAAAAGAGTTCTCTATCACCACTCACAAGAGTCTCCTTCCTAGGGACTCTTATAGATTCTGTAGAGATGAAAATTTACCTGACGGAGTCCAGGTTATCAAAACTTCTAAATGCTTGACGTGTCCTTCATTCCATTCCACGCCCGTCAGTGGCTCAGTGCATGGAAGTAATCGGCTTAATGGTAGCGGCAATGGACATAGTGCCATTTGCGCGCCTGCATCTCAGACCGCTGCAATTATGCATGCTAAGTCAGTGGAATGGGGATTGCTCAGATTTGTCCCCTCTACTAAATCTGGATCAAGAGACCAGAGATTCTCTTCTCTGGTGGCTTTCTTGGGTCCATCTGTCCAAGGGTATGACCTTTCGCAGGCCAGATTGGACGATTGTAACAACAGATGCCAGCCTTCTAGGTTGGGGCGCAGTCTGGAACTCCCTGAAGGCTCAGGGATCGTGGACTCAGGAGGAGAAACTCCTCCCAATAAATATTCTGGAGTTAAGAGCAATATTCAATGCTCTTCTAGCTTGGCCTCGGTTAGCAACACTGAGGTTCATCAGATTTCAGTCGGACAATATCACGACTGTGGCTTACATCAACCATCAAGGGGGAACCAGGAGTTCCCTAGCGATGTTAGAAGTCTCAAAGATAATTCGCTGGGCAGAGTCTCACTCTTGCCACCTGTCAGCGATCCACATCCCAGGCGTAGAGAACTGGGAGGCGGATTTTCTAAGTCGTCAGACTTTCTCCAACATAGGTGTGTCCGGTCCACGGCGTCATCCTTACTTGTGGGATATTCTCTTCCCCAACAGGAAATGGCAAAGAGCCCAGCAAAGCTGGTCACATGATCCCTCCTAGGCTCCGCCTACCCCAGTCATTCTCTTTGCCGTTGTACAGGCAACATCTCCACGGAGATGGCTTAGAGTTTTTTAGTGTTTAACTGTAGTTTTTATTATTCAATCAAGAGTTTGTTATTTTGAAATAGTGCTGGTATGCACTATTTACTCAGAAACAGAAAAGAGATGAAGATTTCTGTTTGTATGAGGAAAATGATTTTAGCAACCGTCACTAAAATCCATGGCTGTTCCACACAGGACTGTTGAGAGCAATTAACTTCAGTTGGGGGAACAGTGTGCAGTCTCTTGCTGCTTGAGGTATGACACATTCTAACAAGACGATGTAATGCTGGAAGCTGTCATTTTCCCTATGGGATCCGGTAAGCCATGTTTATTACGATCGTAAATAAGGGCTTCACAAGGGCTTATTAAGACTGTAGACTTTTTCTGGGCTAAATCGATTCATTATTAACACATATTTAGCCTTGAGGAATCATTTTATCTGGGTATTTTGATATAATAATATCGGCAGGCACTGTATTAGACACCTTATTCTTTAGGGGCTTTCCCAAAGCATAAGCAGAGCCTCATTTTCGCGCCGGTGTGGCGCACTTGTTTTTGAGAGGCATGGCATGCAGTCGCATGTGAGAGGAGCTCTGATACTTAGAAAAGACTTTCTGAAGGCGTCATTTGGTATCGTATTCCCCTTTGGGCTTGGTTGGGTCTCAGCAAAGCAGATACCAGGGACTGTAAAGGGGTTAAAGTTTAAAACGGCTCCGGTTCCGTTATTTTAAGGGTTAAAGCTTCCAAATTTGGTGTGCAATACTTTTAAGGCTTTAAGACACTGTGGTGAAAATTTGGTGAATTTTGAACAATTCCTTCATGTTATTTCGCAATTGCAGTAATAAAGTGTGTTCAGTTTAAAATTTAAAGTGACAGTAACGGTTTTATTTTAAAACGTTTTTTGTACTTTGTTATCAAGTTTATGCCTGTTTAACATGTCTGAACTACCAGATAGACTGTGTTCTGAATGTGGGGAAGCCAGAATTCCTATTCATTTAAATAAATGTGATTTATGTGATAATGACAATGATGCCCAAGATGATTCCTCAAGTGAGGGGAGTAAGCATGGTACTGCATCATTCCCTCCTTCGTCTACACGAGTCTTGCCCACTCAGGAGGCCCCTAGTACATCTAGCGCGCCAATACTCCTTACTATGCAACAATTAACGGCTGTAATGGATAATTCTGTCAAAAACATTTTAGCCAAAATGAACACTTATCAGCGTAAGCGCGGCTGCTCTGTTTTAGATACTGAAGAGCATGACGACGCTGATATTAATATTTCTGAAGGGCCCCTAACCCAGTCTGATGGGGCCAGGGAGGTTTTGTCTGAGGGAGAAATTACTGATTCAGGGAACATTTCTCAACAGGCTGAACCTGATGTGATTGCATTTAAATTTAAGTTGGAACATCTCCGCATTCTGCTTAAGGAGGTATTATCCACTCTGGATGATTGTGACAAGTTGGTCATCCCAGAGAAACTATGTAAAATGGACAAGTTCCTAGAGGTGCCGGGGCTCCCAGAAGCTTTTCCTATACCCAAGCGGGTGGCGGACATTGTTAATAAAGAATGGGAATGGCCCGGTATTCCTTTCGTCCCTCCCCCCATATTTAAAAAATTGTTTCCTATGGTCGACCCCAGAAAGGACTTATGGCAGACAGTCCCCAAGGTCGAGGGAGCGGTTTCCACTTTAAACAAACGCACCACTATACCCATAGAGGATAGTTGTGCTTTCAAAGATCCTATGGATAAAAAATTAGAAGGTTTGCTTAAAAAGATGTTTGTTCAGCAAGGTTACCTTCTACAACCAATTTCATGCATTGTCCCTGTCGCTACAGCCGCATGTTTCTGGTTCGATGATCTGATAAAGGCGGTCGATAGTGATTCTCCTCCTTTTGAGGAGATTATGGACAGAATCAATGCTCTCAAATTGGCTAATTCTTTCACCCTAGACGCCACTTTGCAATTGGCTAGGTTAGCGGCTAAGAATTCTGGGTTTGCTATTGTGGCGCGCAGAGCGCTTTGGTTGAAATCTTGGTCGGCTGATGCGTCTTCCAAGAACAAGCTACTTAACATTCCTTTCAAGGGGAAAACGCTGTTTGGCCCTGACTTGAAAGAGATTATCTCTGATATCACTGGGGGTAAGGGCCACGCCCTTCCTCAGGATCGGCCTTTCAAGGCAAAAAATAAACCTAATTTTCGTCCCTTTCGTAGAAACGGACCAGCCCAAGGTGCTACGTCCTCTAAGCAAGAGGGTAATACTTCTCAAGCCAAGCCAGCTTGGAGACCAATGCAAGGCTGGAACAAGGGAAAGCAGGCCAAGAAACCTGCCACTGCTACCAAGACAGCATGAAATGTTGGCCCCCGATCCGGGACCGGATCTGGTGGGGGGCAGACTCTCTCTCTTCGCTCAGGCTTGGGCAAGAGATGTTCTGGATCCTTGGGCGCTAGAAATAGTCTCCCAAGGTTATCTTCTGGAATTCAAGGGACTTCCCCCAAGGGGGAGGTTCCACAGGTCTCAGTTGTCTTCAGACCACATAAAAAGACAGGCATTCTTACATTGTGTAGAAGACCTGTTAAAAATGGGAGTGATTCATCCTGTTCCATTAAGAGAACAAGGGATGGGGTTCTACTCCAATCTGTTCATAGTTCCCAAAAAAGAGGGAACGTTCAGACCAATCTTAGATCTCAAGATCTTAAACAAGTTTCTCAAGGTTCCATCGTTCAAGATGGAAACCATTCGAACTATTCTTCCTTCCATCCAGGAAGGTCAATTCATGACCACGGTGGATTTAAAGGATGCGTATCTACATATTCCTATCCACAAGGAACATCATCGGTTCCTAAGGTTCGCATTCCTGGACAAACATTACCAGTTCGTGGCGCTTCCTTTCGGATTAGCCACTGCTCCAAGGATTTTCACAAAGGTACTAGGGTCCCTTCTAGCTGTGCTAAGACCAAGGGGCATTGCTGTAGTACCTTACTTGGACGACATTCTGATTCAAGCGTCGTCCCTTCCTCAAGCAAAGGCTCACACGGACATTGTCCTGGCCTTTCTCAGATCTCACGGATGGAAAGTGAACGTGGAAAAGAGTTCTCTATCCCCGTCAACAAGGGTTCCCTTCTTGGGAACAATAATAGACTCCTTAGAAATGAGGATTTTTCTGACAGAGGCCAGAAAAACAAAACTTCTAGACTCTTGTCGGATACTTCATTCCGTTCCTCTTCCTTCCATAGCTCAGTGCATGGAAGTGATCGGGTTGATGGTAGCGGCAATGGACATAGTTCCTTTTGCGCGCATTCATCTAAGACCATTACAACTGTGCATGCTCAGTCAGTGGAATGGGGACTATACAGACTTGTCTCCGAAGATACAAGTAAATCAGAGGACCAGAGACTCACTCCGTTGGTGGCTGTCCAGAGTGGGTCATTGTCACGACCGACGCCAGTCTGATGGGCTGGGGCGCGGTCTGGGGATCCCTGAAAGCTCAGGGTCTTTGGTCTCGGGAAGAATCTCTTCTACCGATAAATATTCTGGAACTGAGAGCGATATTCAATGCTCTCAAGGCTTGGCCTCAGCTAGCGAGGGCCAAGTTCATACGGTTTCAATCAGACAACATGACAACTGTTGCGTACATCAACCATCAGGGGGGAACAAGGAGTTCCCTAGCGATGGAAGAAGTGACCAAAATCATTCTATGGGCGGAGTCTCACTCCTGCCACCTGTCTGCTATCCACATCCCAGGAGTGGAAAATTGGGAAGCGGATTTTCTGAGTCGTCAGACATTGCATCCGGGGGAGTGGGAACTCCATCCGGAAATCTTTGCCCAAGTCACTCAGCTGTGGGGCATTCCAGACATGGATCTGATGGCCTCTCGTCAGAACTTCAAAGTTCCTTGCTACGGGTCCAGATCCAGGGATCCCAAGGCGGCTCTAGTGGATGCACTAGTAGCACCTTGGACCTTCAAACTAGCTTATGTGTTCCCGCCGTTTCCTCTCATCCCCAGGCTGGTAGCCAGGATCAATCAGGAGAGGGCGTCGGTGATCTTGATAGCTCCTGCGTGGCCACGCAGGACTTGGTATGCAGATCTGGTGAATATGTCATCGGCTCCACCTTGGAAGCTACCTTTGAGACGAGACCTTCTTGTTCAGGGTCCGTTCGAACATCCGAATCTGGTTTCACTCCAGCTGACTGCTTGGAGATTGAACGCTTGATCTTATCGAAGCGAGGGTTCTCAGATCCTGTTATCGATACTCTTGTTCAGGCCAGAAAGCCTGTAACTAGAAAGATTTACCACAAAATTTGGAAAAAATATATCTGTTGGTGTGAATCTAAAGGATTCCCTTGGGACAAGGTTAAGATTCCTAGGATTCTATCCTTCCTTCAAGAAGGATTGGAAAAAGGATTATCTGCAAGTTCCCTGAAGGGACAGATTTCTGCCTTGTCGGTGTTACTTCACAAAAAACTGGCTGCTGTGCCAGATGTTCAAGCCTTTGTTCAGGCTCTGGTTAGAATTAAGCCTGTTTACAAACCTTTGACTCCTCCTTGGAGTCTCAATTTAGTTCTTTCAGTTCTTCAGGGGGTTCCGTTTGAACCCTTGCATTCCGTTGATATTAAGTTATTATCTTGGAAAGTTTTGTTTTTAGTTGCAATTTCTTCTGCCAGAAGAGTTTCAGAATTATCTGCTCTGCAGTGTTCTCCTCCTTATCTGGTGTTCCATGCAGATAAGGTGGTTTTACGTACTAAACCTGGTTTTCTTCCAAAAGTTGTTTCTAACAAAAACATTAACCAGGAGATTATCGTACCTTCTCTGTGTCCGAAACCAGTTTCAAAGAAGGAACGTTTGTTGCACAATTTGGATGTTGTTCGCGCTCTAAAATTCTATTTAGATGCTACAAAGGATTTTAGACAAACATCTTCCTTGTTTGTTGTTTATTCCGGTAAAAGGAGAGGTCAAAAAGCAACTTCTACCTCTCTCTCTTTTTGGATTAAAAGCATCATCAGATTGGCTTACGAGACTGCCGGACGGCAGCCTCCCGAAAGAATCACAGCTCATTCCACTAGGGCTGTGGCTTCCACATGGGCCTTCAAGAACGAGGCTTCTGTTGATCAGATATGTAGGGCAGCGACTTGGTCTTCACTGCACACTTTTACCAAATTTTACAAGTTTGATACTTTTGCTTCTTCTGAGGCTATTTTTGGGAGAAAGGTTTTGCAAGCCGTGGTGCCTTCCATTTAGGTGACCTGATTTGCTCCCTCCCTTCATCCGTGTCCTAAAGCTTTGGTATTGGTTCCCACAAGTAAGGATGACGCCGTGGACCGGACACACCTATGTTGGAGAAAACAGAATTTATGTTTACCTGATAAATTACTTTCTCCAACGGTGTGTCCGGTCCACGGCCCGCCCTGGTTTTTTTAATCAGGTCTGATAATTTATTTTCTTTAACTACAGTCACCACGGTACCATATGGTTTCTCCTATGCAAATATTCCTCCTTAACGTCGGTCGAATGACTGGGGTAGGCGGAGCCTAGGAGGGATCATGTGACCAGCTTTGCTGGGCTCTTTGCCATTTCCTGTTGGGGAAGAGAATATCCCACAAGTAAGGATGACGCCGTGGACCGGACACACCGTTGGAGAAAGTAATTTATCAGGTAAACATAAATTCTGTTTTTCATCCGGGGGAGTGGGAACTCCATCCGGAGGTGTTTGCTCAACTGGTCCATCGTTGGGGCGAACCAGAGTTGGATCTCATGGCGTCTCACCAGAACGCCAAGCTTCCTTGTTACGGATCCAGGTCCAGGGACCCGGGAGCAACGCTGATAGATGCTCTAGCAGCTCCTTGGTTCTTCAACCTGGCCTATGTGTTTCCACCGTTTCCTCTGCTCCCTCGACTGATTGCCAAAATCAAACAGGAGAGAACATCGGTGATTCTGATAGCGCCTGCGTGGCCACGCAGGACCTGGTATGCAGACCTAGTGGACATGTCATCTCTTCCACCATGGACTCTGCCTCTGAGGCAGGACCTTCTAATACAAGGTCCTTTCAATCATCCAAATCTAATTTCTCTGAGACTGACTGCATGGAGATTGATTCTATCAAGGCGTGGCTTCTCCGTGTCAGTCATTGATACCTTAATACAGGCTCGGAAGCCTGTCACCAGGAAAATCTACCATAAGATATGGTGTAAATATCTTTATTGGTGTGAATCCAAGAGTTACTCATGGAGTAAGGTTAGGATTCCTAGGATATTGTCCTTTCTCCAAGAGGGTTTGGACAAAGGCTTATCAGCTAGTTCTTTAAAAGGACAGATCTCTGCTCTGTCTATTCTTTTGCACATGCGTCTTGCAGAAGTTCCAGACGTCCAGGCATTTTGTCAGGCTTTGGTTAGGATTAAGCCTGTGTTTAAAACTGTTGCTCCCCCGTGGAGCTTAAACTTGGTTCTTAAAGTTCTTCAGGGAGTTCCGTTTGAACCCCTTCATTCCATTGATATTAAACTTTTATCTTGGAAAGTTCTGTTTTTGATGGCTATTTCCTCGGCTCGAAGAGTCTCTGAGTTATCTGCCTTACATTGTGATTCTCCTTATCTGATTTTCCATTCAGACAAGGTAGTTCTGCGTACCAAACCTGGGTTTTTACCTAAGGTGGTTTCTAGCAGGAATATCAATCAAGAGATTGTTGTTCCATCATTGCGTCCTAATCCTTCTTCAAAGAAGGAACGTCTTTTGCATAATCTGGACGTAGTCCGTGCCTTGAAGTTTTACTTACAGGCTACTAAAGATTTTCGTCAAACATCTGCCCTGTTTGTCGTTTACTCTGGACAGAGGAGAGGTCAAAAAGCTTCGACAACCTCTCTCTCCTTTTGGCTTCCGAGCATAATACGCTTAGCCTATGAGACTGCTGGACAGCAGCCCCCTGAAAGGATTACAGCTCATTCTACTAGAGCTGTGGCTTCCACCTGGGCCTTTAAAAATGAGGCCTCTGTTGAACAGATTTGCAAGGCTGCGACTTGGTCTTCGCTTCACACCTTTGCAAAATTTTACAAATTTGACACTTTTTCTTCTTCGGACGCTGTTTTTGGGGGAGAGGTTCTACAGGCAGTGGTTCCTTCCGTTTAAGTTCCTGCCTTGTCCCTCTCATCATCCGTGTACTTTAGCTTTGGTATTGGTATCCCACAAGTAATGGATGATCCGTGGACTGGATACACTTAACAAGAGAAAACATAATTTATGCTTACCTGATAAATTTATTTCTCTTGTAGTGTATCCAGTCCACGGCCCGCCCTGTCCTTTTAAGGCAGGTCTAAATTTTAATTAAACTACAGTCACCACTGCACCCTATGGTTTCTCCTTTCTCGTCTTGTTTCGGTCGAATGACTGGATATGGCAGTGAGGGGAGGAGCTATATAGCAGCTCTGCTGTGGGTGATCCTCTTGCAACTTCCTGTTGGGAAGGAGAATATCCCACAAGTAATGGATGATCCGTGGACTGGATACACTACAAGAGAAATAAATTTATCAGGTAAGCATAAATTATGTTTTTCCTTTCTAAGATAGGGAGAGTCCACGGCTTCATTCCTTACTGTTGGGAAAACTATACCCAAGCTCCAGAGGAAACTGAATGAATAACATAAGGAAACAAAAAGGAAGGTGGACCCTATTCTGAGGGCACCACAGCCTGCAAACTTTTCTCCTGAAAGCTGCTTCAGCCGAAGCAAAAACAATCAAACTAGTAAAAATCAGAAAAAGTATGTAAGGAGGACCAGATAGCCGCCTTACAAATCTGATCCATAGAGGCCTCGTTCTTAAAGGCCCAAGAGGAAGCCACTGCTCTAGTGGAATGAGCCGTTATTCTCTCAGGAGGATGATGTCCCACTGCCTCGTAAGCTAAGCGGATCACACTCCTTAACCAAAAAGATAGGGAAGTCTAAGTAGCCTTCTGCCCCTTACGCTTCCCCGAATAGACAACAAAGAGGAATATTGTCTAAACTCCTTAGTAGCCTGAAAAAAGAACTTCAAGGCGCGAACCACATCCGAATGGTGAAGTAAAAGTTCCTTCGATGAAGGATTAGGACACAATGAAGGGACCACAATGTCTTGATTGATGTTGCGATCTGACACAACCTTTGGAAGAAAACCTAATTTAGTACGTAAAACTGCCTTATCTGTATGAAAAATCAGATAAGGGAACTCACATCGCAAATAGAACCTTCCAAGATAACAATTTAATGTCAACGGAATGCAGAGGCTCAAACGGAGCCTGTTGCAAACAACCAAGAACAAGATTTAGGCTCCAATGAGGAGCCCCAGATCTAAACACAGGTCTGATCCTAATCGGAGCCTTAACAAAGGACTGCACGTCTAGAAGCTCAGCCCGTCTCTTGTGCAATTAAGCAGACAGGGCCAAAATATGTCCTCTCAGGGAACTAGCAGAAAGGCCCTTCTTCAGTCCATCCTGGAGAAAAGATAAGATCCTGGCAACCTTAACTCTGTGCCAGGAAAAATTATGCTTTTCACACCAGAATAAGTAAGTCCTCCACCCTTTTGGTAGATATGCCGAGTAACTGGTTTACGATCATGAATAAGAGTATCAATGACACTCTCAGAGAAACCTCCCTTTGCAAAGACTAAGCGTTCAATCTCTACGCAGTCATCCTCAGAGAACCTAGATTTTGATGAACAAATGGACTTTATAACAGCAGGTCTCTGCGACAAGGTAACTTCCACGGAGGAGATGAGGACACCCCCACTAGATCCGCCAGCCACTTCCTTCGCCGCCACTATGGAGCAATCAGGATTACTGATACCCGCTCCTGCTTGATGCGGGCCACCATTCGAGGAAGAAGCGGTAATGGAGGAAAAAGATATGAGTTTGAACCTCCAGGGCACTGCTAGTGCATCTATTAGATCTGCTTGGGGATCCCTCGACCTCGACCCGTACCAGGGTAGCTTGGCATTGAGATGGAACGCCATGAGATCTATCTCCGGCGTCCCCAACTTGCTGCATATCTCAGCAAACACCTTGGAATGGAGAGATCATTTACTTGGGTGGAAGGATTGCCTGCTGAGAAAATTGCTTTCCACTTGTCCACACCCAGAATGTGGATCGCTGACAGTGAACAGCTGTGGGCCTCTGCCCACTCCAGAATCTGAGATACTTCAACCATCAAGGGCAAACGAGAAGTTCCTTGGTGATGAAGGATGTAAGCCACTGATGTTATATTGTCTGATTGGAATCTGATAAACTGGGACAAACCCAGAAGTGGCTAAGCCTTTAAGACATTGAAGATTGCCTGTAGTTCCAAAATTGTTTGGGAAGGAGGACTCCTCCTTACTCCACAACCCCTGTGCCTTCTTGGCACCCCAAACAGCTCCCCATCTGGATAGGCTTGTGTCCATAGTCGCAATCTCCCTGGATGGTCTTAAGAAGCATGTCCCTCTGGACATATGATCTGGACAGAGGCACCAAGAGAGCGATTCTCTCGACCGGCTCTCTAATACAATCTGTAGAGACAGATCAGTTCCACTGTCTCCGCATACACAGATGTAAAGGTCTGAGACGTAACCTGGCAACAGGAATGATGTCAATGCAGGACACCATGAGACAAATCACCTCCATACACTGAGCCACAAAGGGATTCAAGGAGGTCCCAAGGGCAAGACATGCCGAAGTTAGCTTGCAACGTATTTGATCTGTTAGAAATATCCTCATGGATATGGAGTCTATTGTAGCACCCAGGAATTCCACCATGGTACTTCGTATAAGAGAACTCTTTTACAAGTTTATCTTACATCCATGTGATCGAAGAAGACTGATAATGGACTCTGAGTATTCTTCCATAAGACGACAAGATGGTGCTTGCACCAGAATATCGTCCAAGTATGGGGCTATTGTAATACCCTGAGTTCTGGCAATGGCTAGAAGAGCCCCCAGAACCTTCGTAAGGATTCTTAGAGCAGTAGCTAGGCCAAACGGAAGGGCAATGAACTGGAAGTGCTGGTCCAGGAATGCAAACCTAAGGAACTGAAAGTGTTTGATGTGGATTGGAACATGAAGGTAAGCATTCTTCAGATCTATAGTGATCATAAACTGGCCTTCCTGAACTAAAGGAAGGATGGACCTTATCGTCTCCATCTTGAAGGAAGGGACGCTGAGAAATTTGTTTAAGCACTTTAGGTCCAGAATTGGGTGGAAAGTTCCCTCCTCCTTTGGGACCACGAAAAGGTTTGAATAACACCCCAAACCTCTTTCTTCGATAGGCACCGGGACAACAACTCCTATGTAGGATAGGTCCCCAACGCACCCTAGAAAGGCATCTCTCCTTTTCTGGTCTGTAGACCGTTTCGAGAGTTGGAATCTGCCCCTGGGCAGATGAGATTTGAAGCCTATCTTGTATCCCTGAGTACGACCTCCAGGACCCACTGATCCTGTACGTCCCTGAACCAAGCGTCTGAAAAAAGAGACAGTCTGTCCCCTACACGATCCGATCCTGGATTGGGGGCCACCCCTTCATGCCGATTAGTTTTCGGCGGGCTTCTTATTCTGCTTGGACTTATTTCAGGACTGAGTCTGCTTCCAAGTACTCTTGGGTTGCTCAGGCTTGGAGGAAGATTGTTGTCGTTGGGATTTGTCAGAACAAAAGGAACGAAAATTAGACTCTTTCCTATCTTGCGGGAAGGAAGGCACCCTTGCCTCCGGTAACTGTAGAAATAATGGGGTCCAGGCCTGGGCCAAATAAAATCTTTCCCTTGAAGGGAAGAGAAAGGAGACTGGACGTAGAAGTCATATCCACAGACCAAGACTTCAACCAGAGTGCCCGGCGGGCTAGGACCACAAAGCCAGAGGCCTTTGCATTTAGGCAAATAATTTGCATGTTCGCGCCGCAGATAAAAGAATTAGCAATTGTCAGAGCTTTAATTCTGTCTTAAATATCATCGAGGGGAGACTCCACCTCAACGAGTTCCGACAAAGAGTTGCACCAGTACGTAGCTGCTCCGGTAACCATGGCAACTGCTGCCTCCGGTTGGAATAAAAATCCTGCATGTTGTAACCTCTTTCTCAGAAAGATTTCCATTTTCTTATCCATCGGCTTTCTGAAAGAAGAACTATCCTCAAGAGGTATAGTAGTATGTTTAGCAAGCATAGAGATAGCACCATCTACCTTAAGAATGGAGCCCCACAAATCCAGTTGAGTCCAGGATCGGGAACAACTTTTTTAAAAGTAGATGAGGGGGAAAATGAAGATTCAATTATTTCCCATTCGTGGTTAAAAATGTTCGCCATTTTAACCGACACAGGAAAAGTGAAAGTTCTGCCACTTCTCTGCCACCTCCTATTGTGACGAAAGGCAAAGAATGACTGGGGTAATGAGGAAGTGGGAGGGATATTTAAGCCTTTGGCTGGTGTATTTTTGCCTCCTTCTGGTGGCCAGGTGTTGTATTTCCCAACAGTAAGGAATGAAGTCGTGGCTCTCCCTATGTTAGGAAGGAAAATAAATGTCTTCAAAATATGATTAACAAACCTTAAATATTTGTTGTAAATATTTTTTGAAAGTAGGATTATTTGTGTGATCTGTTATGTTTGAAAAGCCAAATAATTATGCATATGTTTTCTTTTCTTGTTTGTTGAAAATTGGTAGATGTGATTATTATATATAAAATATATATGTTTGTTTGTTTGTTTCAGCTCGCTGAATAGCAGCAACTATAATTTAATTTGGAGAAGCTGCCAGCTTTTACGCGATGTTGTAATGCAAGATTTCCCTGCTGAAATATTTCTTCAAAGACCAAAAATTGTACAGGTTAGTTTATTATTAGCTTTTTTCCCCCTCTTGTACTTTGTAGCTTGTATAGTTGCATATTGTGCTGCATTACTCCAATGTAAACTATCAAAGTTAGAACATAATTTGTATAAATTAAAATAATATAACTTTGTTTTAACATACTTTCTCTGAAAAACCCACAGTCATTACATTCTTGGTAATTAAAGATCCTGCATGTAGATTGCTTCTACATTGCTTAGTGGACTTTAACTATAGGTATTTGATGCTTTGTGGCTTCTTGTACTATTTTGCATACTTCTTAAAGGGACAGTAAAGTCAAAATTAAATGTAAGTAAGAGACATGACCCTTGTATTCAAAATACAACTCCTATGTCACTTCTGTTTAAACTAATCCCAGTACAAGGTAAATGTTTAAATACTACATGATCTTTATTTCCAATTTTTAAAATTGTTTTTATTTTTTAGAAATGTTCCCCATTTTTTAAACCTACTGCACACTCAATAACGTGCATATCACTGTGGGTGTTGAGTGAGGTATAGGTCTTTTGTGGAGCATTAGAGTTGAATATTTTTAAACCAGAAAATCATCAAAATACGATTTTATTTTTTCATACAGTGTATACGGTGGTTTTAACTTTTGTTTACATTAATTAAAAGAAGAAAAAATACAGGTGAAACCAAACTGTTATGTTACATAGTTTGCAAAAGGATTCATTGGTATCTTTATAAGCATCATTGTGAATGGTTACTGTTATGTTGATCCATTGTGCTAAAAGAAAGGGGAGTCCTCTCTGTATCATGAATTATTTGTATATATTTAATATATCATTTGTGAATCTGGGAATTTGATTACTAATCATTGGGTGAATAAGGTAAATGATAGTGCCTTGACAGAATTAGAAGCCTACTGTATATTCAGTGGTGATATTTTTGTATTTTAAAAAGAAAGCTTGTGTTGTAGGTGGTCATCAGTAGTATAACATAGTACTTTTACATTACATTTTAACATTTGCCTTTTTTAATGTATGCAATTTTAAAAACAGTTATGACTATAATATTTTAACAGTGAATTAGTTGTTTCTAGTTGTACATTCCAGATCTTAACATTTATTTCAGAGCCTCCTGTCTTTACTTGGCTTGGCATCTGAAAGCGATGGACAACAGCATTTGGCATTCCAGTCTGTTTCCTGTCTACATCAGTTATGTATGCTGCTTAGACACAGGCTCAATTTTCATAGGGATCCAGGATTTTTTTGTAATAAACAAGGTAAGCGAATGTAATTTAGGAAGTTATTTTTTTTTTAAACTGGTAAATATTTTTTGTACAGGAGTATTTTTTTGGTATGAGGAAAGCATAGAAATAAACAAATTTAGTTAATTTAGCCTTTTAGTTACTTAAAGTGCCATAAAACATGTTGAGATCTGTGCATATCCTAAATGGGCTAATTAAGTAAAAATAGTTTGCATAAAATAGTTTTTTAAAAATTGCTAGCAAGTATTTTAAAAATAATTTTCAAAAATAAGCAAAATTAGTTACATAGCTATGCTGTCTGCAGAAGTCTGATCCACCGCCCCTTATCAGTGTTTAGCATCAGAAACACAGACATTGTATTTCAACTGAGTTCACAGCAGCTTATCTGCTTCTAGGCATGCTCCAGCAGATGTGGAGTGTTAAAGTTTTGTATTCTACCAAAGCAAAGGTGGAGATAGATACAGCCATATAAGGAATTGTGTGTGAGAATTTAGAGCTGTACAATTCAGAAACTTAAAAGAAAGGGTTAATGGCGAGGCACTGCAGTATACATTTGCTGGTTAAGTCCATTTAAAGTGTCATATCTTTTTCTCAACATTCAAATTTGTTTAAAATGTAGAGGCTGTTTATTTTGGGATACTGTTTGTTTTTACTAATCTTATTTTGTTATTTATTTATTCACATTAATTTACAGAAATAGTTTCTCGAAATTCTTATGGATCATATTGCCAAGATACTCATAGGGTCAGCCCTACTCAAAATCCCTCTCCTGACAACGAAAATCTCCGCCCTTCAGTGTTGGGGCATACAAGTCGTCTTAGAGGAGATGGACAGGATTGGGATGCAGCTTCATCAAGGTAATGTTCTATTTCAGAACCAAATGTCAATTAGTCTAACTAGCTTCAACAACATTTTCATGTCTTCTACTTTAAAACCCAATTCTTGTAATCATGGAAAATGAGCATTAAAAAACATAGCAATGATAATCTAAGCATTTAATTTTTTTTATCCTTTTTTAAGTGGGAACAGCACTCAAGTCAATGCAACCTCTAGAACAGCTCATTTGTCTCCATTGGATATAGGACATTTGGATCTTCCAGAAATAGAACATGAGAATACTTTAGAGCTACAGTTTCAGCAGCTTAGCCTTCCGCAGTTCTGCACTGCACTATTGGAAAAAGCTGTGCCTCTACTAAAATCAGGTTTGTTTCTTCTGATTTCTTACCATTATGAGAGATGTTTATCTTTACCTCCTTTATCAACAATAGAATGATAGAATTTGCAAATTTTATACCATTTGTATTAAATCCAACAAAAAGTGTTTGCATGATTACGTTTTTATTTTTTAAATTGGAGACATCCAATATTTTCTCTTGCAAGGTGTATCCAGTCCACGGATTCATCCTTACTTGTGGGATATTCTCATTCCCTACAGGAAGTGGCAAAGAGAACACACAGCAGAGCTGTCCATATAGCTCCCCCTCTGGCTCCGCCCCCCAGTCATTCTCTTTGCCGCTCTAACAAGTAGCATCTCCACGGGAGGGTAAAGCGAATGTGGTGTTAGATTTGTAGTTTTTTATATCTTCAATCAAAAGTTTGTTATTTTTAAATAGTGCCGGTTTGTACTATTTACTCTCTAGCAGAAAGTGATGAAGAATTCTGCTGAGAGGAAAATGATTTTAGCATGTTGTAACTAAAATCCACTGCTGTTCCCACATAGGACTGAGGAGTACCAGAAAACTTCAGTTGGGGGGAACAGTTTGCAGGCTTAACTGCTATAAGGTATGTTCAGTCATCTTTTTCTAGTCAAGGCTTAGTAATGCTAGAAGACTGACAAGAATCCCCATGTAGGGAAGGTAAGCCATATTCTGAGACTCAGTATAGAAGGAAGGCTTAATTAACAGGGCTCAATGACTGGTGGACACTGTTAAAGGGCAATCAATTATTTTATAGTGAAAATATAATCATTATACAAGTTTATCACTTTTGGAGTGTTATTTGGGGTTTTATTCCACATGGCAGAATTTTAGACACCTATTTAGGGTTTTGAAGGCCCCACAACTCCGGAGTGGAGAGGGAGGGGGCCTAAATTTTGCGCCTCAGTTGCGCAGTTCATATTGCAGACAGCTTCATGCAGCTTCACATGGAGGGTCCCAAGACTACTTGAGGACTTCATAGAGGCTTATTTCTCATCAAACTAATCCCTAGGGGCAAGGTAGGGCCACAGCAGATTGCTGTGGCATGGTGCTGTAGTTTGCTAACCGGTTGTCAGCTTTAGGTTGCTCCGGTTCGGGCATTAAGGGGTTAATTGACTTGATATTTGCTGTGCAATCATTCCAAAGCATTAAGATTGTGTGGTAAAAATTTCAGAAAGATTGGATCATTTTTGAAGATTTAGTAAGAAAGTGTGCACTTTTATTATTTAAAGGCACAGTACCCTTTTTTCTCAAATTGTATTTTTCAGTCTTTGAGTGCTGTCTAAGTCTGTTTAACATGTCTGAGCCTACAGATAGACGTTGCTCTATGTGTTTAGTAGCCATGGTGGAACCCCCTTTACATTTGTGTTTTAAGTGTGCTAATGTATCTATGCATTTTAAAGATAACGTTGTTTCACTTAAAAATGTAGCCCAAGATGATTCTTTAACAGAAGGTAACGAGGATAGCCCACCTTCCTCTTCCCATGTGTCCACACCAGTTACGCCCGCGCAAGCGATGCCTAGTACCTCTAGCGCATTGGCCCCTATTACATTACAACAATTAGCAGTAGTCATGGATAATTCCCTTGCGGCATTTTTATCCAAACTGCCAGTTTTTCCTAAAAAGCGTGATCGCTCAGTTTTAATAACAGAGTATGAGCAATCAGAAGCTTTGGAAGGTTTATCTGTGGTACCCTCACAACACTCTGAAGTGACGGTGAGGGATGTGCTGTCCGAGGGAGAAATTTCTGATACAGGAAAGGTTTCTCAGCAGGCAGAATCAGATTCCTTAGCATTTAAATTTAAGCTGGAACACCTCCGCGTACTGCTTAAGGAGGTATTAGCTACGCTGGATGATTGCGACCCCATGGTGGTCCCAGAGAAATTGTGTAAAATGGACAAATTCCTAGAAGTCCCTGTATACACTGCGTTTCCGATCCCGAA
This sequence comes from Bombina bombina, assembly GCF_027579735.1. Classification (NCBI taxonomy): domain Eukaryota; kingdom Metazoa; phylum Chordata; class Amphibia; order Anura; family Bombinatoridae; genus Bombina; species Bombina bombina. The sequence goes on from NC_069503.1 coordinate 783,123,455, forward strand.
GAGGGTGGCAGATATTGTGGATAGGGAGTGGGAGAGACCAGGTGTACCCTTTGTTCCCCCCCCTATCTTTAAGAAAATGTTCCCTATAACTGATCCCAGGCGGGACGCATGGCAGACGATCCCTAAGGTAGAGGGGGCAATTTCAACACTTGCCAAGCGCACAACCATACCAATTGAAGACAGTTGTGCTTTCAAAGATCCTATGGATAAAAAATTAGAAGGTTTACTAAAGAAAATATTTGTTCAACAAGGTTTCCTTCTCCAACCTATTTCCTGCATTATTCCTGTGACTACTGCAGCGGCTTTCTGGTTTGAGGGGCTGGAGGAGTCGCTCCAGACAGAGACCTCATATGGTGCAATTATGGATAGAATTAAGGCTCTAAAGCTGGCTAATTCTTTTATAACAGATGCCGCTTTGCAATTTAGCTAAGTTAGCGGCAAAAAATTCTGGTTTTGCCATCATGGCGCGCAGAGCGCTCTGGCTTAAATCATGGTCGGCCGATGTGTCGTTTAAAATTAAGTTACTGAATATCCCTTTCAAGGGAAAGACCCTTTTCGGGCCCGAGTTGAAAGAGATTATTTCGGATATCACTGGGGGAAAGGGCCATGCCCTCCCGCAAGATAGGCCTTTTAAGGCTAAAAACAAGGCTAATTTTTGTTCCTTTCGCAACTTCAGGAGCGGTCCTGCTTCAACCTCTGAGACCACAAAGCAAGAGGGTAACTCTCAACAGCCCAAGGCAACCTGGAAGCCTTTGCAGGGCTGGAACAAGGGTAAACAGGCCAAGAAGCCTGCAGCTGCTACTAAGACAGCATGAAGGGGTAGCCCCTGATCCGGGACCGGATCTGGTAGGGGGCAGACTCTCTCTCTTTGCTCAGGCTTGGGCAAGAGATGTTCCCGATCCCTGGGCATTAGAGATAGTTGCTCAGGGATATCTTCTAGAATTCAAGGACTTTCCTCCAAGGGGAAGGTTCCACATTTCTCGTCTGTCTACAGACCAGACAAAGAAAGAGGCGTTCTTACGCTGTGTAGAAGATCTAATCAAGATGGGAGTGATATGTCCAGTTCCAATTACAGAACAAGGACTGGGTTTTTACTCAAACCTGTTTGTGGTTCCCAAAAAGGAAGGAACTTTCAGACCAATCCTGGATCTAAAAATTCTAAACAAATTCCTCAGAGTTCCATCCTTCAAGATGGAGACCATTCGGACAATCTTACCGATGATCCAGGAAGGTCAATATATGACTACCGTGGATCTAAAGGATGCGTACCTTCATATTCCTATCCACAAAGATCACCATCAGTTCCTAAGGTTCGCTTTTCTGGACAAGCATTACCAGTTCGTGGCCCTTCCCTTCGGGTTGGCCACCGCTCCAAGAATTTTCACAAAGCTGCTAGGGTCCCTTCTAGCGGTACTAAGACCGCGGGGCATTGCAGTAGCACCCTATCTGGACGACATCTTAATACAGGCGTCGTCTTTTCCCAGAGCCAAGGCTCATATGGATATTGTTCTCGCCTTCCTAAGGTCTCACGGGTGGAAGGTGAACACCGAAAAAAGTTCTCTGTCCCCGCTCACAAGGGTTCCCTTCCTGGGAACATTAATAGACTCGGTAGAAATGAAAATATTTCTGACGGAGGTCAGAAGGTTAAAGCTTCTAAGCACTTGCCGAGCTCTTCATTCCATTCCTCTGCCATCTGTAGCTCAGTGCATGGAGGTAATCGGATTAATGCTAGTAATGGGTGAGAGGGCGGACGGCGCCTAAGACTAAATACCGGCTACACTATTAGGAAGACCCCCTATTAGGTCTAGGAGTTATAGCAGTGGAGAATAAATAGGAGCGCCTAGGGCTTAGGTATAGTCAGGGATCACACTGTGATAAAAAATGTATTACTTTATTACACTATCTCAATATAACAAAAATTGTTAAAATATTAGAATAAAAAATGCGACCTTTAATTTGAACAAGTTATTCGGACCCTTGTTAAAGGATCTTAGCTAAACTGGATCAATTTCTCTTCTGGTTGTGACAGATGTAAAAATTAGAACAAGTGGTGTGCTTGATTGCAATAAGACATTAAAACAATGCTGTGCTTAATCACACTAATAGATTAGTTTAACTTGATTTACACAACATATGGTACATATAATTGTGACAAATAGTGAAATCAGTGATTAGAAAACTAGTGTAAAAAACTGTGGTTCAAAAATAATACCAAACAGAAACGTGGTGAAAAATCCACAAGCAAAAAATTCACAAGAAAAAATTCAATTATTTAAAATCGAAAGATCAAAAAATCAAAAGATGATGAAAAAATGAAAATAAAATAATTAAAAAAATAAAAAATAAAGGACAAAACCGGTTCGTCAAAAAAGTGAAATGACAAATATGTGCTCAGAATGTTTGAGTGATAAATTGTGTCACAATGATAATAGTGATTATTATTCAGGTCTATAATCAACCATAATACAGACTCCTAATATGAAATGCTCATATAATATGCTATGATGTTGACCCAATCAGCAGATCAAAAAACAATGTAGTAACGGTATTTCCGTTACCAATATAAGGCTAAAAGAGTTGCAATATTGCTGATAAAAGCTTTCAACTATGTCAACGAATTATTACAAATATGCGATATAATAAATATTAAAAACTTCTATAGAATGTCCAAATGATTAGTCCAATTGGAAATAATCCAAACTTTGGGAAACTGTCAGAGGGGAATATACTATACTATTGTTTTCTTTGCAATAGTGTCATCTTTTAATTTGTTAATTTTAGTGTATAGATGTTCTTGTTTTTCTTTGAAGGTTTGGGAATCTTTAAATATCTCCATATTATATCGCATATTTGTAATATTTCGTTGACATAGTTGAAAGCTTTTATCAGCAATATTGCAACTCTTTTAGCCTTATATTGGTAACGGAAATACCGTTACTACATTGTTTTTTGATCTGCTGATTGGGTCAACATCATAGCATATTATATGAGCATTTCATATTAGGAGTCTGTATTATGGTTGATTATAGACCTGAATAATAATCACTATTATCATTGTGACACAATTTATCACTCAAACATTCTGAGCACATATTTGTCATTTCACTTTTTTGACGAACCGGTTTTGTCCTTTATTTTTTATTTTTTTAATTATTTTATTTTCATTTTTTCATCATCTTTTGATTTTTTGATCTTTCGATTTTAAATAATTGAATTTTTTCTTGTGAATTTTTTGCTTGTGGATTTTTCACCACGTTTCTGTTTGGTATTATTTTTGAACCACATTTTTTTACACTAGTTTTCTAATCACTGATTTCACTATTTGTCACAATTATATGTACCATATGTTGTGTAAATCAAGTTAAACTAATCTATTAGTGTGATTAAGCACAGCATTGTTTTAATGTCTTATTGCAATCAAGCACACCACTTGTTCTAATTTTTACATCTGTCACAACCAGAAGAGAAATTGATCCAGTTTAGCTAAGATCCTTTAACAAGGGTCCGAATAACTTGTTCAAATTAAAGGTCGCATTTTTTATTCTAATATTTTAACAATTTTTGTTATATTGAGATAGTGTAATAAAGTAATACATTTTTTATCACAGTGTGATCCCTGACTATACCTAAGCCCTAGGCGCTCCTATTTATTCTCCACTGTAATCGGATTAATGGTAGCAGCAATGGACGTAGTCCCTTTTGCTCGAATTCATCTCAGGCCACTGCAATTATGCATGCTCAAACAGTGGAATGGGGATTATGCAGATTTGTCTCCTCAAAACCAACTGGACCAGAAAACCAGAGATTCTCTTCTCTGGTGGTTGTCTCAGGATCACCTGTCTCAGGAAATGTGCTTCCGCAGACCGGAGTGGATCATCGTAACGACCGACGCCAGTCTGTTAGGCTGGGGCGCGGTCTGGGGCTCCCTGAAAGCTCAGGGCCTATGGTCTCGGGAAGAGTCTCTTCTCCCGATAAACATTTTGGAGCTGAGAGCGATATTCAATACGCTCCAGGCTTGGCCTCAGCTAGCGGTAGCCAAGTTCATCAGATTTCAGTCGGACAACATCACGACTGTAGCATACATCAATCATCAGGGAGGAACAAAGAGTTCCTTAGCGATGAAGGAAGTAACCAAAATAATCAGGTGGGCGGAGGATCACTCTTGCCACCTATCTGCAATTCACATCCCAGGAGTAGACAACTGGGAAGCGGATTTCCTAAGTCGTCAGACTTTTCACCCGGGGGAGTGGGAACTCCACCCGGAGGTATTTGCTCAGCTGACTCAGCTTTGGGGCATTCCAGAGTTGGATCTGATGGCGTCCCGCCAGAACACCAAACTTCCTCTTTACGGATACAGGTCCAGGGACCCCAAGGTGGCATTGATAGCGCCTTGGTCCTTCAATCTGGCCTATGTCTTTCCACCGTTTCCCCTTCTCCCTCGGCTGATAGCCAGAATCAAACAGGAGAAGGCCTCGGTAATTCTGATAGCGCCTGCGTGGCCACGCAGGACTTGGTATGCAGACCTAGTGGACATGTCATGTGTTCCACCATGGACACTGCCAATGAGGCAGGATCTTCTAATACAGGGTCCATTCAAGCATCCAAATCTAGTTTCTCTGCAGCTGACTGCTTGGAGATTGAACGCTTAATTCTATCCAAGCGTGGGTTCTCTGAATCAGTCATAGATACTCTGATCCAGGCTAGAAAACCTGTCACCAGGAAAATTTACCATAAGATATGGTGGAAATATCTTTGCTGGTTTGAATCCAAGGGTTACTCGTGGAGTAAAATTAGGATTCCAAGGATATTGTCTTTTCCCCAAGAAGGATTGGAGAAAGGTTTATCAGCTAGTTCCTTAAAGGGGCAGATATCCGCTCTGTCTATCTGGCAGAAGTACCAGATGTTCAGGCGTTTGCACGGGCGTTAGTTAGAATCAAGCCTGTCTATAAACCTGTGGCTCCTCCATGGAGTCTAAATTTAGTTCTTTCAGTTCTTCAAGGGGTTCCGTTTGAACCTTTACATTCCATAGATATTAAGTTATTATCTTGGAAAGTTTTGTTTTTGGTAGCTATATCTTCTGCTCGAAGAGTTTCAGAATTGTCTGCTTTGCAGTGTAATTCACCCTATCTGGTGTTCCATGCAGATAAGGTAGTTTTGCGTACCAAACCTGGTTTTCTTCCTAAAGTTGTTTCTAATAAGAACATTAACCAGGAATGTTCCTTCCTTGTGTCCTAATCCAGCTTCTAAGAAGGAACGGCTTTTACACAATCTTGATGTGGTTCGTGCTTTGAAATTCTATTTACAAGCAACTAAGGATTTCAGACAAACATCATCTTTGTTTGTTGTTTATTCTGGTAAGAGGAGAGGTCAGAAAGCGACTGCTACCTCTCTTTCCTTCTGGTTGAAAAGCATCATCCGATTGGCTTATGAGACTGCTGGGCAGCAGCCTCCTGAATGAATTACAGCTCATTCCACCAGAGCTGTGGCTTCCACTTGGGCCTTCAAGAATGATGCTTGTGTTGAACAGATTTGTAAGGCAGCGACTTGGTCTTCACTGCATACTTTTGCCAAATTTTACAAATTCGATACTTTTGCTTCTTCGGAGGCTATTTTTGGGAGAGAGGTTTTGCAAGCAGTGGTGCCTTCCGTTTAGGTTACCTGTCTTGTTCCCTCCCTTCATCCGTGTCCTAAAGCTTTGGTATTGGTATCCCACAAGTAAGGATGAATACGTGGACTGGATACACCTTGCAAGAGAAAACAGAATTTATGCTTACCTGATAAATTACTTTCTCTTGTGGTGTATCCAGTCCACGGCCCGCCCTGGCAATTAAGTCAGGTTAAAAATTATTGTTTAAACTACAGTCACCACTGCACCCTATGGTTTCTCCTTTTTCTCCTAACCGTAGGTCGAATGACTGGGGGGGCGGAGCCCGAGGGGGAGCTATATGGACAGCTCTGCTGTGTGCTCTCTTTGCCACTTCCTATAGGGAATGAGAATATCCCACAAGTAAGGATGAATCCGTGGACTGGATACACCGCAAGAGAAAGTAATTTATCAGGTAAGCATAAATTCTGTTTTTTGTAGTGCCTATAATTTAAAACTCTGTCTCTCAAACTGTATTTTATGGAATACTGATATTCAACGCATACCCAAAAAGCTTCCTCTCTGTAGAAAATGATTCACAAGTAGCAAGGGTATAGAAGTTCCAGTTGTATAGGCTTAGGTAGTGGTAGTGGATGCTTGTCCTGATGAACAGCATGGACTTCGCCCCATTATTTAAAGAGACCTTGTAGTGCTTTGAACATATTACAGCTATTACTTTTCTTCTGTTAAGTGTGATCAGTCCACGGGTCATCATTACTTCTGGGATATTACTCCTCCCCAACAGGAAGTGCAAGAGGATTCACCCAGCAGAGTTGCATATAGCCCCTCCCCTCTACGTCACCCCCAGTCATTCTCTTGCACCCAACGACTAGATAGGATGTGTGAGAGGACTATGGTGATTTTATTTAGTTTATTTCTTCAATCAAAAGTTTGTTATTTTTTAATAGCACCGGAGTGTGTTATTCCTTCTCTGGTAGAGTTTGAAGAAGAATCTACCAGAGTTTTTACTATGATTTTAGCCGGAGTTGTTAAGATCATATTGCTGTTTCTCGGCCATCTGAGGAGAGGTAAACTTCAGATCAGGGGACAGCGGGCAGTTTATTCTGCAAAAAGGTATGTAGCAGTTTTTATTTTCTAACAATGGAATTGCTGAGAAAATCCTGCCATACCGACATTATATCATGTATGTATAATTTACATTTTAGTATTCTGGGGAATGGTACTTCACTGGAATTACACTGTGTATATAAGATTTTAGCCTAATAGAAATACAACAGGCTTTTTAATAATTCTTAATTATGTTAAACGTTTTTGCTGGAATGTAAAATCGTTTTCATTTTCTGAGGTACTGGGTGAATAAAATGTTTGGGCACTATTTTTCCACTTGGCAGTTGCTGGATCTAATTATGACAGTTTTTAATCTCTCTCACTGTTGTGTGTGAGGGGGTGGGACCTTTTTTGGCGCTTTTGCTACGCATCAAAAATTTCAGTCAAAAGCTCATTGTTTTTTCCTGCATGTTCCGGTTTATCTCTACAGAACCCAGGGATCTTCAAAGCTAATTTGAGGGAAGTAATCTAACAGAGCTGTAAGATTGTAGTTGACTGTGATAAAAAACGTTTATTCTTTAACTTTTTTATGCCTCAGGGTTAGTTATTTCTTGCTTCTGGGTACAAGCCTTTGCTAAGTTGCATTTTGTTTTACAAAGCTGATTGATTTCATCTGTTATATATATTCAGTGCTTTTCAAGCACAGTTTGTTTTTTTCATTGTATTTTACTTGTAAAGTATTTCCAAATTGCAAGTTTATTTGCTAGTTTGTTATACATGTCTGATTCAGAAGATGAGACCTGTACTATTTGTACTAAAGCCAAGGTGGAGCCCAATAGAAATTTATGTACTAACTGTATTGATGCTACATTAAATAAAAGTCAATCTGTACAAATTGAACAAATTTCACCAAACAACGAGGGGAGAGTTATGCCGACTAACTCGCCTCACGTGACAGTACCTGCATCTCCCGCTCGGGACGTGTGCGATATGGCGACGCCAAGTACATCTGGGCGGCCATTACAAATAACATTACAAGATATGGCTACTGTTATGACTGAGGTTTTGGCTAAATTACCAGAACTAAGGGGCAAGCGTGATCACTCTGGAGTGAGAACAGAGTGCGCTGATAATGTTAGGGCCATGTCAGATACTGCGTCACAACTTGCAGAACATGAGGACGGAGAGCTTCATTCTGCGGCTGACGGTTCTGATCCAAACAGATTGGATTCAGATATTTCAAATTTTAAATTTAAGCTGGAAAACCTCCGTGTTTTACTAGGGGAGGTGTTAGCGGCCCTGAATGATTGTAACACAGTTGCAATACCCGAGAAAATGTGTAGGTTGGATAAATATTTTGCTGTACCAACAAGTACTGACGTTTTTCCTATACCTAAAAGACTAACTGAAATTATTACTAAGGAGTGGGATAGACCCGGTGTGCCGTTCTCACCCCCTCCAATATTTAGAAAGATGTTTCCAATAGACACCACCACACGGGATTTATGGCAAACGGTCCCTAAGGTGGAGGGAGCAGTTTCTACTTTAGCTAAACGTACCACTATCCCGGTAGAGGATAGCTGTGCCTTTTCAGATCCAATGGATAAAAAGTTAGAGGGTTACCTTAAGAAAATGTTTGTTCAACAAGGTTTTATATTGCAACCCCTTGCATGCATTGCGCCGATCACGGCTGCAGCGGCATTCTGGATTGAGTCTCTAGAAGAGAATCTTGGTTCAGCTACGCTGGACGACATTTCAGACAGGCTTAGAGTACTTAAGCTATCTAATTCATTCATTTCGGAAGCCGTAGTACATTTAATTAAACTTACGGCTAAGAATTCCGGATTCGCCATTCAAGCGCGCAGAGCACTGTGGCTAAAATCCTGGTCAGCTGATGTAACTTCTAAGTCCAAATTACTTAATATACCTTTCAAGGGACAGACCTTATTTGGGCCTAGTTTGAAAGAAATTATCGCTGACATTACAGGAGGTAAGGGCCACGCCCTACCTCAAGACAAAGCCAAACCTAAGGCTAGACAGTCTAATTTTCGTTCCTTTCGGAATTTCAAAGCAGGAGCAGCATCATCTTCCACTACTACAAAACAAGAAGGATCTGGTGCTCGCTACAGACAAGGCTGGAGACCTAACCAGTCCTGGAACAAGGGCAAGCAGGCCAGGAAGCCTGCAGCTGCCACTAAAACAGCATGAATTGAGGGCCCCCGATCCGGGATCGGATCTAGTGGGGGGCAGACTTTCTCTCTTCGCCCAGGCTTGGGCAAGAGATGTCCAGGATCCCTGGACGCTAGAGATAATATCTCAGGGATACCTTCTGGACTTCAAACACTCTCCTCCAAGAGAGAGATTTCATCTGTCAAGGTTGTCGACAAACCAAACAAAGAAAGAAGCGTTTCTACGCTGCATACAAGATCTATTGTTAATGGGAGTAATCCATCCAGTTCCACGGTCGGAACAGGGACAAGGGTTTTACTCAAATCTGTTTGTGGTTCCCAAAAAAGAGGGAACTTTCAGACCAATCCTGGATTTAAAGATCCTAAACAAATTCCTAAGAGTTCCATCATTCAAAATGGAGACTATCCGGACAATTTTACCCATGATCCAAGAAGGTCAGTACATGACCACAGTGGACTTAAAGGACGCTTACCTTCACATACCGATTCACAAAGATCATTACCGGTATCTAAGGTTTGCCTTTCTAGACAGGCATTACCAGTTTGTTGCTCTTCCATTCGGATTGGCTACAGCTCCAAGAATCTTCACAAAGGTTCTAGGTGCTCTTCTGGCGGTACTAAGACCGCAGGGAATTTCGGTAGCTCCTTACCTAGACGACATTCTGATACAAGCTTCAAGCTTTCAAACTGCCAAGTCTCATACAGAGTTAGTACTGGCATTTCTAAGGTCACATGGATGGAAGGTGAACGAAAAGAAAAGTTCACTCGTTCCACTTACAAGAGTTCCCTTCCTGGGGACTCTTATAGATTCTGTAGAAATGAAGATTTACCTGACAGAAGACAGGTTAACAAGACTTCAAAGTGCTTGCCGCACCCTTCATTCCATTCAACACCCATCGGTGGCTCAATGCATGGAGGTAATCGGCCTAATGGTAGCAGCAATGGACATAGTGCCATTTGCTCGCTTACACCTCAGACCACTGCAATTGTGCATGCTAAGTCAGTGGAATGGGGATTACTCAGACTTGTCCCCTTCTCTGAATCTGGATCAAGAGACCAGAAATTCTCTTCTATGGTGGCTTTCTCGGCCACATCTGTCCAGGGGGATGCCATTCAGCAGACCAGACTGGACAATTGTAACAACAGACGCCAGCCTTCTAGGTTGGGGTGCCGTCTGGAATTCTCTGAAGGCTCAGGGACAATGGAGTCAGGAGGAGAGTCTCCTGCCAATAAACATTCTGGAATTGAGAGCAGTTCTCAATGCCCTCCTGGCTTGGCCCCAGTTGACAACTCGGGGGTTCATCAGGTTTCAGTCGGACAACATCACGACTGTAGCTTACATCAACCATCAGGGAGGGACAAGGAGCTCCCTAGCAATGATGGAAGTATCAAAGATAATTCGCTGGGCAGAGTCTCACTCTTGCCACCTGTCAGCAATCCACATCCCGGGAGTGGAGAATTGGGAGGCGGATTTCTTAAGTCGTCAGACTTTTCATCCGGGGGAATGGGAACTTCATCCGGAGGTCTTTGCCCAAATACTTCGACGTTGGGGCAAGCCAGAGATAGATCTCATGGCGTCTCGACAGAACGCCAAGCTTCCTCGGTACGGGTCCAGATCCAGGGATCCAGGAGCAGTCCTAATAGATGCCCTGACGGCACCTTGGGACTTCAGGATGGCTTATGTGTTTCCACCCTTCCCGATGCTTCCTCGATTGATTGCCAGAATCAAACAGGAGAGAGCATCAGTGATTCTGATAGCACCTGCATGGCCACGCAGGACTTGGTATGCAGATCTGGTGGACATGTCATCCTGTCCACCTTGGTCTCTACCTCTGAAACAGGACCTCCTGATACAGGGTCCTTTCAAACATCAAAATCTAACTTCTCTGAAGCTGACTGCTTGGAAATTGAACGTTTGATTTTATCAAGACGTGGGTTTTCTGAGTCAGTTATTGACACCTTAATACAGGCCAGGAAGCCTGTTACCAGAAAGATTTACCATAAAATATGGCGTAAATACCTATATTGGTGTGAATCCAAAGGTTACTCTTGGAGTAAGGTTAGGATTCCTAGGATATTGTCTTTTCTACAAGAAGGTTTAGAAAAGGGTTTATCTGCTAGTTCATTAAAGGGACAGATCTCAGCTCTGTCTATTCTGTTACACAAACGTCTGTCAGAAGTGCCAGACGTTCAGGCTTTTTGTCAGGCTTTAGCGAGGATTAAGCCTGTGTTTAAGACTGTTGCTCCACCATGGAGTTTAAATCTTGTTCTTAACGTTTTACAGGGCGTTCCGTTTGAACCCCTCCATTCCATTGATATAAAGTTGTTATCTTGGAAAGTTCTATTTTTAATGGCTATTTCATCGGCTCGAAGAGTCTCTGAATTATCAGCCTTACATTGTGATTCTCCTTATTTGATTTTTCATTCGGATAAGGTAGTTCTGCGTACTAAACCTGGGTTCTTACCCAAGGTAGTCACTAACAGGAATATCAATCAAGAGATTGTTGTTCCATCTTTGTGTCCAAATCCTTCTTCAAAGAAGGAACGTCTTCTGCACAATCTGGATGTAGTTCGTGCCCTAAAATTTTACTTACAGGCAACTAAAGAATTTCGACAGACGTCTGCCCTGTTTGTCGTTTACTCTGGTCAGAGGAGAGGTCAAAAAGCTTCTGCTACCTCTCTCTCTTTTTGGCTTCGTAGCATAATACGTTTAGCCTATGAGACTGCTGGACAGCAACCTCCTGAAAGAATTACAGCTCATTCCACTAGAGCTGTGGCTTCCACTTGGGCCTTTAAGAATGAGGCCTCTGTTGAACAGATTTGCAAGGCTGCAACTTGGTCTTCGCTTCATACTTTTTCCAAATTTTACAAATTTGACACATTTGCTTCCTCGGAGGCTATTTTTGGGAGAAAGGTTCTTCAGGCAGTGGTTCCTTCTGTATAAAAGAGCCTGCCTATCCCTCCCGTCATCCGTGTACTTTTGCTTTGGTATTGGTATCCCAGAAGTAATGATGACCCGTGGACTGATCACACTTAACAGAAGAAAACATAATTTATGCTTACCTGATCCTTTCTTCTGTAGTGTGATCAGTCCACGGCCCGCCCTGTTTTTTAAGGCAGGTAATTATTTTTAAATTATACTCCAGTCACCACTACACCCTTGGTTCCTCCTTTCTCGTTGGTCCTTGGTCGAATGACTGGGGGTGACGTAGAGGGGAGGGGCTATATGCAACTCTGCTGGGTGAATCCTCTTGCACTTCCTGTTGGGGAGGAGTAATATCCCAGAAGTAATGATGACCCGTGGACTGATCACACTACAGAAGAAAGGAATTTATCAGGTAAGCATAAATTATGTTTTCTTGCAATATGGATTAAACTCATGTTCATGGCTATAAAAAAAAATTAAAAAAAATTACAAGGAACTTTTAAGTATGATGGTTTGTGAGGTAAATAATGAATACATGATGTCCAGCTGTGAAAAGTGTCCTGGCATTGAACAGGTTTATGAAGTCATTATGGAAGAGATTAAAGAATATGAAATCTACAAAGATTTCACATGAAGATTTTCTGGATGGACTGCTGGAAAAACTTGAGGACTTAAAACTTCCTTATTACATCTCAAAAAAGCAATCTGAATATTTAAATACAGAAAAAAAAAGCTAAAAGATGAGTGCATCATTATGGGCGCGATTTTTTAGAAAACTTTTCATTTGTCATGCAAGATAAGATCCAGTGTTACCACTGGATCAACTCTCAGGCTACTTGTCACTCTTTTGTCATATACTTTAAGTTTGAAGGTAAAATAGAAAATGAAAGCTATTGCCTGATTTAGTGATTCATTAGAGCACAAAACTGTATCCTTCTATTTTTTTAGAAACAGTCACACTATGGCATAGTTAAACTAATTTACTTTTCCGATGGCTCTGCCGCCCAGTATAAGAATAGGAAAAACTTTATAAACCTTTGCTACCACGAAGATGACTTTGGTTTGAAAGCATGGTGGCACATCTTTGCCACTTTTCATGGCAAAGGTTCAAGTGAAGGTGTAGGTGGTAAAGTGAAGTGGTTGTTGGCAAAAACAAGTCTGCAGTGTACCTTAACCAATCACATTGTAACTCTTTTAGAAATATGATTATTTTAGATAAAATTTTAAAGGAAGTACTTTTTGTTAACCCTAGAGGAAGCTGAGACATGCCTTCAGCCTTGATTTGTCAAATCTGTTGCAATCAAGCAAACTAGATTATTCCATTGTTTTGTACCAGTAGACCATTTTAGACATCCCAATCCATTGACTTCAAGATGGTGCTCATAACCAATGAACCGCTCCTTGCTCTACCAAAGAAAAATGATTGTGTGTTGTGTGCACAATAACAAATGGTGGCTGGTCCTTGTACTTGAAGTTTCTTTGTTTGAGTTGGATCAAGAGTTCAACTTAAAATTCTTTCACCACCATGGCCCAGGAATCCCTTTCAAACTGTCAAAAAAGGACACTGTGGCAGAAACAAGAGCACATACTTAAAACTCTCTCCCTAGTCCTGGAGCTTTTGACAGCTACAGGGCGAACACATAACATCAGTGCAAAAATGAATCAAAACTTGTCTCAGATGTTCTTCAAGAAATCTGGTTCTTTAGCTTAAATAGGTACTCAACATTACTTAAATACCTAGATTTAATACTTAGTGTTACTAAATTGTAACGAATAATAAACCATCTGTGTCACAAGAGCTGCTGGTGCAATGCTGAATACGGAGAGCATATTGCTGTCCGCATTCAGCGAGGTCTGTCGGACCTGATCCGCACTGTCGGATCAGTTCTGACAGACCTTTGTTAAATAGGCCCCTAAGTGTTAAAAAAAAATAACCGCCAGCAATAAGCATTAAGAAAAAAACAACCAACTACCTAATAAAATTATTAACCCCTAAATCCGCCAACCCCAACATCACAAACTTCCTAATATATCTATTAACCCCTAAACCGCCATTAACCCACATCGCTAATTAACCTAATAAATCTATTAACCCCTAAACTACCATTAATCCACATCACAAATTAACATAATAAATATATTAACCCCTAAACCACCAAACCCCACAACGCAAATAACTAATCACTAAACCCCCAAATCTAACACCCCCTAAATTAACCCCATTACATAAATTAAAATAATCCTAAAATACAATTAAAATAAAAAACCTAACATTACTTTAAAAATAAAGAAAACTGAGTTTAAACTAATCTAAAATTACAGAAAATAAAAAAAGTCTAACATTACACAAAATAATAAACCACATTATCAAAAAAAACAAAACACTAAAAACCTAAACTACCCATTGCCCCTAAAGGGGCATTTGTATGGGCATTGCCCTTAAAAGGGCATTCAGCTCTTTTTTAATTGCCCAAATCCCTAATTTTAAAAATTAAAGAAAACCCTTCAAAAACAAAACCTAACACTAAGCCCAAAATAGGTACTCACGGTTCCTGAAGTCCGGCGGAGAAGGTAGATAGATGGTGTACAGAACTGAATGTCTCATATGTCGACTCATGCCTTATTGTTACTTAAGTCGCTAAGTCTCTCTAGTAGATTGCTAGACTTTAAAATTCTACAAAAGTTATATCTAACTCCTGCTAGATGCAAAAAAAAATATTTATAAAACGTTTAAAGAAAAATGCTGGAGATTTGGGGGAACATAGGACATATCGCACCTGCTTGGTCAGAGGTAGCAACAGCGATTTGCAAACTTATTGGGACCCCTATACACTTAGACCCTTGCATATGGTTATTCAACAAAGTGCCAATTTTTTTTAACTATATCACAGAAAAAACTATTTAATATAGGTTGCAATAGCATAAAAATATGTATTGCAAGAAATTGGAGAAGCAATATTGTCCCATCTATAGCACAGTCGATTCAAGAACCATAAGAAGAACCTTTTTATGGTAAATTTAAATGCTCTACTATATATATTTAAATGAAAGTTCTCTGGGAGGAATATATTTTTACAAAATGTAGTAATTTACATGCTTCATTTGCGCTTTTTTAAAATAGCACATTTATGGCACAATATAAAGGGAAGATAATCTTTTTTTTCTTTCATGTAATTGGCAAGAGTCCATGAGCTAGTTACGTATGGGATATACAATCCTACAAGAAGGGGCAAAGTTTCCCAAACCTCAAAATGCCTATAAATAC